>NC_057800.1:626045230-626380594 GCF_018294505.1 Triticum aestivum
CGCCGCCGCCGCCCGCTGCCGCGCCGCGCCACCGCCGCCACCTCGCCTCGCCCCATCAACGCCGCCGTGTCACGCCGGACCGACGAGGTAGACGCCGGTTTTTTAAAAAAGAAACCGATCCGGTTTTTTAAAAAGAAAACCCTAGTTCGTTTTTATCGGTTTGCCGGTTTTTTCCCGGTTTTTCTTTTTAGCGGACGTTCGTCCGTACGTTCGTTTTAACGAACGGTTTTCGCCCATTAGGTACAGATACCGAACGCTCGTTCGTTAGCCTGTTCGTTAGTTTTCTTTTATCGGATTTTTCCGCGGTTATTTCTGATCGCGATTTGTGATCTGATTTTCGTTCTAGTTTATCTTTTTGCTCGTTTATCGGAATCAGGTGATTCAAGCGCCTAGATCTTCGTCTCGAGACCCTCTTTCTGCTTAACCAACTTGAAAAAGCTTTTGCTACTGTAAAATTTGACCTAGGTCCATATTAGTAAACGGATCTTGTTTTCTTTGCTGTTTGAGTTTCGTTGCTCCGTTCAATTTGATTCTTTTTGAAAACCGGAGTTCTTAAGTTGAACTTTCTAGTTAGATCTTCTTATTTGAGTTTTACCCGCGCTTATTTGCTTGATTGATTATGTATGCTATTGTTTGTTTGCGATAGAATTCCCGGAGTGCGAAGCGTGTTATTTGGAGTCTCTAGGTTACGGGAATCGTCAGCAAGGCAAGTAACACTTTGATCATATCCCTCTATCACCTAGTTTTATGCATTAGGTCCAACCCTCAAACATTGCATTGTTAGGATGACATTAACATGTGAGTTGGGAAGTAGTTGATGAGGTAGAACCTATTGCCCTGTTACATTTAAACCCTTGGGAGTTACTTACGAATTGCTTATATTGCTATGCTATGCTCGTGGACGTGGTTTGGGTGAGTGAAATCCATGAAAGATGTGAGATTGTTAATTAATGGTTCCACTTAAGGTGGCAACTTAAATACACATCTGGGTGGATTGAGGCACCCGGAGTACCCAGTGTTGCCTGTATTTTTGGAAATCCCGGAGTACCCGTGTGATCTTCCTATGGACCGCCACCCAGGCTCAAAGGGAACTGAGATTATTCATGCTAGAAACTTCTGTGTGCAGCTAAAAGCCATTATGGGCTCTAGCATAGTTAAGTAAGTTACGTGAAGCTCTTGAAGAGGTGGATCAGCAGGTAGTGGGTTGTAGGTTTGGTATGGTCTGCCCGGAGTAGAGAGTTAATGTTCCTAAAAGACTGTGTCTCGGTCATCCGTTTCTCAAACACCATGTAGTGCAAGAAATTCAACAGAGGCGATCGAGTCTTGTGGGGAAAAGTGTGCAAACGTCTGCAGAGTGTACAAACTAATCATGGTTAGCCGTGTCCCCGGTTATGGACAATCTTGAGTATCTAGCACTTGGAGTATCTTAAGTATCTCATCACTCTTAAATTAATATTGTTGGGATGATAATTACTTTTAATTGGGATTTAGTTGGAGGAACCTTCTGAATGATGTTTCAACTACCATGATAGTTAAATTAAAATCTATTCCTTTGTTGTAGGGAAAAATTGGCTATTCGCAAAAACTATAACCATAGAGCTTTCCACTAGCCAAATATGCATGTAGTGATAGCATTATTCTGTTCTTACTCTACTGTGTTACTTTGCCAGCATATTCCATGTGCTGACCCATTTTCGGGTTGCAACGTATTATGTTGCAGACTTTTCAGACAAGGAGTAAGGTTCGTTAGGTCATTGCCGTGCCACTCAGCTATGTCGTTGGAGTTGATGGACTCACTTTATCTTCCAAGCCTTCCGTTGTTATCGTATTAGATGGCCTTAAGCCATATTTATTGTAATAAGTTCTCTTTGGAGACATTCGATGTAATAAGTGTGTGATTGCTACTCTGTTATAAATCCTCGAGTACTGCGTGTGTCAGCATTACCGATCCAGGGATGACACTGAAGCACAGAGACTTGACCGTTTGAGGTTGGGTCGCTACAAAGCACTTCTGCCATTGCAAGGAAGATCAATCTAGTAGGACAAACCAAACAGGTAATTCGAAGAGACTTGCAAAGATATTTAAATCATGCATAAAATAATTCAGAGAAGAATCAAATATTGTTCCTAGATAAACTTGATCATAAACCCACAACTCATCGGATCTCAACAAACACACCGCAAAAAGAATTACATCAAATAGATCTCCAAGAGAATCGAGGAGAACTTTGTATTGAGATCCAAAGAGAGAGAAGAAGCCATCTAGCTAATAACTATGGACCCTAAGGTCTGTGGTAAACTACTCACACATCATCGGAGAGGCTATGGTGTTGATATAGAAGCCCTCCATGATCGATTCCCCCTCCGACGAAGCGCCGGAAAAGGCCCCAAGATGGGATCTCACGGGTACAGAAGGTTGCGGCGGTGGAAATAGGGTTTCGTTGTGCACCTGGATGTTTTCAGGGTATATGGGTATATATAGGAGGAAGAAGTAGGTCGGTGGAGCTGCGAGGGGCCCACGAGGGTGGGGGGCGTGCCCTCCTGCCTCGTGGCCTCCTCGCTTCTTTCTTGACGTCCACTTCAAGTCTCCTGGATTGTGTTTGTTCCAAAAATGATCATCGCGAAGGTTTCATTCCGTTTGGATTCCGTTTGATATTCCTTTTCTGTGGAACACTGAAATAGGAAAAAACAGCAATTTGCACTGGGCCTTAGGTTAATAGGTTAGTCCCAAAAATAATATAAAAGTGCATAATAAAGCCCATTAAACATCCAAAACAGATAATATAATAGCATGGAACAATAAAAAATTATAGATACATTGGAGACGTATCAAGGACCTCGAAGCGGCCATGGTGATCTAGATCTGTCAGAAAACAACAAGAAAGAAGAACAGAAGATTTCTCCATGATATGGTGGTCAAATAGGTTTGGCGGTTATATAAAGAATTTTTTATCTTGGGAAATAAGAAAACAGAGTCTGGAAGGTACCCAAGGTGGGCACAACCCACCTGGGCGCGCCCTGGTGTCTTGTGCCCACCAGGTTGTCTTCCTGATTGTTTCATATTTTTCCTATTTTTTAATATATTCCAACACTGACAGAAAATATTTTTGCGCATTTTTCGGAGTCCGTTTACTTACCGTATCACATGCGTCCTCTTTTTTTGGTTATTCTGGAGTGTTCCGGAAGGTTTTTTTATGTGTTCTTCCGGTGTCATAGTTTGGATAATATTGCTTTCAACATTAATGAGCGTACCTGAGATATAATGTTTATTTTAATAGCTCTAGATCGATAAACCTCCTCGATGATATATGGTCCTTCCCATTTAGAGAGGAGCTTTCCTATAATGAATATGAAACGAGAGTTGTACAAAAGAACATATTCACCCATTCTAAATTCCTGCTTTTGGATTCTTTTGTCATGCCATCTTTTAACTTTTTGTTTAAATATCTTGTCATTTTCATAGGCTTGGGTTCTCCATTCATCTAGTGAGCTAATATCAAATAACCTCTTTTCACCGGCAAGTTTGAAATCATAGTTGAGTTCTTTAATTGCCCAATATGCTTTTTGATCTAACTCAAGAGGCAAATGACAAACTTTTCCATAGACCATTTTATAGGGAGACATACCCATAGGATTTTTATATGATGTTCTATAGGCCCAAAATGCATCATCCAATTTCTTAGACCAATTCTTTCGGGACCTATTAACAGTTTTTTTGTAATATTAGTTTTATTTCTCTATTGCTAAGTTCAACTTGACCACTAGATTGAGGATGATAGGGTGATGCCATTCTATGGTTAACATCATACTTAGCAAGCATTTTACGAAAAGCACCATGAATAAAGTGTGAACCACCATCAGTCATTAAATATCTAGGGACTCCAAACCTTGGGAAAATAAATTCTTTAAGCATTGATAACCCACAAGTATAGGGGATCAGTTGTAGTCTCTTTCGATAAGTAAGAGTGTCGAAGCCAACAAGGAGGTAAAAGTAGAACAAATATTCCCTCAAGTTTTATCGACCAACGATACAACTCTAGGCATGCTTAATGTTCGCTTTACCTAAAACAAGTATGAAACTAAAAGTACTTTCTAGGTGTTGTAGGATAGGTTTGTAAGATAATAAAGAGCACATAAAGTGGTGGTAGGAGTTGTGGAATTGTCCCTAAGCAATTGACTACGTTACTAGACCGATAGGAAGTTTTATGTGGGAGAGACCACTACTAGCATGTCATCCCTTACTTGGAATTATATGCACTTATGATTGGAACTATTAGCAAGCATCGGCAACTACTAATGTTCATTAAGGTAAAACCCAACCATAACATCAAGATAGTACCTTCAGCCTAGCATAGAAAAACGATACACTCCAAAAATGAATTACTAAACACCTGATTAGGCAGTGGACACATACCTTTCAACCCACCAGAGAGTTTGAGGGTTCATCTTGCCGGCGAACCTTCCCTTTTCGCCGGCACCACCACATGGGTCGCACAGATCTGGCCTCCACGCTGAGCAACGAAGCCTACGACTCTTGCAGTTCTCATTCCAACACGGGGACTGGGTAACCAATAGAGCCATTGGGGTATCACTATCATTCACCACCTCAAGCACCGTGATGCGGAAACGCAGCATCGATCTCAGGGAAGGGAATACAACACATAGTACTCGATAGTGCAGCGCAATGAATTGCATTTACCTTTTTATTGGCTGCATCAAGAACTCCATGTCCTCCTTCAGCTGCTCCTACCCAGCGCGCCAGCGAAGCAAGCCAAACTACCCTTGCTGATGGGAAAATCGAGCAGACGCAGGAAGTTGAGAACCCCAACCCCTCCGACTTACAGTTACTCCTCCGCCCCCTTGTCCACGGATCGGCTCGTCATCTGATGCCCTGAGCCATAGATCAACACCGACGGGCTGAAGGCAGCAAGCAATCCGCCATTTCCAGGTCCACAGCTCAAAACCCCGGCTATACGCACTACACATTTTCCATCATCTGGTATTCCACTGCCTGAATGAATGCAGAGCATCCCAAGGCACCAATAATACATAGCTCATATGTGCTCGTGTGCAGAAACTCTGACGTCCACTAGTATCCTCCATTGGTCGACATGGGAAAACAACAGTAGACACTATATGCAGTAACATACAAACACTCTAGAATATCAAAATGTGGCGCAACCAGAAAAACACAATCCCAGAACAAATATGTTGATTCAAACATGCATGCAGGGGGTTCCTCACTAGTTGTAAGACAGATTTAGTTCAACAAATTAGGATGGATTTTAAATCACCATCATAATGCAGTTATTTGAAATTCAAGTCCGTCCATCAGAACAAAAAACTAGACTTTGCACAAACCCGGTAACTAAAGTGCCCATCGCAGAAAAATACTACTGTATTACACTTCTATTTGAGACGTTAAACCAAGCCAATAGAAAGGCATAATATCATGAACTACTAAGAAGCCTGAGAATAACAATAGTAAAACATGAATGCATGAACAACAGTTAGAAGAACATAATAAACCCCAACTTGTACAGGTAATGGATTCTAAAACTCATCCATGGAGATGTTTGAGGAAAAAACATTTGAATTATTATGTGGATAATTGATCAAACAGCGCTCTCTCTTGTCAACTCTAAGCGGAAAGATAGCATCCAGAAAGCAACGTGTTAAACTCTAATAGTACTGCTGAATTAGTTAATCACAGAGCATAGATGATATATCAGTTGTCCTTATCATTTTGCCAATGCAAAATCGACCCTGCTAAGTTCAAATTTACCACTCAAAACCCGTATAGTTGCATCATTTTTCACCTTAGAGAAAACAGACTCCCCCCAAGCTAACGCAACACAGTACACTACTCCCTTGATCGACATGGGAAAACAACACACTATGCAGTAACTCCCATATAAATCATCACTCTGGAATATTAAAACAAGAAAAACAGGACAAGTATGCTGAATTACAGATGCACAACATATACCCATGCAATGGCATTATGGCAAGGATGCTCCTTTGATAACTTGCTTCACATTATTTATTATAGCTAGCAAAGTAGCAGATTGAGAAACAAAGATAAGTTCTCACGTGTGCGAATCACCAACGGACAACAGCAGATAGTACCAACCATAGACGTAGGAAATCATGAACAAATTTCCAACGCACCCACAACCTAACAGCAATTAGATTCACATCTGATGAAAGCCCTGCTCCTCGGAAGCGGAAGTGGAAGCGGAAGAAGAGGCACAGCAGTCTCCGACGAGTCCCCCGGTTCCAGCGTCCCCCGAGGCGGCTGCTCAGGATTTGAAGAACTCGACAAGGCAAACGCAAGACTCCTTCAAGTACGTCTTGTAGACTCAGGGTGGACACGGTCCGGGCCGGTCCGGTCCCGGTCTGAGCCGGCGTTTGGACCGGATGCTGGCGGTCCGGACCGGACCGGACCGAGCAGTGTCTCGGGCCTATTTGCAGGGACCGGACCGGCAATGGCGGGCCACGAGCCGGACCGAGAGGACCGTCTGGACCGGCCAAGACATGGGCAGAGCGCGCTCTGGAGCTCCAGCGAGAGCTGTTCATCGGGGACGCAATGGTAGAGGAAGCGCAGCTCGTTGAAAAGATGTCTGGGAGCTTCAGAAGAACCAGGGGGAGCTACATGAGGAAGAAGAACACCAGAGGGAGCTCATCGGCGACGAATCTGGCACGACGGCCGGTGAACGGAGATAAAAAGGACGACGGCCGATGCGGTGATGTAGGACCTCCCAGGTCGATTTCGTTGGTGGGGACGAAGGACCCGAGTGTGGCGCATCTAATGGACATAGTTTCCGGGGCCATCGAGTCTAGTGGCCACGCGGACGACGGCCCCGTGGCGGCGGATGTAGACGACGGTGGTTTCTTGCGCCCTCGCCATGCCTGAGCCGCCACGCCCTCGTGTAGGATCGAAAGTATGTCTAGAGGGGGGGTGATTAGACTACTTGACCAAATAAAAACTTAACCTTTTCCCAATTTTAGTTCTTGGCAGATTTTAGCTATTGTAGGACAAGTCAAGCAATCATCACACAATTCAAGCAAGCATGCAAAGAGTATATTGCAGCGGAAAGTAAAGCATGCAACTTGCAAGAATGTAAAGGGAAGGGTTTGGAGAATTCAAACGCAATTGGAGACACGTATGTTTTTCCCGTGGTTCGGATAGGTGGTGCTATCCTACATCCATGTTGATGGAGACTTCAACCCACGAAGGGTAACGGTTGCGCGAGTCCACGGAGGGCTCCACCCACGAAGGGTAATGGTTGCGCGAGTCCACGGAGGGCTCCACCCATGAAGGGTCCACGAAGAAGCAACCACCCACGAAGGGTCCATGAAGAAGCAACCTTGTCTATCCCACCATGGCCATCGCCCACGAAGGACTTGCCTCACTAGCGGTAGATCTTCACGAAGTAGGCGATCTCCTTGCCCTTACAAACTCCTTGGTTCAACTCCACAATCTTGTCGGAGGCTCCCAAGTGACACCTAGCCAATCTAGGAGACACCACTCTCCAAGAAGTAACAAATGGTGTGTTGATGATGAAGTCCTTGCTCTTGTGCTTCAAATGATAGTCTCCCCAACACTCAACTCTCTCTCTCTCATAGGATTTGGATTTTGTGGAAAGAAGATTTGAGTGGAAAGCAACTTGGGGAAGGCTAGAGATCAAGATTCATATGGTAGGAATGGAATATCTTGGTCTCAACACATGAGTAGGTGGTTCTCTCTCAGAACATATGAGTTGGAATTGTGTATGTGTTCTGATGGCTCTCTCCATGAATGAAGAGGAGGTGGAGGGGTATATATAGCCTCCACACAAAATCCAACCGTTACACACAGTTTTCCAATCTCGGTGGGACCAAATCAACAAACTCGGTCGGACCGAAAAGGTAAACCTAGTGACCGTTAGAGATTTTCGGTGGGACTGACATGCAACTCGGTAGGACCGATATGGTTAAGGTTTGGGCATAACGTAATCTCGGTGAGACCGATTACACAAACTCAGTGAGACCGAGTTTGGTAATAAGCTAACCAGAGAGTTGGCTAGGCAAACTCGGTGGGACCGATTTGCTCTTTCGGTGAGACCGAAAAGATACAAAAGGGAAACATAGAGTTTACATTGCAATCTCGGTGGGACTGATTCGCTCACGAAAGGGAAACAGAGAGTTTGCAATCCCATCTCGGTGAGACCGAGATCCCTATCGGTAGAACCGAATTGCTAGGGTTTGGCAGTGGCTTATGACAAGTGAAACTCGGTGGCGCCGGATAGAAAGAATCGGTAGGACCGAGTTTGGCTTAGGGTTTAGGTCATATGTGGATAATGGAAAGTAGTTGAGGGTTTTGGAGCATATCACTAAGCACATGAAGCAAGAGGCTCATTAAGCAACACATCATCCCTCCTTGATAGTATTGGCTTTTCCTAAATACTCAATGTGATCTTGGATCACTAAAATATAAAATGAAGAGTCTTGAGCTTTTGAGCTTGAGCCAATCCTTTGTCCTTAGCATTTTGAGGGTTCCACTTTCACATCCATGCCATGCCAATCAATGAGCTTTCCTGAAATAGTCATCTTGGAATAGCATTAGCTCAATGAGCTATATGTTTTTATGAATTACCAAAACCACCTAGGGATAGTTGCACTTTCAATCTCCCCCTTTTTGGTAATTGATGAAAACATATAGATCAAAGCTTCGACAAATGATAATAAGCATGAAATATATCATCGCTTTGAGAAGTATGTGACAAGTAAGAGCTCCCCCTAAATTTGTGCATATTTAAAATTTGCTTTGGACTGCAAATGCACAAAGAGTTAGAGTCATGGGTTACTCTTCCATGTCACATACATCTTGGTGGAGCGCTTAAAATGATAAGAATGAAATACATGCACTCATCACCAAGAATAGTGAATGATCACATAAGATAGATAAGATGATAATATTAAGCAAACATTAAGTGTAGCCTATGATCTATACATTTTCTCCCCCTTTGGCAACAAGTTACCAAAAAGTTCCTAGAAAATGCATAGTGCTAAGTCGACACTCAGGCTTGATCTTCGGGTGGTGGTGGAGTCCGGAGCACTCCAAGGACGAAGCCTTCTGTAGACATGGTCGGATTCGAGGCTGAAGTGGACGCTGGAGCTGGTGGAACTGAGGCTATAGCTGGTGCAGACATGGTGGCTCTAGGGTCAGCAACTGGCACTACAGACGACCTCAGACCTCGTGGCACTCTGGCAAAGGCATCAGTTGTAGTCTTGCCTCTCCTCTCCTGCATGTCATCCTGGAGCTGCTCCACTGCAGTCTGAATCTCTGTCACTTTAACATCCAAGTCATAGAACTTTTGTTCCATGATCCTCTCTAAGCTTGCCTGGTTCTGAGTTAGGGTGGCTAGTCCTTGCTCAATCCGCAGGGTGGATGCAATCAAGTAACCAAGCTGCTCTTGTTTGGTTTTCAGGAAATATTCAGATGCCTCCTCTTGAGAAGGCATCTTGGCAGCTTTCTCCTTCCTCACCTTCTCCTTCTTGGCTTGTGCTTGGGCAGATGATGGCTCATTCTCAGTCATGACCACTTGATTATCTTCAAAGTCTGGACGGATGGGCAGGTGTTCCTTGTCCAATAAGTATATGCCCGTGCCCATCTTAGAGTTGATGAGCTCCTGAATCTGTGGGGCATATCCACAGCTCCTCTTCTGGTCTGCTACTGTCCTCTTAATTGTTTCAATCATAAGGCTCATGACTTTGAATTTCTGTGGCACGTCAAAGATATGAAGCAAGTTGATCGCGTGGCCCCTGATCATCTTGTGATCTCCAGACTTGGGCAATAGGGTGTGCCTAAGAATCCAGTTGATGGTTGGCAGCCCTGACAGAAGATAGTGTACTGAGCCAAACTTGAATGTATCAAGTGCTTCATTTGGAATCTCCTTGTACATGTTTGACATTGAGTTGTGGTCCATCTTCTTCTTGGCATAAATGTCCAAGTCATCGTCATGCTCTTCTGGGGCATTAATCAGCTGAGCCCATTTAGCAACTGTAGAATGGTACCTCGTACCCTCTGACATCCATACAATCCTGCCATCTGGATAGAAATGGGCTGTGGAGTAGAACTGCATGATGAGTTCCCCGTTCCACTTTGTGAGCTTCTGCCCAACAAAGTCCTCTACTCCACATGCCTTGAAGCTGTCCTGCACTCCAGGGTAGTACTCTTTGTTGTCCTTGATGTATTGCCAATCAACCCATCTCATATCACAGACAATTGGCTTCTTGTCTAGCATCACTGTCTCATAAAAGTCTTGCTGCTCCTTGGTGTGAAACCTGTAGTCAACTGCAGTCCTTCTCCTTGAAGCATACGGGTCTGCTTCTCTCCACTTCTGGAGCCCTGAATCTCTCCTGAGTTTCATATCCTTGGCCACAGGATGAGCATCGTTGGGGTCTGGGATCTTGGGCTTGAGCTTTCTAAGAACATTCTCTTCTTCTTCTTCTGCAGCTTCAGGCACTGGGGCCTTGTTCTTCTCAGTAGCTGGGATGCTTCTTGTGTTCCTCTTTGGCTTTGGCTTTGGAGCTGGCTTGGCCTTGGAAGCAGCTGCCCCTGTTCTTATGGCATCACCCATCAGCTTGGGTGCCTTAGGTGCTGGTGCAGCTACCTCTTCTTCTTCCTCCTCATCTTCCATGATGGAAGCCTTGCCAAGCACTCTGGCTACAGTTTTCTTGACCCTTTCCTTCCTTTTCTTTCCTTCAGCAGCAATTGGCTCTATGGTTGCAGGCTTGTCAGGAATCTGAGTTGAGGCTCTGGCCTTTGGCATAGGCTGCCTGCCTGCTGGCCTTTTGATCTTCATCCCTGGTTTTATGCCCTGTGCTAGCTCAACTTTCTTGGAAATTGCTTCCTCTTCTGCCACATAATCCTCATCTTCTGAGTCTGAGGTTCTCTTCTTTCTTTGTCTTGTGGCAGCTTTAGGCAGATTGCTAGGGGTGCTCCTGCTGCCATCATCTGAGGAACTTGAGGGACTAGTGCCCTCACTAATCTGCACTTGCTGCTCTGACAAGTTCTAGCTATCACTTTGGTCTGACATGATGCAAACTCTGACTGCTGACCCTGTGAATAGGTTATAGATGAGATAGAGTGGATGAGCATCACAAAATGCAGAGATTTTTGCAAAAGAATAATTCAAAAACTTAGTTTTAGTTTCCCACTGAAAGCATCTCGGATCTACCGATTTCTAAACTCGGTGATAGCAAAGCAGTTTTGGCACCTAAACTAGTGAACTCGGTCAGACCGAGTCACAGTTCGGTGGCACCGAGACTGCTAGGGTTTCACAGAGTTCCAAAATCGGTCACACCGATAAGTAATTCTCGGTCAGACCGAGTCTCACTTGTGCAACGGCATAAGCCAAATCGGTGGGACCGAGTTTTTCAACTCGGTGGGTCCGAGATGGTTTCGGCAGAAACCTAACCCTAAAATTTTCGAATTAAACCTAATCTATGAGTTCATTGACTGGATAGAAGTTTAACAAACGTGGCAAGAATCATGATGATCACAATGTGCTAAGAATCGGATTGGGGGATAGCACAAAGATCGAGTCCATAGCCTAGTTCGGCGGAGACTCGCTACGGCGGCAACGGCGGGGTTGAATTTCCGTTGACGGTGATGGAGACCAGCGACTGGAGGCGGCTGGCGGCGAGGAGACGATCCGGAGACCAAGTTGGCAGAGCAGGCTATCGCGCGGGCGAAGGGGTTTGGAGAAATTTCCAAATTTTTGCCCGTGACTATATATAGCCCGACCCTATCGGTGTGACCGAGTGGAACAACTCGCTGGCACCGAGATGCAAAACTATATACAGTTGTTGCAACTCGGTGTGACCGAATGGTTCAAATCGGTTGCACCGAGATCGAAAACCTAGATCAACTTAATGATCTCGATAGGACCGAAAGTAGGGTCGGTCAGACCGAGAATCATAAAGAGGTTTTGGAAGTTTAAGTCTATGACGAATCGGGGACTCCAAGCGCTCCTCACACAGAGTGGTTCGAATCTGACTTGATCAAATTTTGTGATGTAGCATGAATAGAGTTTGAGACGAGAAAAGCATAGATAGCTAGAGGAGGTTCTTAGGCATTCTTGTCCATCCACTTGGCAAAAGGAAATAAAACCAAACAATCAAAACAACAAGTGGATGTCCTCGAATGAGTAAAATATGCAACCAGCATGCTCACACAATAAGATGGCAAATGAAATATGTGACAAGGCATGCACAACCAATTCTAGCATCTATCAAGCAATTTGCGATGACAAGGTCATCTATATATGAGTATATTAACTTAGGAGTCAAGTGAGAACACTTGATCATAGGTCATACTCATCGTTTAAGCTCAAGTGGGGTTACCACTTTTACGTAAAGCATTGTTGTGTTCACATCTTTAGAGTTGCTTTAGCTCAAGTCTTAGAGTAAAGCTCCCCCTAGATGTGATATCCCCCCTTAGAGGGATGAACTAACCTCGGGTTTTGTCGATGATGACTTCATGTAGATTTTGAAGATGTGGATGCTCAATGTTGATGTAGATCACTTGGAGCTATCCATTTGAGTGAATTGCACTTTCAATACCTACATGGGTTAGTCCCATAAGGAACAAACAAGGATATCCATAGACATAGAGTGATGCACACACAAGATGATGTCCATGAAAACTTTTAGGTTACCTTGTCCCTTGTCTTACCAACAAGAGGGTTTGTGACTCCTTGAACTAGTGCAAGATGTGGAAGTTGATTGCACTTGTTCTTGCCAAAATGATAAGAGTGAAGTATGTTGGCGGAGTCACCCTCAAGAACTCTCTAGTTCTTCTTGTTTTGGATCCACACCATCTTGATGGGAATCCTTGGAGTTGTAGTCGTACTTGATGAAGTGGAACTTGAAGTAGTCTTGGGAATCCACTTGACTAAGGTCTTAGGAGCTTCTTCAAATGCATCAATTTCCTCTTGAAGCTTGTCCTTGCCTTTTTGCTTGTAGTCTTGTGGTGGAAGATCATCTTGAGCTTGTGTCCCCTTGAAAGAAGTATCATACTTCTCTTGTTGAGGAACAAACTTTGTCTTGGGGTATTGATATTCTTCCCACTCAACTCCATTGGCATTGAACTTTCGTTCAAAACCAACACCTTGATTCTTCCGGTGCATTCCTTGCTTGCGCACAATTTCCTCGAATTGCTTACTCCCGGCAAGGCTTTTGTACACTCCTTTCTCTATAATTCCCTTCAATAAGCTATTTTCTTGCTCAAGTGTAACTTGGCTAAGAGAATCATTAGTGGAATCAAGAGAACTACTAGAAGCAACAATATTGGATTTAGCATGATCATTGTTACTGCTAGAGGAAGAATCTTTCTTGTTCTTGTTACTAGACTTGACTTGAGGCATGTAAGTGGATAAGAGTAAATGCTTGGCAATGTAAGAAGAACTTTTCTTGCGGAGATCATCATTGATTGCTTTTAAGAACTCATGCTCTTGCTCAAGATTGAGCTTTTCAAAGCGTAATTTCTCATGAGCTCTTAAAAGTTCTCAATGGTCTTCGAAGATAGTTTCATGAGCTAACTTAAGAGTGTTTAGTTCTTTAGTTAGAGCCTCAATCTTCTCCTTATCATTGTCATTCGTTTTATCTTGATTAGCATGATTAATTGACGTTTCATCATAGTATTCATCACTAGAGTTGTCAACAAGCAAATCAACACCTAACAAGTCATCTTCATCACTATTAAAATCAACATACTCGGGGTGTGTTACCTTAGGACCTTTGGCCATGAAGCATCTTCCAATTCCTTCATTTGGTGAGTCAAATATGTCGTAGGAGTTGGTTGACACAAGTGCTAGACCGGCAACACCTTCATCTTGAGTATCTTCGGAGTCGGAGTGATAACTTCTCTCGGAGTGGCTGTCGGAGTCGGAGCCGGATACCCACTCACCAACATGAGCTTGATGTCTTCGTTTTGTGTAGCTCCTTGATGATTTTTCCTTCCTTTACGAATCCTTGCTTCTTCGTGAGTATCTTCGTTCATAACGATCATCTCTACTCCTTCTCTCTCTTGGTGGTGATTCTTTGCTTCTTATTTTTGGAGAATCTTCTCTTCTCTTGTAGGGAGCCGTACACTCATTGGAATAGTGTCCGGGTCTTCCACAACTGTAGCAGTTTCGCTCTCGACTAGAAGATCTTTTGTCATTGTAGGACCTTGACTTGAAGCTTCTATCTTTGCTTCTACTCTTGTAGAACTTGTTGAAGTTCTTCACCATTAAGCTCAATTCTTCATTGAAGTTTTGTTTCTCACTTGATGATGTAGGGGCTTCACATGAGGCTTTGTAGGCACCACTTGATTTGTTGTGAAGTTCCTCTTTATCAAGTGACATCTCATGAGCAACAATTCTTCCAATCACCTCCGTTGGCTTGAGATCTTTGTGATTGGGCATCATTTGGATCAATGTGCACACGGTATCATATTTTCCATCCAAGGCTCTTAGAATCTTCTTGATGATGAATCTATCGGTCATCTCTTCACTTCCTAAGCCGGCAATCTCATTTGTGATGAGAGCAAGCCTAGAGTACATTTCAGCGACACCTTCACCATCCTTCATTTTGAACTTGTCAAGTTGACTTTGAAGCACATACAACTTGGATTCCTTGACGGAGTCGGTACCTTCGTGCATATCAATCAAAGTGTCCCAAATTTCCTTTGCATTCTCAAGACGGCTGATTTTGTTGAATTCTTCGGGGCACAATCCGTTGAAGAGAATATCACAAGCTTGAGCATTGTATTGCAACATCTTCAACTCATCCGCGGTAGCTTCACGGTTTGGTTCTTTCCCATCAAAGAAGTCACCTTGCAAACCAACACACACAATAGCCCAAACGGCGGGGTTATGTCCAAGAATATGCATTTTCATTTTATGCTTCCAACTAGCAAAATTAGTACCATCAAAGTAAGGACCTCTACGGTGATAATTTCCCTCGCTAGACGCCATACTCTCCTAGGTTGTGAAACCAAGGCTATGACCACCAAAAGCTATGGAGATCAAAGCAAATGGAAACCTGGCTCTGATACCACTTGTAGGATCGAAAGTATGTCTAGAGGGGGGGTGATTAGACTACTTGACCAAATAAAAACTTAACCTTTTCCCAATTTTAGTTCTTGGCAGATTTTAGCTATTGTAGGACAAGTCAAGCAATCATCACACAATTCAAGCAAGCATGCAAAGAGTATATTGGCAGCGGAAAGTAAAGCATGCAACTTGCAAGAATGTAAAGGGAAGGGTTTGGAGAATTCAAACGCAATTGGAGACACGGATGTTTTTCCCGTGGTTCGGATAGGTGGTGCTATCCTACATCCACGTTGATGGAGACTTCAACCCACGAAGGGTAACGGTTGCGTGAGTCCACGGAGGGCTCCACCCACGAAGGGTAATGGTTGCGCGAGTCCACAGAGGGCTCCACCCACGAAGGGTCCACGAAGAAGCAACCACCCACGAAGGGTCCACGAAGAAGCAACCACTCACGAAGGGTCCATGAAGAAGCAACCTTGTCTATCCCACCATGGCCATCGCCCACGAAGGAGTTGCCTCACTAGCGGTAGATCTTCACAAAGTAGGTGATCTCCTTGCCCTTACAAACTCCTTGGTTCAACTCCACAATCTTGTCGGAGGCTCCCAAGTGACACCTAGCCAATCTAGGAGACACCACTCTCCAAGAAGTAACAAATGGTGTGTTGATGAACTCCTTGCTCTTGTGCTTCAAATGATAGTCTCCCCAACACTCAACTCTCTCTCTCATAGGATTTGGATTTTGTGGAAAGAAGATTTGAGTGGAAAGCAACTTGGGGAAGGCTAGAGATCAAGATTCATATGGTAGGAATGGAATATCTTGGTCTCAACACATGAGTAGGTGGTTCTCTCTCAGAACATATGAGTTGGAATTGTGTATGTGTTCTGATGGCTCTCTCCACGAATGAAGAGGAGGTGGAGGGGTATATATAGCCTCCATACAAAATCCAACCGTTACACACAGTTTTCCAATCTCGGTGGGACCGAATCAACAAACTCGGTCGGACCGAAAAGGTAAACCTAGTGACCGTTAGAGATTTTCGGTGGGACTGACATGCAACTCGGTAGGACCGATATGGTTAGGGTTTGGGCATAACGTAATCTCGGTGAGACCGATTACACAAACTCGGTGAGACCGAGTTTGGTAATAAGCTAACCAGAGAGTTGGTCAGGCAAACTCGGTGGGACCGATTTGCTCTTTCGGTGAGACCGAAAAGTTACAAAAGGGAAACATAGAGTTTACATTGCAATCTCGGTGGGACCGATTCGCTCTTTCGGTGAGACCGAAAAGTTACGAAAGGGAAACAGAGAGTTTGCAATCCCATCTCGGTGAGACCGAGATCCCTATCGGTAGAACCGAATTGCTAGGGTTTGGCAGTGGCTTATGACAAGTGAAACTCGGTGGCGCCGGATAGAAAGAATCGGTAGGACTGAGTTTGGCTTAGGGTTTAGGTCATATGTGGATATGGGAAAGTAGTTGAGGGTTTTGGAGCATATCACTAAGCACATGAAGCAAGAGGCTCATTAAGCAACACCTCATCCCTCCTTGATAGTATTGGCTTTTCCTAAATACTCAATGTGATCTTGGATCACTAAAATATAAAATGAAGAGTCCTGAGCTTTTGAGCTTGAGCCAATCCTTTGTCCTTAGCATTTTGAGGGTTTCACTTTCACATCCATGCCATGCCAATCATTGAGCTTTCCTGAAATAGTCATCTTGGAATAGCATTAGCTCAGTGAGCTATATGTTGTTATGAATTACCAAAACCACCTAGGGATAGTTGCACTTTCACCTCGCCACGCACCTGCCACGCCCCCGCCACGCCCCTGGCAAGCCATCGGCACGCCCCCGCCACGCCCCAGCCACGCCGCCGGCTGCCGCCTTCGGTCCACTCGGTCGGCTCGGTGAAAGACCGGACCGGACCGAGGTTTTCTTGGGCCTGTTTGCAGGGACCGGACCGGCCATTTAAACTAGCGGGCCAGGACCGAGCCGGCCCGAGCCGAGCGGGCCACGAGCCGTACCGCCGGACCGGACCGTGTCGTCCACCCTGGTTGTAGACGGCGAAGCGCTCCGCGTGGGAGTCCAGGTTCGCGCTGGAGGTAGACTGGGAGGCGGCGGCGAAGGCCTCGGCCCAGATGGCGGTGGCGGCGCGCTGGGCCTCTGGCTCCGGGACGGCGCCGTAGCGCTGCGCGTAGAGACTAGGCCCTACCATCTTCTGTAGGAGCATGCGCTTAGACCAGTCGCGCTTGCTCTGCGTCGGTGGCCACGAACACGAAGGACGCAGCGACGCCGACGCGTCAAACCCATGAAAATATATATTAGAACATCTGCACCCCGGTCCGGTTATCTCAGCCGTTTGTTTCCTTAGGGATCCGCGTCATTCACAGGGGCAAAACAAAGCACAGGCAGTTTTGGTCCTAAGTTTGAGAAGCTTGCTTGATATCGACGTTGAGTATATGTAATGTTCAAGCAATCTGGTGCCATGCAACAAAGAAACTACAGGTCAGCAATTTTCTTGACCATGAAGACCATAACGGCACAAGTGATTCTTGCCTCCTGATTCCATTGTTCTGTCTCATAAAAATAGTGCAAGTTGAACGGCCTGTGGTGCATTAGAAACTGAACAGGAAAATGGAGTGAGAGGAGGCATATGCACAAAGTAGAAAAGATCCATGAGCCATAAGTGTATTGTCTTTCTCTTTCTTGTTTGCATGAGTTCATTGTACTGTCAGATGATCTTCTCTTCATCTCAGTTTGCATGAGTCTTCTTCTAATTCGTGGCGGACCGTCAACTGTAGCGACCAGACCTCAACCAGTCTGATCTCTGTGCATCAGTGTCATCCCTGGATCAGTAATTCTGACATCACAGTATTTGAAGGATTTATAACAGAGTCGCAATCACACACTTAATATATCGAGTGTCTCAAAAGAGAACTTATTACAATAAATATGGCTTAAGGCCATCTAATAACGATAACAGCGGAAGGCTTGGAAGATAAGTGAGTCCATCAACTCCAACGGCATCACTGAGTACAGAACCACGACCTAAAGGCACCTTACTCGTCATCTGAAAAGTCTGCAACATGAACGTTGCAGCCCGAAATGGTTCAGCACATGGAATATGCTGGCAATGTAACACATAGAGAGTAATGAAAGAAGTAGGCTATACTACATGCATATATGGCTGCTGGAAAGCTCTATGGTTACAATTTTTGCGTAAAGCCAATTTTTCCCTACTGCAAAGGAATAAATTTTATTTAACTATCATGGTAGTTGTTAAACATTGAGAAGATAGACATCCTCTCAATCCCGATTAAGCATCATCTTTAAAACCCAACATTATTAATTAGAGTAACATGATGAGATTCACATGATAATCCAAGTACTAGATACTCAAGACGTCCATAACCGGGAACACGGCTAACCATGATTAGTTTATACACTCTGCAGAGGTTTGCGCACTTTTCCCCACAAGACTCAATCTCCTCCGTTGGGATTCTTGCACTACATGATGTTTGAGAAACGGATGACCGAGACATAGTCTTTCAGAAGCGCTAGCACCATACGATCGGGTAGACTGTACCAACCTACATTCCCTACATCTGCTAGTGTACCACTATAAGAGTTCGCAAGACTTAGTCAACTATGCTAGAGCCCATAGTAGCTTGTGGCTGCACACGGGAGTTTCTAGTATGAATAATCTCATGATCCCTTTGAGCCTGGGTGGCGGTCCATAAAGAAAAACAGGCAATCGCTGCAATACCCAGGTGCCTCAATCCACCCAGATGTGTGTTTAAGTTGCCACCTTAAATAAACCATTAATTTAACAATCTCACATCTGTCATGGATACATTCGCCCAATCCACGTCTACTAGCATAGCATGGCAATATAAGCAAACGTAGAAGTAACTCCCAAAGGTTTGATAATAAAACAGGAAATAGGCACTACCTCATGTACTTCCCAAAACCCATAATTTAATTAGATCCTAATCATGCAATGTTTGACGGTTGATCTAATGCAATAAAAACTGGGTAGTAAAGAGATATGATCAAAGTGTTACTAGCCTTGCTGATGATCCGCAAAACCTAGAGATTCAAAATAGCAAGCGGCGCACTCCGGATACTCTATCGCAAACAAACAAACGTACAATAAGTACTCATCTAATGCACAGGTAAAACTCAAATAAAAGAACTAACCAGAAAATTCAACTTAAGAACTCCGGTTTGCAAAAAGAATCAAATCGAACGAAGCAACGAAAGTCAAACGGCGAAAGAAAGAAACTTCGTTTACTAATCTGGATCTAAGTCAAATTTTACAGAAGCAAAAACTTGTTTGAGTTGGTTAAACAGAAAGAGGGTTTCGAGACGAAACTCCAGGCGCTTGAATCGCCTGATTCCGATAAACGAGCGAAAAGTTATACTAGAACAAAAATCGGATCAGAAATCGTGATCAGAAATAATCACGGAAAATCCAAGAAAAAGAAAAACGACGAACAGATTAATGAATGAACGTTCGTTTTCTGGAACTAAACGGTGAACGCGTTCGTTAAAACGAACGAACGAGTGAACGCTCGCTAAATAAACTAAACCGGAAATAAACCGATCTAAATAAAAAATGGATCTAAAAAACCGAATGGGAAACAGGGCGGTTTTCTCGAGGAAACCGGCGGCGGCGGCGGTGGTCAACCTCGGCGGCGGCGGGATGGCTCCGGGGCTGCGGGGTCGGCGGTGGGGCGGCTCCGGGCGGCGGCGGTAGCGGGCGGCGGGGTCGGCGCAGGGCGGCTTCGGGCGGCGGCGGCATCGGGCGCGGCGGCGTTGGCGGCGTGGGGCGTCGGTGGCGCGGCGCGGGCGGTGGGGCGATGCGACGACGCGGCGGCAGGGCGGCGGCGCGGCGGCGCGGCGGCAGGGGTGCTAGGGTTTGGGGCGGCTCGGGCTGGGCTCCCGGCTTATAAAGGCCGGCCGGACGGAGTCCTGGCCGAACACGGCCCAAAGTCGATTTCACGTTTTTTAATAATTATGCGCGGAAAAACAAATAAAAGAAATACTAAACGGACTCCAAAAATTCCGAAATAAATTTTCCCCGACTACTAAAATCATGCCGGTCTAGATGAACATTTATTTGGGGCCTAAATGCAATTTTGAAAAACACGCATTTTTCCTAAATTCAAATAAAATAGCAATAAATACAAAATAAAAATCTTATTTGATTTTATTATTAAATCCTCAATATTTCTTTATTTTGGGAAAGTCATTTTATTCCCTCTCTCATATTTTTATAATAGAAATAATTGAAGATAAAATAAAAAAATCAAATGATCCTATTTCCAAAATTTGAGAAAACTCAAATATGAACATAACGAAATCCCCAACTCTCTCCGAGGGTCCTTGAGTTGCGTAGAATTTCTAGGATCAAACCAAAAGCAAATAAAATATGATATGCATTGATGATCTAATGTATAACAGTCCAAATTGAAAATTTGGGATGTTACAAACCTACCCCCCTTACGATGAATCTTGCCCTCGAGATTCGGGTTGGCTAGAAAATAGGTGAGGGTGGTCGTTCAGCAGATCTTCCTCTCGCTGCCAGGTGGCTTCATCATCGGTGTGGTGGCTCCACTGAACTTTGCAAAACTTGATGACCTTGCTGCGAGTGACTCGGCTGGCATACTCAAGAATCTTGAGTGGTTTCTCCTCATAGGTCAAATCACTGTCCAACTGAATCGCTTCCAGTGGCACTGTATCTCTCAGCGGTATATCAGCCATCTCAGCATGACACTTCTTCAACTGGGAAACGTGGAATACATCGTGAACTCCTGACAATCCTTCGGGAAATTCCAACTTGTGGGCTACTTCTCCCATACGCTCCAAAACCTTGTATGGTCCTACAAAACGTGGCGCTAACTTTCCCTTAACTCCAAAGCGCTTAACTCCTCGAAGTGGAGATACTTGAAGATAAACTCGTTCTCCGACTTCATAAACTGTCTCCTTGCGTTTAGAATCTGCGTAGCTCTTCTGCCTGGACTGGGCTACCTTGAGCCTATCGCGAATCAACTTCACCTTCTGTTCAGACTCCTTAATCAAATCTGGTCCAAACAACTTGCGGTCTCCAACTTCATCCCACGACAATGGGGTCCTGCACCTCCTTCCATACAAGGCTTCGAAAGGGGCCATCTTCAAGCTGTATTGATAACTGTTGTTGTAAGAGAACTCTGCGTATGGCAAATTTTCATCCCAACTAGATCTGTAATCTAGCACGCAAGCTCTTAGCATATCCTCCAAAATCTGATTGACTCTCTCGGTTTGTCCATCTATCTGTGGATGAAAAGTTGTGCTGAACTCTAGCCTGGTACCCAAAGTTTTGTGCAGATGATTCCAGAACTTTGAGGTAAACTGGGTTCCTCTGTATGATACAATGCTCCTTGGAACTCCATGCAAACATACGATCTTGGTCATGTATATCTTTGCCAACTTAGCACTGGTGTAAGTAGTCTTCACTGGGATGAAATGAGCTACCTTTGTCAAACGATCGACTACTACCAAATCGAGTCATAGCCTGAACGAGTTCTGGGCAATCCCGTAATAAAATCCATGCCTAGCTTATCCCACTTCCATTCGGGTATTGGCAATGGTTGTAGCAATCCTACTAGCTTTTGATGCTCTGCCTTTACTCTCTGACATACATCACAAACTGCTACATACTCCGCAATATCCTTCTTCATTCCGATCCACCAAAAAGTATCCTTCAAATCCAAATACATCTTGGTATTTTCTGGGTGAATCGAATATGGTGAATCATGGGCTTCCTGCAGAATTAACTTCCTGATCTCCGGGTCATTGGGCACATAAACATGGTCTTCAAACCATAGGGTATCGTGCTCATCCTCACGAAATCCTTTAACTTTTCCATTGCTCATCTTCTCCTTTATAGAGGCAACTTCCTTGTCAGTCTTTTGAGCTTCTCTGATCTTATCCATCAAAGTAGACTGAATCTCCAATGTTGCTACATAGCCTCTCGGAACTATCTCCAAACATAGCTCACGAAGGTCCTCGGCTAACTCCTTCGGTAAATCTCCCATCATTAGTGTGTTGACATGGCTTTTACGGCTCAGCGCATCGGCTACTACGTTAGCCTTTCCGGGATGATAATGCAATCTCATATCGTAGTCCTTGATGAGCTCCAACCATCTCCTTTGCCTGAGATTTAGCTCCTTCTGTGTGAAAATGTACTTCAAACTATTGTGATCCGTGTACACCTCACAATGGTTTCCAATGAGAAAATGTCTCCAAGTCTTCAAGGCGTGCACTACGGCTGCTAACTCCAAATCATGCGTGGCATAATTCAACTCATGAGGCTTAAGCTGTCGTGAGGCATATGAAACAACTCTTCCCTCCTGCATAAGCACTGCTCCAAGTCCTCGACGTGAAGCATCGCAATACACCTCATAATCTTTGTTCTGATCCGATAAAATCAACACTGGTGATGTAACCAAATGTTTCTTCAACTCCTGGAAACTGGCCTCACATTCCTCAGTCCATTTGAATTTGCTATCCTTCTTCAACAACTCCGTCATAGGCTTCGCAATCTTCGAGAAATTTTCAATAGAGCTTCGGTAGTATCCTGCGAGTCCAATAAAACTCCGATCTCTCCAACTGTTGTTGGGGCTTCCCAATTTGTCACAGTGACAAGCTTGGTGGGATCTACTGCTATACCTTCTACGGATATAACATGTCCGAGAAATCCAACTTCCTACCACCAAAACTCACATTTGCTAAACTTGGCATATAACTGATGTTCTCTGAGCTTCTCAAGTACCAAACGCAAATGCTCCTTATGCTCCTCTTCATTCTTCGAGTAAACCAGAATATCATCAATGAACACTACGACGAACTTATCCAAAAACTCCATAAACACTTTGTTCATCATGTTCATAAAATAGGCAGGTGCGTTAGTCAGACCAAATGACATAACGGTATACTCGTACAGCCCATACCTGGTGGTAAAAGTCGTCTTAGGTATATCCTATTCTCGAATCTTCAACTGATGGTATCCTGATCGCAGATCGATCTTGGAAAATACCTTAGCTCCTTGCAATCGATCAAACAGATCATTGATCATCGGTAGTGGGTACTTGTTCTTGATTGTTACTTCATTTAATCCTCGATAATCAACAACCATCCTTAATGATCCATCCCTTTTCTCTACTAGAAGTACTGGCGATCCCCAAGGCGACGAACTTGGGCGAATATAACCTTTATCCAGTAACTCTTTAATCTGCTTCTTAATCTCCTCCAAATCTTTTGCGGGCATCCTGTATGGTCTCTTAGATATTTGCCCTGTGCCTGGCAAAAGCTCAATCAAAAACTCAATGTCTCTATCCGGTGGCATGCCTGGCAACTCCTCTGGAAATACGTCAGGGAAATCCTTCACCACTGGTACTTCCTCCTGCACAACTCATGTTAAGGAATTTACTTGAGTCCTCTTCGGCACATGCCAGGATACATACTTGATCCTTCTTCCTTCTGGCGTCGTAAGAAAAATTGACTTACTGGCGCATTCAATGTTCCCTTCATACTTCGATAACCAATCCATGCCTAATATCACATCCAATCCTTGAGATTCCAATACTATTAGGTCTGAGGGAAATACATAGTTACCAATCCTTAAATGTAACTGATCACACCATAGACTAGCCATATACTCTGCTCCAGGTGAGGTTACTAACATGGGTGACCTAAAGGCTTGGGTTGACAGTTTATATTTATCCACAAATCCCCTTGAGATGTATAAATGCGATGCACCAGTATCAAAAAGAACGAGTGCAGTAAATGACTTAACCAAAAACTTACCTATTACTGCATCTGGCTGAGGTTCAACCTCCTCCACGTTAACGTGGTTCACCTGTCCCCTATTGAAAGGGTTCGGCTTCTTCCCAGAGCTTCCATTGCCATTTCCATTCTGAGATTCAGGACATTCATTGGCATAATGTCCGGTCTTCTAGCACTTAAAGCAAGTGACTTGGCTTAGGTCTCTCTTGGCGGGTGTTGATGGGGTGGTACGGTTCTGGCCGTTGCTTCCTCCATTCCCGTTACCATTCTTGGGGCCATTATGATTGTGCGAGCTTCCTCCCCCATGGGTATGCTGAAAAGGTCCTCCCGGTTTAGGGGTAAAACGCGGCTTCTGCTGAGCTCCATAATTGTACTTCCCTTGTCCATACTTCCTCTTACGGTTCTCAATCTGCTGCTGCTTCCCTTCAATCATAAGAGCACGATCTACCAACTCCTGGTAGTTGTTGAAGCTTGCTACCATGAACTGCATGCTCAACTCATCATTCAGTCCTTCCAGAAACTTCTCCTGCTTAGCTGCATCTGTAGCAACGTCATCTAGGGCATAACGTGCTAGCTTACTAAATTCCTCCACATACTGGCCAACTGATCCGTCCTCCTTGGCGCAAGTTGCGAAACTCATGCTTCTTCATGGCCATAGCTCCTGCTGAAACATGGCAGTATGGAAAAGCCTGCTGAAACTGGTCCCATGTGACCAGTGTCGACAGGGAAGTGGCTGTGAAATTCTCCCACCATGATGTTGCGGGTCCTTCCAACTGATGTGCGGCAAACTTCACCTTCTCAGCATCTGTGCATCCTGCTAGTGGGTAACTCCCTTGCTGTCTTGCGGAGCCAATCATCTGCTACTATCGGCTCGGTGCTACTGAAAACACTGGCGGATTCAGCCTAAGAAAACGGGCTAAGTGATCAACAGGTGGTGGTGGTGGTGGTGGGTTGTTGTTGTTGTTCCCCTGATTCTGATTCTGGACTAGCAAACTGCATCAATTGTTCTGCTGCTGGATCAACTGGGTGAGCTCCGGTGGAAAGGAAATCCGGGTCACGTCTCGGAGGCATCTGATGGGTTTAGAAAAGATGAGATTTAAGAATAGAGAGAGGTCTAGAGAGAAAACACTACCCATATGCACATGAGGCAAAAGCAAACAAATCACTTCATTCAATCAAACAAGGGCATACAATCGGTCTAACTATCGCAAACGTGCTCAGACTACTGATGTGGTGGTCTACTAGAAATATTCTTCGGTTGCAGACTCCATGATATCTGCTCTAGCTTCATCAACATAGTCATCATCGCTATCATCTGGGTCCGAGTCGGTGTCGTCGATGATGATGTAGTCTTCCGGGCAAATCTCCTTGGGTTCTTCGTCTTCTTCTACTAGTGTAGGGTCTCCCATAAATATTCCGATCTTCTTGATCAGGTCGTCATTCTTCTCCACTAGTACAATGATTTCCTCCTCATAGTCTTCACGTGTAGCCTTGAGTTCTTCCTCCAGCTCCGTAATTCTTGTCCTTGCCTTCTACAGATCTATCATGTCTGCGCACATCTGGTTCTCCTGACGTCGAATGTGCTGGTTTAACTCCTGGATGAAAGCTGCTCATCTCGGCGCTGATCCTTCTTGGTGCTGATCATCTCCCAGTGCTCATCTCGGCGCCCAAAAATCTGGTAGATAGTATCCTTGAGATCATTGCGGTAAACTTCTCCAATACGTCCCATGGCGATGTGAGCTGCCATGCTCTTTCCTAGACTCCAGGTTGGTGCATCAAAGGAAAACTCTATGGGCTCAGTGACTGGCATGAACGTCCTTCCTGGAACTTGAATTTGAATCATCTAGCGCTCCTCTTCCGGTAAAGTGGCGTTGTAGGTTCTGGTGAAGCTTGGTACTCCGATGTTCAGGTATCAAGTGACTTCCTTCAAGTGACGTCCAAAGGGTGTATCTTAATCCGGTTGTGTAAACTTGGTCCTTGCATCCGTCATCCTATAAGAGTAGAAAAGATGAGGAGTCAGAAATGAGAAGAGTGAGTAGTGATCTAGGGCTTTAGCTTAGTGGTCGTGTCCTACAGTCAGCGTGTGCGCTGATACCATCTATAGCGACCAGACCTCAACCAGACTGATCTTTGTGCATTAGTGTCATCCCTGGATCAGTAATGCTGACACGCACAGTACTTGAAAGATTTATAACAAAGTAGCAATCACACACTTATTATATCGAGTGTCTCAAAAGAGAACTTATTACAATAAATATGGCTTAAGGCCATCTAATAACGATAACAGCGGAAGGCTTGGAAGATAAGTGAGTCCATCAACTCCAAGGGCATCACTGAGTATAGAACCATGATCTAAAGGCACCTTACTCGTCGTCTGAAAAGTCTGCAACATGAACGTTGCAGCCCGAAACGGGTCAGCACATGGAATATGCTGGCAATGTAACACATAGAGAGTAATGAAAGAAGTAGGCTATACTACATGCATATATGGCTGCTGGAAAGCTCTATGGTTACAGTTTTTGCGTAAAGCCAATTTTTCCCTACTGCAAAGGAATAAATTTTATTTAACTATCATGGTAGTTGTTAAACATTGAGAAGATAGACATCCTCTTAATCCCAATTAAGCATCATCTTTAAAACCCAACAATATTAATTAGAGTAACATGATGAGATTCACATGATAATCCAAGTACTACATACTCAAGACGTCCATAACCAGGGACACGGCTAACCATGATTAGTTTATACACTCTGCAGAGGTTTGCGCACTTTTCCCCACAAGACTCGATCTCCTCCGTTGGGATTCTCGCACTACATGATGTTTGAGAAACGGATAATCGAGACATAGTCTTTCAGAAGCGCTAGCACCTTACGATCGGGTAGACAGTACCAACCTACATCCCCTACATCTGCTAGTCTATCACTGTAAGAGTTCGCACGACTTAGTCAACTATGCTAGAGCCCATAGTAGCTTGTGGCTGCACACGGAAGTTTCTAGTATGAATAATCTCACGATCCCTTGAGCCTGGGTGGCGGTCCATAAAGAAAAACAGGCAATCGCTGGAATACCCAGGTGCCTCAATCCACCCAGATGTGTGATTAAGTTGCCACCTTAAATAAACCATTAATTTAACAATCTCACATCTTTCATGGATACACTCACCCAATCCACGTCTACTAGCATAGCATGGCAATATAAACAAACGTAGAAGTAACTCCCAAAGGTTTGATAATAAAACAGGAAATCGGTACTACCTCATCTACTTCCCAAAATCCACAATTTAATTAGATCCTAATCATGCAATGTTTGAGGATTGATCTAATGCAATAAAAACTGGGTAGTAAAGAGATATGATCAAAGTGTTACTTGCCTTGCTGATGATCCGCAAAACCTAGAAATTCAAAATAGCAAGCGGCGCACTCCGGATACTCTATCGCAAACAAACAAGCATACAATAAGTACTCATCTAATGCACAGGTAAAACTCAAATAAGAGAACTAACGAGAAAGTTTAACTTAAGAACTCCGGTTTGCAAAAAGAATCAAATCGAATGAAGCAACGAAAGTCAAACGACGAAAGAAACAAACTTCGTTTACTAATCTGGATCTAAGTCAAATTTTACAGAAGCAAAAACTTGTCTGAGTTTGTTAAATGGAAAGAGGGTTTCAAGACGAAACTCCAGGCGCTTGAATCGCCTGATTCCGATAAACGAGCGAAAAGTTATACTAGAACGAAAATCGGATCAGAAATCGTGATCAGAAATAATCGCGGAAAATCCGAGAAAAAGAAAAACGACGAACAGATTAACGAACGAATGTTCGTTTTCTGGAACTAAACGGTGAACGTGTTCGTTAAAACGAACGAACGAGCGAACGCTCGCTAAATAAACTAAACTGGAAATAAACCGATCTAAATAAAAAACGGTTCTAAAAAAACCGAATGGAAAACAGGGCGGTTTTCTCGAGGAAACCGGCGGCGGCGGCGGTGGTCAACCTCGGCGGCGGCGGGACGGCTCCGGGGCGGTGGGGTCGGCGGCAGGGCGGCTCCGGGCGGCGGTGGCGGCATCGGGCGACGGCGGCGTTGGGCGGTATGGGGCGGCGGTGGCGCGGCGGCAGGGCGGCGGTACGGCGGCGCGGCGTCAGGGGCGCTAGGGTTTGGGGCGGCTCGGGCTGGGCTCCCCGGCTTATAAAGGCTGGCCGGACGGAGTCCTGGCCGAACACGGCCCAAAGTCGGTTTCGTGTTTTTTTAATAATTACATACAGAAAAACAAATAAAAGAAATACTAAACGAACTCCAAAAATCTCGAAATAAATTTTCCCCAACTTCTAAAATCAAGCCGGTCTAGATGAACATTTATTTGGGGCCTAGATGCAATTTTGAAAAATACGCATTTTTCCTAAATTCAAATAAAATAGCAATAAATCCAAAATAAAAATCTTATTTGATTTTATTATTAAATCCTCAATATTTCTTTATTTTGAGAAAGTCATTTTATTCCCTCTCTCATATTTTTATAATAGAAATAATTAAAGATAAAATAAATAAAATCAAATGATCCTATTTCCAAAATTTGAGAAAACTTAAATATGGAAATAACGAAATCCCCAACTCTCTCCGAGGGTCCTTGAGTTGCGTAGAATTTCTAAGATCAAACCAAAAGCAAATAAAATATGATACACATTGATGATCTAATGTATAACATTCCAAATTGAAATTTTGGGATGTTACACCAACTCATGAGAATGAGAGATGCATGCAAAGATTTGTGTTCTCTCCATCTATTGAGCGAAGGTTTGGGGAGAGAGAGAGAGAGAGAGAGAGAGAGAGAGAGTATCCATGAGCTCCAATTAGAGTTGGCTAGCTCGGTCTTCTCTCCCTTCCTTCACTTGCATGAGCTTCATCTTGTATTCATGGAGGACGAGCGCCCAACTCATGAGCTGCATGCAAAGATTTGTGTTCTTCCCATCCATTGAGCGATAAGATAGAGAACATGGTGTGTACAAAGCATCCCCATTGGCAGTCACGGGTGCGTGTCTGTATGCTGGGGCAGTGTAAGACAAGATTCCGCAGAACCTACTGCGGAACAGTACCCTATGATGCCAATGAACTTAATAGCTACCTGCCACACGGTAACGGATACACTAAAAACGGAATCTGTGACAGGTATCTCGATGTACAGCGCCATAACTCAACGGCAAGGATAACGCGGCCTAGGTGCAGGTGCTCAAAAAATCTACATCCAACTCATGGCGGACGGGGTGTAGGCGGGTAAGCCGGGAGGCGCGAGAGATCTGAAGGCATAGGCATCGAGAGCTCTGCGGCGGCCCTCGGCGGCAACGGTGGGGGAATACGGAATGAGAGATCTGCTGCGGTCCTCGTCCGCAGCGCTGCGGGCACGGCGAGTGCGAGATCGGCGGCCCGGCATCGCTCGCCGCTCCTTTGGGTGGCCGCGGTTTATGTTTTGAGCGGTTGGCGGCAGGGATGAAAAATGGCGATTCCTAATTCCTAAATCCCCGCGTAGGTCGACAGTTAGCGAGCAGACGAACACGCTCCCGCAACCGCACCCACTATTTGGGCCGGCCCAGTTTGGCTTTTTTAGGCCTCCTTTGGGGATTTTGTAGTAATTCTAAATGATAGAAATTTATGTCTCAAAAACAAATGCTGGAAATTTTGTACTTGCAAACATTTCATTGGAGCCCTTTGGTTTATACAAATGGATTCTTACTTCCATGTAGGATATAAACCAATCCTCCACATTTCAAACGAAAAAAAATATTAGCCTTGACTTGATGGAAAATTCTTTATCCTATAAATCAAATAAAATTTCTTTTCTTATAGAGATCGAGATACATGTCATCTCACTTCATATGATACTTTCTATACTATAAACTTAAGGAGGCCTTAGGGTGTTTTCCACTGGTTTTCCTTTTTTGTATTTTTTATTTCGATTGTTTGTAATTTTTCTAATTTTCATTCTTTTCCCCTTTTCCAAATTTCACAACAAAAATAAAATTTAAAAAAAGGTCAAAATGTTTGCCCTAGGTTTTCAAATTCGTGAACATTATTTTAATACAGGAACAATTTTTTCAAATTGTTGAACATTTGATGGGAAAGGGAATTTTTTAAAAATTAGATATTTATTTGAAATTCAAGAATATTTGGGTCAATTTGATGCTTTTTTAATTCAGAAAAAATTTCAACTTTCTAAACATTTTCTGAAATCCAGAAGCATTTTTAAAATTCATGCATATTTTTGAAATGTGAAAAAAATTGAATTCACAAACATGTTTCAAATTCTCAAACATTTCCTAAAATACAAAAAAATACTTTAAATTTATAAAAGAAATTTGAATTTCAATATTTCTTAAATCCTAAAGATTTTTTAAAGAAGCTAAAGAACAAAAATAGAAAAGGAAAAAAAGAAAAAAAACAGGAGTACCTCACCCAGCATATGGGCTGGCTGAAAAATGTGCGCGGGGAATGTGGGATGCCGTGTTCCCTCATAATTTCCCGCGTAGGTCAGGGAATAGGAGGTTTCATTAAAAAATAGAGAGAGGAGAGCCAAGGTTTTGTGTTAGTTCTGGTAGGGTAGTAAATAGGCCTAAATCATGGACTAGAATATTTATAGCCCATTAATTACAAATTTATTCCAAATGAATATAGACTTGTCTCAAAAGATGAATTTAGACTTTTCTAAAAAATGAATTTAGATTGTTTTTATGAGATAAAACTAATTGCATTGAATTTAATTCGACGGGCTAGAAAATTATGTTGCAATTCAAAAGAGAGTTTTCCCAATGGGATTAAAGAACTAAATTCGAAGATTGATCGAAGATCGGTGGATTCGAAGGAGTGTACAGATTCGTTCAAATTTTCGAAAAGAGAAAGATGCCATGTATGATTAGATAACCATAGTTCCAACATGTATATACACTCTATAAGAGTTGAAACATGAACCGCGTAAGGAATTGGCGATTAGCTCCAGGAGCGATCATCACTGATGTCGAACTCAACTTGGGGGAAGAAGTCCAGACTCGGCAGATTTGAGTCAAGGGTTTCAGTGACGTGCTTCACTAGGGTCGTGGTTAAGATTTTGATCTAAGGTTTCGATTTGGATTATTAGGATTGATGTGCGAGATAGATGTGATAAGCCAATCACATGAGAGTTTGGGAGGAGATACGACATTTAATTCCTAGAGGAATTTCGTTGCAGGAGATTATTTAGGAATTAAACTAATGTACATAATTAAACCGGCACACGATAAATCACACAAGAAATCAAATAGAATTTATTTTGTTTAAAAATTTGGAATTAAGTTGAGAGATAGAAATTGATTGCAAAAAAAGATTTAATTTAATAAATACTTTTAAAATTTTATATTTTCGCATTTCCAAAAATACGGAATATTACACACTATGACTACAAGAATGACGTCTTGGCTGGCTATTCACACCCTTGTCGGGAATTATTAGTCGAATTCCGAGTGGTCGCTATTCAGCATATACCTAGAGAGGAAAATATGGAGGCTAACGACTTGGCACAAATTGCTTCAGGATATCACACCATCATGGAAGGCATCGAGATCTAGACCAATTGCATAGAAGATGGGGATTAAGAGCCAATATTGTTAATTATTTAAAGAACATGTCTTAACCTGGAAGCAAAATGCTCAATTATAAAGTCTTGAAATATAATTTAATGGGGGTGATTTGTATTATCAAACCTTGCACGGGTTGTTGCTTAACTGCCTAGGGCCTGAGAAAGCCAAGCCGATAATGCACGAGGTTCAAGAAGTATTTGTGTAACTCATCAATCGGTTCACAAAAATAAGTGGCTAATTTGATGCATGGAATATTTTCTAGCCAACTATGTTGCAAGATTGTTTCAAATATTACAAGGGTTGCTAGGATTATTGTTATAAGTTTGTTAATGTGCAGATTGGGCATGCATTAGCTATGCATTCGACAACCAAACATTGGCTACTCAGGTTTAGCATTGATTAAGAAGATGAAACCATGTTGAGAGTTTTAGTGCGGTAGTTCGAGTGCGCATGACCCATGAATAGTCACTAATAGTTTAACCACAAAGGTGGCAATGGCCTACTGGAGTGGAAGAGTAGCAAGGAAGAAGCATGGCATCATCTGTTCACGAGTTATCATAAGAAAGGTCAAGCATTTATTAAAGTAAGGAAGCATTGTAAGCGATAACCTATGGATATGCTAATAGTTCCATAACAAAGGTGACATTGAATATTATTGTTAAAGGTTAATGAGAGAGAAGTTTCACATCATCCTTCCACGAGATAGCATGAGGAAGAGTAAGCCTTTGATAAAAGAAAGATGTGTGTCACAAGTGGAGTTTGAATTTTCCAAGTAATGTTCATCACCACCAGAGCTTGAAAAAGTTACTTGGCTAGGATAGAATTAGGGATTCTCCAAAAGAGTGAACAAGCCAATTTAGAACACGTTGCTGAAGGAAAGGTCCTATTAGATATATTAGTTCACGGTGCTCAGATTTACATCCATATGCAAGTTCTACTGTTTTTTGGGCTACATTGTACTTCTAGGTTATTGTGGTTTGGATTGGGATGGACTGGATTTTTGAATCTGAACGCAATTGGTTCAACTAGGGTTTAAACCTAGATCGGTCGAGTGATGTGTGTAGGTCACTGTGGGTGAGTGCATGGCATAAACAACATAGAGGTGGGTTGAAATGGCTGGTTTAGGATTGCCCATGATGTACTCGATGAAACTCGAGGCATTCTAGTGAGTGTGTGTAGAAAGGTGTAACAACCCAGAGTTTTAAACCAGATATTTTTTGCATAATGGTAATGTAATAATTTAAGTTTGCATTTTCATGTGATCATTGTCATAAAATATCTCACCTCAAATTATTAAGATGGCTATTTTCAGAATTCCAGTTATTACTAAGAACTGGTTCCATAAAAGAAGTTATATTACTAAGAGTTGATTCCATAAACATGTTGTATCAATGAGCTGAAAACTATCGTTTGATAGAGTTCAATGCCCTCACATTATTACCCTATAAAAACTCCCAATCCTGAAAATATAATGTGAAACTCAAAGTGAAAAGGTGAAACCAAGGAGCCGACAAACTAACCAAAACCCACGACAGTAGGGAACCAATGTAGAATACGATCGTCACAGAGGAAGAGAGCAAGCAAGGGTCGTTGGAGTAGCGCTGGTGGAAAAACAACAACATGAGGAGGCGGCGCTGATGCGAGGGATAAGAACAAGGCTGGAGGAAACATGCCAGGGGGCGGCCACACGAGGGAGGAAGACGGGTGAAGGAATAGACGAAAAGATCCAAAACCAAAAATATTTAAGGGCTAAAGTGAAAAAGGAAAAATCTGAAATAGGTAAAGTGAAAATCAGAAACCGAAAAACACTGTGATCGCCTCTCCCTACAACACATGTCAAACTCGGAGCACGCCAGAAAAGTTCCTCGACTCACGAAGATGTGATGCTTGTCATGCTAGAGTGTGACCTGAAGTGATCTCCACGGGGAATACCACTTAGCTACTGAGAGAATCTCCAACGCTGACCCTCAAAACGTCTGCATTCATCCAGACCAAGCGGTCACCATCCAAGATGGTACCCTATCGCTCCGCGGACCTGTCTGGATGTCCGTTTGACCGGCAAACCAAAGGAAACCCAGGGGCTTTGCGGGTGTCCGGACCACTTCCACCCACGCTTCTGCCATCCCAGTCCCACCAAAAACTTATTTGTCTGAAAAACCCTCTCTACATGAAGCGATTTTGTGCATTCATGTTGGTCAGCGCCACTCCAGAGCGGACATGACTTCACGGCATTGATGCCAGTCAAACCGATGCGACCACACGAGCAGGTGGCATGCTTCACTGTCGACATGACGACCGGGAAGCTTAATCTATCCGTTGCGCCACATTGAAGCCGGCTTCATGTGGCTTCCCGTTCCTTTGCATGACATGCTCGTGCCTATTTAAGCACGATTCTAGCAATGTCCACACTACACCAACCCATTGCATCTATGTACCCACCTTCTCCACTCCTCTTCTCTCGGGCGACGTCCAGACACTGGCTCCACCATGCCCAAGTCATGGTTCACCGCGTCGGCAAGCGGTGGTAGTTCCGGACCTCCCTCCAGATCATGGCACCATCGGCGTCACTCTCCGGGGCCCTCTTCCTCAACGGGCGCCCGCTCCTATGAGAAGTACCACACATCGCAGTAGCAGCCTCCGCTGCCGAATCCTTCTCATGAGATGTCGCGGCAGCTGCGCCTGTATGTGGGGCAGCGGCGACAGACAAAGAGTATGTCGGTCACATGGAAATCATGATGGAGCGGTCGCTCCGGTACCGTGGTTCATCGCTGCCCTCGTCAGTGCCAGCATGCTTGAAGGAGAAGCCCCCCTCACCGTCGTGCTAGTGTGTGAAGAAGGAGTCGGTGTCTCCACCTCTCTGCCACATGAAGGCGAAGCCGATGTCCCACGGGCAGGGGCAAGGGAAGCCTCCCTGACATCGTTGATGTTAGCTACGGCTACCCTCCATGCGGTGTGGGAGGAAGCGGAGTGGCTCCTCCGTGAGTTCCAGGTTGCGGTCGGTCAGGGCTGCAATGGCCCTGCACCCTTCCGCCGATGGAAGGACTACTCCGACAATGACGACGATGGCGGTGCCACGGCCAGACCGGCAACGCGTATGAGGTCGCCGTACGCTACAAGCTAGTGTTGGTATTTTTAGGTTTTGAAATATTGTCTGTTTTATGTAAATTATGTCAAACTTTATTGAATTTTGTCATGTTTTTTAAAGGAGGTTAAATCACCGACCTCTACATCATCATGATTCACACACCACTATTATTAATATTAACCGAAGTAGATAACAACGATAACCACATTTTTGTTGGGGATCGTAGTAGAAATTTAAAATTTTCTACGCATCACCAAGATCAATCTATGGAGTAATCTAGCAACGAGGGGAAGGAGAGTGCATCTACATACCCTTGTAGATCGCTAAGCGGAAGCGTTCAAGTGAATGGGGTTGATGGAGTCATACTCGTCGTGATCCAAATCACCGATGATCCTAGCGCCGAACGAACGGCACCTCCGCGTTCGACACACGTACGGTTGGGAGAAGTCTCCTCCTTCTTGATCCAACAAGGTGAGAGGAGAAATTGAGGGAAAACTCCGACAGCATGACGGCGTGGTGGTGATGGAGCTCGTGGTTCTCCGGCAGGGCTTCGCCAAGCACTATGGAGGAGGATGAGGTGTTGGAGGAGGAAGACGGCTGCGCCAGGGGAAGGGTGCGGCTGCCCTCTCTCTTCCTCACTATATATAGGGGGAAGGGAGGAGGGAGAGGCGCCCTAGGGTTCCCTAGGGGAGGGGCGGCGGCCATAGGGGAAACCCTAGATGGGTTTGGGCGCCCCCACCCCCTAGGAAACTTGCCCCCCCAAGCCGGGAGGGGTGGCTGCCCTAGCGGTGGCGCCCCCACCTCTCCTAGTTACGTGAGATGGGGTGGGAGGGGCGCTCAGCCCCTTAGTGGGCTGATGTGCCCTCTCCCCTTGGCCCATAAGGCCCCCCAACGCTTGCCGGGGCCTCCGAAACCCCTTTCGGACACACTGGTCATCACCTGGTACCCCCGGAACAATTCTGGACTCCAATACCCTTCGTCCAATATACCTATCTTCACCTTCGGACCATTTCGGAGCTCCTCGTCATGTCCGGGATCTCATCCGGGACTCCAAACAACCTTCGGTAACCACATACTATTTCCCATAACAACTCTAGCGTCACCGAACCTTAAGTGTGTAGACCCTACGGGTTCGGGAACCATGCAGACATGACCGAGACAACTCTCCGGCCAATAACCAACAGCGGGATCTGGATACCCATGTTGGCTCCCACATGTTCCACGATGATCTCATCGGATGAACCACAATGTCGAGGATTCAATCAATCCCGTATACAATTCCCTTTGTCCAGCGGTATTGTACTTGCCTGAGATTCGATCGTCGGTATTCGATACCTTGTTCAATCTCGTTACCGGCAAGTCTCTTTACTCGTTCTGTAACACATCATCCCGTGATCAACTCCTTGGTCACATTGTGCACATTATGATGATGTCCTACCGAGTGGGCCCAGAGATACCTCTCCGTTTACATGGAGTGACAAATCCCAGTCTCGATTCGTGCCAACCCAACAGACACTTCCGGAGATACCTGTAGTGTACCTTTATAGCCACCCAGTTACGTTGTGACGTTTGGCACACCCAAAGCACTCCTACGGTATCCGGGAGTTGCACAATCTCATGGTCTAAGGAAATAATACTTGACATTAGAAAAGCTTTAGCAAACGAACTACACGATCTTGTGCTAGGCTTAGGATTGGGTCTTGTCCATCACATCATTCTCCTAATGATGTGATCCCATTATCAACGACATCCAATGTCCATGGTCAGGAAATCGTAACCATCTTATTGATCAACGAGCTAGTCAACTAGAGGCTTACTAGGGACATGGTGTTGTCTATGTATCCACACATGTATCTAAGTTTCCTATCAATAAAATTCTAGCATGGATAATAAACGATTATCATGAACAAGGAAATATAATAATAACCAATTTATTATTGCCTCTAGGGCATATTTCCAACAGTCTCCCACTTGCACTAGAGTCAATAATCTAGTTCACATCTCCATGTGATTAACACTCACAGGTCACATCGCTATGTGACCAACATCCAAGAGTCTACTAGACTCAATGATCTAGTTCACATCACTATGTGATAAACACTCAAAGAGTTCTGGGTTTGATCATGTTATGCTTGTGAGAGAGGTTGTAGTCAACGGGTCTTGCCATATTCAGGTCCCTATGTATTTTGCAAAACTTTATGTCATATCATAGATGCTGCTACCACGTTCCACTTGGAGCTATTCCAAATTGTTGCTCCATTATACGTATCCGGTATCTCTACTCAGAGCTATCCGGATAGGTGTTAAGCTTGCATCGACGTAACTCTTTACGTCGAACTCTTTATCACCTCCATAACCGAGAAACATTTGCTTATTCTTCTAAGGATAATTTTGACCGCTATCTGGTGATCTAGTCCTAGATCACCTTTGTACCCTCTTGCCAGACATGTGGCAAGGCACACATCAGGTGCGGTACTCAGCATGGCATACCGTATAGATCCTATACCTTCGTCCTTCCTCTTTCTTCTGCCGTGGTCAAGCTTTGAGTCTTACTCAACTTCACACCTTACAACTCAGGTAAGAACCCCTTCTTTGACTGATCTATTTTGAACTCCTTCAAAAACATGTCAAGGTGTGCGTTCTTTGAAAGTATCATCAGGCGTCTTGATCTATCTCTATAGATCTTGATGCCCAATTTGTAAGCAGCTTTATCCAGGTCTTCCTTTGAAAAACACTCTTCAAACAACCGTTTATGCTTTCCAGAAATTCTACATTATTTCAAATCAGCAATATGTCATCCACATATACTTATCAGAAATGTTGTAGTGCTCCCACTCACTTTCTTGTAAATACAAGTTTCTAGCAAACATTGTATAAACCTAAAAGCTTTGATCACTCCATCAAAACATATATTCCTATTCCGAGATGCTTGCTCTTGTCCATAGAAGGATTGCTGGAGCCAGCATACCTTTTAGCATCCTTAGGATCGTCAAAACCTTTTATTGTACCACATACAACTTTTTCTTATGAAAATTGGTAAGAAAACTTGTTTTGACATCCACCTGTCAGATTTCATAATCGAAAAATACAGCTAATGCTAACATGATTCCGACGGACTTAAGCATCGCTACGGGTGAGAAATTCTCATCGTAGTCAATTCCTTGAACTTGTGAAAAGACTCTTTCCCACAAGTCAAGCTTCATAGATGGTAACATTACCGCCCACGTCCGTCTTCTTCTTAAAGACCCATTTATCTCAATGGCTTGCTGATCATCGGGCAAGTCCACCAAAGTCCATACTTTGTTCTGATATATGGATCCTATCTCGGATTTCATGGCTTCTAACCATTTGTCGGAATATGGGCCCACCTTCGCTTCTCCATATCTCGTAGGTTCATTGTTGTCTAACAACATGATATCTAAGACAGGATTACCGTACCACTTAGGAGTAGTACATATCCTTGTCGACCTACGAGGTTCGATAGCAACTTGATCCGAAACTTCATGATCACTATCATTAACTTCCTATTCAACAGACGTAGGCACCACAGAAAACATCTTTCTGTGTTGCATCACTCTCTGGTTGAAGTAAAGGTTCGACAACCTCATCAAGTTCTATCTTCCTCCCACTCAATTCTTTCGAGAGAAACTCCTTCTCGAGAAAGGACCCATTCTTAGCGACAAACAATTTGCCCTCGGATCTGAGATAGAAGGTATACCCAACTGTCACCCTTGGGTTTCCTATGAAGATGTGTTTGTCTGCTTTGGGTTCGAGCTTCTCCAGCTGAAGCCTTAAGCATCGCAGCCCCAAACATTAAGAAACGACAACTTTGGTTTCTTGCCAAACCATATTCTTACGACGTCGTCTCAACGGAATTAGATGGTGTCCTATCTAAAGTGAATGCAGCTGTCTCTAACGCATAACCTCAAAATGAAAACGGTAGATCGGTAAGAGACATCATATATCGCACCATATCTCATAAGGTTCGTTTATGACGTCTGGACACACCATTACCCTGTGGTGTTCCAGGTGGCTTCAATTGTGAAACAATTCCACAATGTCTTAAGTGTTTGCCAAACTCATAACTCAGAAACTCTCATTGATCAGATCGTAGGAATTTGATCTTCTTGTTATGATGATTCTTAACTTCACTCTGAAATCGCTTGAACTTTTCAACGTTTCAGACATGTGCTTCATTAAGTAAATGTACCTATATCTACTCAAATCGTCAGTGAAGATGAGAAAATAGCGATATCCACCGCACGCTTCAATTCTCATTGGATCACACACATCTGCATGTATGATTTCCAACAAGTCACTTGCCCGTTTCATTGTACCTGAAAATGGGGTCTTAGTCATCCTGCCCATGAGGCATGGCTCGCATGTGTCAAGTGATTCAAAATCAAGTGACTCCAAACATCCATCGATATGGAGTTTCTTCATGCATCTTACGCCAATATAACCTAAGCTGTCGGGACCCCAATTCTAAGTCACACCGATCTAGCATGTAACACCTCATATCACTTTGCGGCCTCACGCACGGTATCCCCACGGGTGTCGCCTTACCATGGCCCGAGACCGTTTGCGCCTTTTGGCTCACGTATATGATAGTGTCGCTAGCATCCATATGACGAAGAATCCGGGCCGACATGGCTAGTCGTGAACCCAAAGCGGCACAGACCTATGGAGACAGGCATACATGAATCACATCGAGCATGTCGGTCAATAGTATATGAATCCGGGCTGTAGCACTGGGCTAACAGGACTCCGGAAGTCACCGCGTGACATTTCCCCAAAGGGACAGACATAGGAACGAAGTGGAACACATGCCGGCCAGTCAAGTGTTCTGAGCAGTAGTGCTGGGCTAGCAGGACTCCGGTGAACCGGGCTGTAGCGGACTACTATGGCTCAAGGAAGCACCAGACTACATTTCCCCATAAGAGAGGTTGCCAAGGATAAACAACTAGATTGTCGGATCCCACACATAGCAATACACGTCACACGTACGCATAACATGCAAGTATGTGCTATACAACATGGCATCACAACATAACGCAACTCATATAGATAAAGGCTCAGAAGAGCCACATAGCATCAATACAAACAGGGGTCACATGACCCATCATTCAGAGCATACAAGCTACGGAAGCATTACATGTCTGAGTACAGACAACTACAAAAGAAAAAGACCGAGAATTCTGACTATCTACAAGTCCACCCAAGGGTGCAAGATCGTAGCTGAGGTAACAAGCTACTCGTCGAAGTCCAAGCGGTACTACTAGTGAGACAGATATCTCACCTGCAAAACATAAACAAAGCAACGTGAGTAAAAAGGTACTCAGCAAGACTTACATCAGATACTATCATACATGCATTTGTATCAAGAAGGTAATGTGGGGTTTAGTTGCAGCAAGCCAGCTTTGACTCAGTGGCTATCCTGTTCTACGACAATGGGAAACTTCTTTAAGGTGAGGCAGCGCACACGAGTCCACTAATCACCACATCAATACACTACTATGGATTCATCCCTGTCTCTCCTACGAGAAGGCCATCCATAGCAGTCACACTTGTCTTGAGCATTTTAGAGTATCCACTTTAAGTTGTCTATGTACCACGTAAGCATCCAAGAAGTCCATAACCGAGGACACGGCTATTCGAATAGATCATGATAACCCTGCAGGGGTGTACTTCATCACACATGCTCTCACCACTTATCACCATATACCCGTCATGTATCTCAGCAACCTTCAAGCGGAAGCCTGGCGAGGGTGTCAGCCACGACCTAACTAACCACGCAAGGCTCTAGTCCAGGTTTATCACCTATTTGGGTTCCATCCGCAAGGAGATCCGGCCGAGGTTTCACTCACGGCCCCAAACGATGTGTACAGGGTTCCTGAGCCCACCATCCGGGTGCCACTCGGTACACCGGGCCACGTGTGCCTAGTCTGTCCCAAGTCCACCCTGCCGGGTGCCACTCGGTAGAAAAATAGCACTACCTACAAACACCAGAAACTATTTGCAACTCCTGGACAGAGTTCAAGGCGGTTAATAAGTCGAGAGAGCTTGGAGCGCCCGGAGCCCAATGTGTGGTAGTAGCTAGTCATTGGACAACTTACACAGAACTCGGTTCTTAAGGACGGTCCCAATGAGACAACCCACCATGTACTCCTACATGGCCTCTCACCGCTACCTTTACCAAATCATGTTCACACGCTTAACTCTCATTACCAGAACATATCATAACATTCCGATCCATTCCCGATGAATCAGACCTGACACAACTCTAAGCAATAGCAGCCATGGCATGGTAGGAACACAACAAGGCTCAAACAACTCCTACACATGCTAGTGGGTTTTAACTATTTACTGTGGCAATGATAGGTCATGCAGAGGAATGGGTTCAACTACCACAGCATAAAGTAGCAGTTGAATCGTTGTTGTCCTAATGCAATAAAAGAGAGCAGGAGCGAGAGAGTGGGATTGTATCAGAATGAACAAGGGGGTTTTGCTTGCCTGGTAGATCAACAGGGGGCACTACTCCTCAGACAGGTACTCTCGAACACTCTCCGGAGCAGGACCTATCGAGAAGGAACGGTGTCGGAAATCAAACACAAGCATATGCAACATTATGATGCATGAACATGGCATGAGTATGTGATGTTGTTTGAGTTAATGCGTCTAGCATTTATTTGGTTGAAGTCCATTTGAACCAAGGGTTCAAATACAACTCCAAATTAAGTTCTTAAATATGCCATAAGTGTGTTTTCATATATATACAGTATGTATAGATGGTTTGTCATGCATGAAAATGGTACAGATGGATAGATTGAATTTTTCTGATAATTTTTCATATATAAATTATTTCAATCTGAGCTACGGTTGAATTTCTATGAATTTTTGAAGTTTATATCATTTTCTGGAATTTCCTGATTTATTTTTAAACCAGAAAATGATATATTGCGTCAGCATGACAGCAACATTGCGTCAGTAGGTCAAAGGTGGCTGACCAGGTCAAACCTGACGTGTGGGGTCCACACGTCAGTGTCTATGGCTAATCCTAATTAAATTAAACCTAAACTGGCTTAGTTAATGGGGTTGGGCCCACGCGTCAGTGACCCAATTAGTTAACAGGGTTAAATTAGTTGTTAAACTAATCCTAACTAAAAATTAATAGGGCTGGGCCCCACATGTCAGCGACCCACGGGAGGTCAAACCTCCTGGTCAGCGGGGTCAAAACCCGTCGGCGGCTTGACGCCGGCGAGTCAGACGCGGTGGAGGGCCTCGGATTCGTCGCTCCGGCGACCATTCGGGCGGCGAAGACCATCTACGCGAAGCCCAGGCTCGCGCGCATCCAGTGGGACACGCGGGAGACCGTGGGGTGGTCGGAGCTCGCCGGAGCGAAGCTCGCGGCGGCGGCCGAAGCTCGACTCAAGCGGCAGAGGGGCTAGAGGGCGCCGGAGAGGCAGGGAAGAGGGGGGTTTGACGGCGGGGCTCACCGCGGATCCAACGGAGGGGTCGGCGAGCTCGAGGAAGGCTCGGTGTAGCCGGAACGTCGCCGGCGATCTCGGGTGGCTGACAAAGAAGACGACGGCGGTGACGATGATACGGGGCGCCCAGAGTTGCCTGGCTTGACGGAGAGGACGAGGAAGGTGGCGCGGAGCTTGTGGGCACGTCGGAGGGGCGAGGCCGGGGCGGTGGCTGCGGCTATGGCGAACGGCGGTGACGGCAGCATTCGGGCGTGGTGAGAGAGAGCGAGGGAGAGGAGAGAATGGGCACGGGAGAGTGAGGGGGAAACGGGGCGGCGCGTGGTGTCGCGCGGGGAGGTTAGAGCGACGAGGAGGGGAAGCAGGAGGTGGCGGGGAGACGTGGCCACGGCGTGCGTCGTGCCCGGCTTCTTCTTTGCCTACTGGCAAGAGGTAGAAGACGGGGCTGCCCCCTGGTGGGCTGGGCCGCCAGGTGGGCTGGCCAGCTGGGCCGCCAGGTAAGGCCAGGTAAAAGTTTTCTTATTTCCTGTTTTCTATTTTCTGACATTTGTTTTGATTTGATAAAAATACCAAATCATTTAATTTAATTCTGACAATTTTTGCAGGGACCTAAGGAATTATTCCAAAGCCCCTCACCAAAAATTCAGAATTTTTGGACATATATAAAATATATAACATATATATCCAATGCAAATAAATATTAGATTAATTCCAAATGCCCAAAATAAATACTTATGAGATCCTAAAAATATTGGTTTGATTTTTATCTCTGTCCAATATTTTCAGAGAGCAACATGGACATTTTCTTGGACCTTTTTGGAGAAATTTTTATCTGGGTCATTTCCAGAAATGATTTCTGAGGGTTTCACAATCCCCATTTCAAAGTTAAATGAAATTTAAACATGATGCACACATGTCTAGCTAGCCTAGGTCATACCAGAACTAGGGATGTGACATAAGCGGCAGTGCCACAAGAAAGTGGTACTATCTACATCTTTTGGCGTGAACATGTGTATTACTACGACCGAGATTCACTGAACCATTCACATAGGGTGCATGACCATGGAAGGTATTATTCATGTAAAGAGAATAACCATTATTCTCTAACTTAAATGAATAACCGTATTGCAATGAACATGATCTAATCATATTCATGCTCAACGTAGACACCTGATAACATTTATCTAGGTTCAATACTAATCCCGAAGGCAGATGGAGCGTGCGATGCTGATCTCATCAACTTTGGAAACACTTCCAACACACATCGTCACCTCGCCCTTAGCCAGTCTCCTTTTAGTCCGTAGCTTTTGCTTCAAGTCACCAATAATAGCAACTGAACCGGTATCCAATACCCCGGTGCTACCAGGAGTACTAGTGAGGTACACATTAATAACATGTACATACTTTGAAATTGCCAGCCTTCTTATCTACCATGCATTTGGGGTAATTCCGCTACCAGTGACCGTTCCCCTTACAATAGAAGCACTTAGTCTCGGGTTTGGGTTCAACCTTGGGTTCCTTCACTGGAGCAGCAACTGATTTGCCATCCATGAAGTTTCCCTTCTAGCCCTTGCCCTTCTTGAAACCAGTGGTCTTGTTAAACCATCAACACTTGATGATCCTTCTTGATTTCTACCTTTTGCGGTCTTAAGCACTGTGAACAGCTCCGGGATCAACTCCATCCCTTGCATGTCATAGTTCATCACGAAGATCTAGTAGCTTAGTGATAGTGGCTAGAGAACTCTATCAATCACTATCTTATCCAGAAGATTAACTCCCACTTGATTTAAGTGATTGTAGCACCAAGACATTCTGAGCACATGCTCAGTAGCTGAGCTATTCTCCTCCATCTTGTTGGCAAAAGAACTTGTCAGAGGTCTCATACCTCTCAACACGGGCATGAGCCTGAAATCCCAATTTCAGCTATTGGAACATCTCATATGTTCTATGGCGTTCAAAACGTCATTGGAATCCTGATTCTAAGCCGTAAAGTATGGTGCACTAAACTATCAAGTAGTCATCAGGATGTGTCTGTCAGGTGTTCACAACATCCACAGACGATGTTGTAGGGGTTTGCACATCGAGCGGTGCATCAAAGACGTAAGCTTTCTGTGTAGCAGTGAGGACACTCCTCGGACTACGGACCTAGTCCGCATCATTGCTTACAATATCTTTCAACTTAATCTTTCTCTAGGAACATATTGAAACAGGGAGCTACAACGTGAGCTATTTATCTACAACATATTTGCAAAGACAATTTAGACTATGTTCATGATAATTGAGTTCATCTAATCAAATTATTTAATGAACTCCCACTCGGATAGACATCCCTCTAGTCATCTAAGTGAAACATGATCCGAGTCAACTAGGCCGTGTCCGATCATCACGTGAGACAGACTAGTCAACATCGGTGAACATCTTCATGTTGATCGTATCTTCTATACGACTCATGCTCGACCTTTCGGTCTTCCGTGTTCCGAGGCCATGTCTGTACATGCTAGGCTCGTCAAGTCAACCTAAGTGTATTGCATGTGTAAATCTGGCTTACACCCATTGTTTTCGAACGTTTAGAATCTATCACACTCGATCATCACGTGGTGCTTCGAAACAACGAACCTTCGCAGCGGTGCACAGTTAGGGGGGACACTTTTCTTGAAATTTTTACGAGGGATCATCTTATTTAAGCTACCGTCGTGCTAAGCAAATAAGATGTAAAACATGATAAACATCACATGCAATCAAACAGTGACATAATATGGCCAATATCATTTTGCTCCTTTTGATCTCCATCTTCGGGGCTCCATGATCATCGTTGTCACCGGCATGACACCATGATCTCCATCATCGTGTCTTCTTGAAGTTGTCTCGTCGTCTATTACTTCTACTACTATGGCTAACACTTTAGCAATAAAGTAAAGTAATTACATGACGTTTATGTTGACACGCAGGTCATAAATAAATTAAGACAACTCCTATGGCTCCTGCCGGTTGTCATACTCATCGACATGCAAGTCGTGATTCCTATTACAAGAACATGATCAATCTCATACATCACATATATCATTCATCACATCCTTTTGGCCATATCACATCATAAGGCATATGCTGCAAAAACAAGTTAGACGTCCTCTAATTGTTGTTGCAAGTTTTTACGTGGCTGCTATAGGTTTCTAGCAAGAACGTTTCTTACCTACGCCAAAACCACAACGTGATATGCCAATTTCTATTTACCCTTCATAAGGACCCTTTTCATCGAATCCGATCCGACTAAAGTGGGAGAGACAGACACCTGCTAGCCACCTTATGGAACTAGTGCATGTCAGTCGGTGGAACCAGTCTCACGTAAGAGTACATGTAAGGTCGGTCCGGGCCGCTTCATCCCACGATGCCGCCGAATCAAGATGAGACTAGTAACGGCAAGTAAATTGACAATATCGACGCCCACAACTGCTTTGTGTTCTACTCGTGCATAGAAACTATGCATAGACCTAGCTCATGATGCCACTGTTGGGGATCGTAGCAGAAATTTAAAATTTTCTACGCATCACCAAGATCAATCTATGGAGTAATCTAGCAATGAGGGGAAGGAGAGTGCATCTACATACCCTTGTAGATCGCTAAGCGGAAGCGTTCAAGTGAACGGGGTTGATGGAGTCGTACTCGTCGTGATCCAAATCATCGATGATCCTAGCGCCGAATGAACGGCACCTCCGCGTTCAACACACGTACGGTTGGGAGAAGTCTCCTCCTTCTTGATCCAGCAAGGTGAGAGGAGAAGTTGAGGGAAAACTCCGACATCACGACGGCGTGGTGGTGATGGAGCTCGTGGTTCTCCGACAGGGCTTCGCCAAGCACTACGGAGGAGGATGAGGTGTTGGAGGAGGAAGACGGCTGCGCCAGGGGAAGGGTGCGGCTGCCCTCTCTCTCCCTCACTATATATAGGGGGAAGGGAGGAGGGGGAGGCGCCCTAGGGTTCCCTAGGGGAGGGGCGGCGGCCACAGGGGAAACTCTAGATGGGTTTGGGTGCCCCCACCCCCTAGGAAACTTGCCCCCCAAGCCGGGAGGGGCGGCTGCCCTAGGGGTGGCGCCCCCACCTCTCCTGGTTACGTGAGATGGGGTGGGAGGGGCGCTCAGCCCCTTAGTGGGCTGATGTGCCCTCTCCCTTGGCCCATAAGGCCCCCCAACGCTTGCCGGGGCCTCCGAAACCCCTTTCGGACACGCTGGTCATCACCTGGTACCCCCGGAACAATTCCGGACTCCAATACCCTTCATCCAATATACCGATCTTCACCTCCGAACCATTCCGGAGCTCCTCGTCATGTCCGGGATCTCATCCGGGACTCCGAACAACCTTCGGTAACCACATACTATTTCCCATAACAACTCTAGCGTCACTGAACCTTAAGTGTGTAGACCCTATGGGTTCGGGAACCATGCAGACATGACCGAGACAACTCTTCGGCCAATAACCAACAGCGGGATCTGGATACCCATGTTGGCTCCCACATGTTCCACGATGATCTCATCGGATGAACCACGATGTCGAGGATTCAATCAATCCCGTATACAATTCCCTTTGTCCAGCGGTATTGTACTTGCCCGAGATTCGATCGTCGGTATCCGATACCTTGTTCAATCTCGTTACCGGCAAGTCTCTTTACTCGTTCCGTAACACATCATCCCGTGATCAACTCCTTGGTCACATTGTGCACATTATGATGATGTCCTACCGAGTGGGCCCAGAGATACCTCTCCGTTTACACAGAGTGACAAATCCCAGTCTCGATTCGTGCCAACCCAACAGACACTTTCGAAGATACCTGTAGTGTACCTTTATAGCCACCCAGTTACGTTGTGACGTTTGGCACACCCAAAGCACTCCTACGGTATCCGGGAGTTGCACAATCTCATGGTCTAAGGAAATGATACTTGACATTAGAAAAAGCTTTAGCAAACGAACTACACGATCTTGTGCTAGGCTTAGGATTGGGTCTTGTCCATCACATCATTCTCCTAATGATGTGATCCCGTTATCAACGATATCCAATGTCCATGGTCAAGAAACCGTAACCATCTTATTGATCAACGAGCTAGTCAACTAGAGGCTTACTAGGGACATGGTGTTGTCTATGTATCCATAAATGTATCTGAGTTTCCTATTAATACAATTCTAGCATGGATAATAAACGGTTATCATGAACAAGGAAATATAATAATAACCAATTTATTATTGCCTCTAGGGCATATTTCCAACAATTTTAACCATTACAAGATATGAAAAAGCACATTAGATTAAGTAAACTTCTTCCACAACAACGCCTTTAAAAAGGAATAAGTGCCCTCGCATCGTTGTCGTCATGTCCGATCGAACACTCACAAGACAAGGATTTTCATCCAGGTTGATGAAACCAACCACCAAAGGGCACATCAACAAGAGCATAATGCCTTCAACAAGATAACAATGCAAGTTCCCTGCCGTCGAGCCCAACCAATTAAGACCAGAGCAGGTGTTTTCACTCTGGACATGAAGCGATGTTTCATCATGATCTTGAAGAAGGGTCATCTGAAGGTCACACCAACCTGTAACCCACGGTAGGCCCGAAAAGGCACTAGCGAAAAGAGGGGGGGTGACCTCCCACCATAGACAACCACCCAGTCGTCGGGGTGTCGTCGATGCTGCAGTGCAGATCTGGCCACAGTCACTCAACACCTGCGCAAACCAGCCTGTACCATCCGCCACACCCCCGGTGACAGTGTCCTAGACTAGGGGGTGGTAAGCACATCGGCCCTCGGTCATGGGCTGGGCCGAGGACCCCCAAATGACCAACAAGTGGGTCACGTTTGCCATGCCCCACGGCTTACTCAAGATGAAATCCTCTGAAGACTTAGCGCATACTCCAAAACACATTTGAATCATCGTCAGCATATTTATTCCTTGATGTAATCGATCTAAATGTAACCTGGATACCTCTGGTGTCTATATAAGATGAGGGGTTTAAACCATAGGGTTAGATTCATTCACATACGAGCTCGAGGTAGATTATCGTGTACTTTGTACCCCATCTACAATCAATACAATAGAAGCAGGACGTAGGGTTTTACCTCTTCGAGACGGCCTGCACCTGGGTAAACCAAGTGGCTCTCGTGTCCTTGTTACCATCTCGCCAAAAAAGATCAGGACTCCTACCCGAGATTCATCGGATTCAACTCCGACACCCAGGGTTGCTGCCCCAGCGTCCTCCACATGAGTCGTCGTTGTAGCATCGCTGCCACCCGATCTGTTGCTCGCAGCCGCCCAAGATCGCTGCCCCATCGTCCACAATGGGCAGCCCGCTCACATTGCCGCACTTCATCCACCGCCGCACGTTGTTTCGGTCCCAGCCTCCGCTGATAGATCGACATAGGTAGGCGCAATGGTCATCATCGGCCCCATCACCTCTGCGGTGCGCACCATCGTGAGCACCCGCACCATTTGGTAGATACGAGGTACGAACATCCCCTTGCCCATGGCCACCACCAAAGTTCACACGGTGCCTTGCCATGAAAGGCCGCCTCATGAGGTCGATGCTTTCATCCTTCTGCCCTTGTGTTTGCAAGCATTTAGGCCGATTTGTTCAATTTTGCTTGAAATATATGCATGGTTGGATGGCCGGCTTTCATATCACTATCCCGGACCAATCCGAACGCGTCCGCAAACAAATAGACCGTCCATTTTAGGCTTGGGCGTTAGAAATGCCTGATTTCGATGAATTGGCCGTCAATTTTTGTTCTGACACAACAACGGGGGACCAACAGCCAACCTGTACTCGATCTTCAGTTCGTGTTTGTCGGCAACGAACGGCTAGGTGAAGTAATCGAATTCTTCCGGTGAAAGACACCCTTATAAATCACTCCAAGCTGAGCTATCCTAGCAAGCAAACGATCCAAACGAACTGAATCATGCGAAGTCTCACCAACTGATTACTGATCGAACCAATATCGTCATCGATAGTAAGTACAGTACAGTACTAAAAACAGTTCTAGAAAACATTGTTGTGCTCTGTTTGATCCTACATATTCTTGACTGTTTTGAGACGAGGCGAAAACCCAGGAATTTTCAGTTGTATAAGAGCATGGGTTTGGTCAACGTCTCAAGAGGTGCATTGTTCATTAGTGTATAGTATTAGAGTCTGTAATGAGAGTTGGATGGCGTCATTATGGAAGGCTCTGTGTATACGTGTGGACCAAGAGTGGATGCATCGATCGATGCCGTTTTGGAAGGCGTGCATCGATCATGCCCGTTGCTACTCTTGCCGAGGTATCAACTCATACTCATTTTCAGGGGGTGTTTGGTTTCAGGGATTTTTTTGTGTTGGGACTAGAAAAAGTTCCTAGCAAACCAAACAGAGTGGAATTTTTTGGAACTTTTTGTTAAAAGTCCTTAGAAGCACCTCCTTAAGAGTCTTTTTTAAAAAGTCCTAGGGAGTAGAAAAAGTCCTAGGAATAAAGAACCAAACCCCACCTCAGAGTTGAAAAGGGCAGGGTTAACTGCAGGTGCAATATAACTAACCAGTAAACACTCATAGTAACAAGAGGTATCAACACAAACTCATTCTTAGTTCGTCGACCAGTAGATATCATGCATATTTTGTCTGACGAGAAACTTTGCCCAAGGCAATAGCTAGGATAAACATAAACAAGCCTATTCATGGTGTGATCGTTACTGCACTGAAAACTTGACCATAGTGCCGCGACCATGGGCAGGCCCAGGAATTGAGGGTTGTGTATTCAAAATCTGAAACTATTTTTGGAAGCCTATAGCCTTCCTTTTGGCAAGTATAACTGATTATAGTAGCATATTGTACTAGTTCCAAATTTTATAGAAGATATCGCGTAATATAATATATTAATAAAAATTGATAATAACTTGTATTGTTGAACATATAGAAGTAAAAACTGTTTAACATATTGTGGCAAAATCTAAGATATATAGAGAATAGAAATAGCAAATGATAAGAAACCTTACAAGTACAAGATAACTTTGCTATCCTTGATGCTTTGAAAATGAGTGATGATGTCCTCACCCTCGACCATTCAAAAAAATGTCTTGTATATTACTGCAAGAAGAAAATCATGCATGTACATGAATTCTGTTCGAGTAAGAATCAGCATAGAGGAGAGAGCCCAATTTCAGAAGTCAAAGGATTAATACATCTAATTAGCAATTATACTTCAATAGTTCAATCTGTGGTTGTGTCTTCGAGATTGAATCGATGCGGCCTGCTGCCCACTGCCATTTCAGTGATCAGAAGTTCAGACCCGGAGGGAGGTAGGGAACAACAGATGGATTCGTCGCGACAGCGCGCCGTGCGCACGCGCGATCGTCGATCAGGCGACACGGTGGCAACAACCCTAGCCGACCGCCTGGCGAAGTGGAGGCTCGCGTGCGAACTGCAATGCGAATAGAACGATCGATGCGGTGAAGGGTCGAAGGGATGCCGGTTCGTCTCTGCGTCTGAATTCAGAATGATCGACCAGCCATTTGGGTCGTAGGTGTTGAGGCCTTGCGGGAAAAAGAGGATGCGGCCTAGCTCTGTTTTTGGGCGTACGTGTAGTAGTTTCGTTTTTCCATACACAAACACAGTATATACACGATATATACCTAGTTTTTGTCAGGAATAATGGGTATTCAGTTGAATACCGTTGAATTGAGGTGAGCCCGCCCCTGGCAGCGACAGATGATATAACTTTGCAGAATTCGTTTAACCGAAATTTGCAGCCTCACACACAAAATATTTGACTGAAAAGAGCAAAGCTTACACCCAAATTCTGTAGATGCGAGCTCCGAGCCCGCTCGCTGTTGTTTTCTTTGTTTTTTCTTCTCATGTTTCTCCGTGGTTCCTTGCGTTCAATCCCTGTTTTGTCCGGGGTTTCACAGTTTTTTTAATGTTTTCTTTCCTCTTCCATTTTGTTTTCTGTTTCTTTTCTTTTGTTTCCATTTTTCTTTTTGTTTACATTTTTTTGACAGTAAGACTGTAAGGAAGATCCTTACAGTATAATAGGTGCAACAAACTTAAATTGTAAATAACATGCTTTGAACCTGGATGGGTGGAAAGACATCAGCCTCTTTCTTCCACTAGGCTATGCCTTAATCTGCTTTTTATTATAAATTTCACCATGCATTACAAAGATGTCCTCTGTATATTAAGAAAATGTCCACCGTACAATATGAAAATTTTCACCATGCATTATAAAAATGGTCATCAAGTATTGAAAATATCCTATCATATATTACAGAAATGTGCAATGTGTATTTAAACTTTTTCATCCTATATTATAAAAAAATGTTGTATTTAATAAATGTCATGGTGTATTAAAAAGGTTCATCATGCATTATTAAAATGTTCATTGTATATTAAGAAAAGGTTCAGTGTGTATTTTCAGAACGTTTGAAATAAAAACCGACCAAAAATATGTTCCGATATAGTTTACCAGACCCTACAGTATGAGCCGCTATAGTAAAACCGACTACAATAGATAGCAACTAACTAGAGGTTACCCCTTGTGGGGACGTCCAGGGGTCACTTTTGGTGCCTGTGGTAGCACGCCAAGTGGTGCATCCAGCCACCGGCATATGTCATGTGATAGGTGCTCACTATGATTTTTTTACATGTCTTTGGGTTTCTGATGAGTTTTTTTATTGTTTTTTGGCTTTTTGATTTTTGTTCAATTTTCCCTACGTTTGCACAAAAAAAATCACGGGTTTTTCTGTGTGCAAAAAATGTTCTTCCACGAGAAGCACCGATTTGCTTCTCGTGTGCTTCTCGTGGGGGCAAAGATTTGCTTCCACGAGCATAATGGAAAAAAAAGTGCTTCCACAAGAAGAATATATTTACTTCTCGTGAAGGCACAAACTTTCTTCCATGAGAAGCACATATTTGCTTTCGTGAGCCGTGCTTCTCGAAAATAAAAAAAAATATGTGCTTCACGTGAAACCCGTGTTTGCTTTTAATGGAGGCATAATTTTTTTTCCGTGAGAAACACATTTTTGCTTCTAAAAAGAAAAAAAATATATGTGCTTCCACAAGAAGCACATTTTTGCTTCTCGTGGCAGCATAAATTTGCTTCCGCACTTCTAGGAAAGAGAAAAAAAATGTGGTTCAATGAGAAGTACATATTTGCTTCTCATGGAGGCATAGATTGGCTTCCGCGAGAAGCATAGTTGTGCTCCTTCAAAATTGGAAAAAGGTAAAAGAAAAATGTGCTTCCGGCTCGGGTATTTTATTCTATTTTTTCACCATTCTTTATTTTGCTTTTTTTTAATCCTTTTTTATTGTTTTCCAGGTTTTTTTTGGTTTTTTCATATAAAAAATTTGTAAAATAATATTAACACAAGATCTAGTTTCAAAGATCATGATAAAAAAAATCCAAAAGTGAAAATAGTATGGGATTTAGATGCACGGGTCAAGAGATACAACATTTTTAATAAATGAATCTATAAAAAAACTCCTAGGTTTCATATAGTGCACCATGTGTCAGGGCATGATAAGGTAGGAATGACCTTTGTAAGGGGTAACACTTAACTATTAGTTTCGACTAAAAGATAATAATTTTTTTCTTTTGAGAATACAGAAAACGAAGACATAAAAAATGAAAAGAAATCACTCGCAGACATAATGGGCCAGCCCATTCCCGCCAGGCTTCAGCGAAGCCTCCACGGCAAATAGGAGCTCTCTTTTGCTAAAAAAATAAAGGAAAAAACTAACGCCCACACTTGTGGCATCTTACACATCGCTCACACACCTTCTTTACCACTCATTTTGCCATACGTGAACGGATGACATCATCAGGAATCTTTTCTGTTTTCGGCTGAAAATGTTTTATCTTCTAATTAAAAAATCGAATTAAAAATCCGTTTTCACCATTAAATCCGTCTCGACGAGATCTTCAAAACTTGACCCCATGTGGATATGTTTTGATGAATTTTTTTTGCCCAAAAGTTGCCATGATGTTTACACTGTAGTTGCCATAATGCTTAAACTAAAGTTGCCATGTGGTAATTTCAGTTTGTAGAGCATGACAATTTTAGTATTTTGATGATGGCAACTCCGGTACTTTGACCGTGAAAATTATTTTTTTATGAACCATGCAAATTTTAAGTGCATGTATCATGACAATTTTAGTTTATGATTCATGACAAGTCTAGTTTCTTAATTCACCGTTTTATAAATGTCAAAATTACTTTTAAATGTACAAGAAAATAACTGAAACATATTATGGCAATTTCAGTGTAAACACCATGACAATTCATGTCCAATAGACATGACAATTTTAAACCCAAAAAAATTCGTCGAGATATATTGATATGAGATCTAGTTTCAAAGATCTCGTCGCGGGGAATTTAATGGTGGAAACAGATCTTCAATCAGATTTTTCATTTAAGAGATAAAACATTTTAAAAACTGAAAATCTAAAAAGATTACCACATGCATGCATGCGATGACGTGGCGCAGTCTGTGTGTTATAAGGCGTGTGAGCGGATTTCACTCCCACCACACGTGTGGACGTTAACATTGTCCAAAACAAAAAGCAAATAGGAGCTCTCAGCCAGGCGCCCCTATGTCTCGCATTAAGCGAGATAGGAGCAAACGCCTCGCTGAAGGAAACCTTCAGTTGGGCTGGCCCACGCGTGCTGGAAACACCAGCATGTTGCCTGTTTTGTTTCTTTTTCGCATTCTTTTTCGTTTTTGCTTTCTTTTCTTTACTTTTGTTTATACTTTAAAATATTATAAATATATTCTTACAAACAACACTCTTCAAAAAGCATTTGAAATTTGTTGAATAAGTATTATAAAATGTTGAATAAGAATTCAAAAAATGTTCAACAAGTATTAAAAAATGTTAAATAAGTATTAAAAATGTTGAATAAGTATCTAAAAAAGCTGCACAAGTATATAAAAAATGGTGAACAAGTATTTGATAATGTTGAATAAGTATTCAAAATGTTAAAAAAGTATTTTAAAAAAAGTTGGATATGTAATAAAAATGTTGAACGAGTATTTGAAAAATATTGAATAAGTATTAAAATGTTGAACATGTATTCAACAAATGTTGAAATAAGCATTGGGACAATGCTGAACGTGTATACAAAAAAATGTTGATCACTTATTTAAAAAATGTTTTTGACATATACACATATGTAGAGTGAAAACAAAAGCAAACATAAGAAAAAGAAAAATAAAAAATGGAGAATAAAAAAGAAAACAAAAAAATGGAGAAGAAAAAAAGAAACCAAGTATTCAAACAATGTTAAACTTGTATTTCACAAATATTTATTGTGTATAGAAAAAATTTTCCATGTATTAAAAAATTGTTAAACTTGTATTTTAAATATTTCAAAAATAAATAACATAAATATGTATAAAAATGTTGACCATGAATTAAAAAATATTAATTTGGTATTGAAAAAAGTTAAGCATGTGTTAGACAAATGTATTAGTATATATAGAAATTAATATAGAAAAACAAATGAAAACTGAGTGTAAACAAAGAAAACTGTTGAAAACAAGAAGGAAACAAACAAAACCAAAGAGGAAACGAAGAAAAAGAGAGAAAAGAAAAAACCCGGTGAAAAACCGAGAAACAGATAAAAAACTAAAATAACTATGAAAAAGGAAAGAAAATAGAAAAACCAGCAAAACTAGAAAAAAACAATGAAAACCCCGTGAAAAAAAAACAGAAAATATAATTTTTTGTTGGAAACCCAGAGGAAAAAACGCCTCCATTCTCCTCAAGTACGTCTTGCCGCGACTAGTTATCCTCTTTAACACTAAGCTCCCTAAAAATGAAGACATCTCATTCAATTGAGGTCACCAATTTAGAATTGGGTCACTGATTTTGACCGGGCGAACAATCTCTCACTTAATTATTTTAATTCACTATGCTCTTTAATTTTAGAGCTCCCTCATTGCATTGAGAAATTCAATTGGATTTGGTTCGTGACTTTCTCGTATAGTACATGTGATACTTTAGCTCCAATATAATACATGTAGCCACCATCGTAAAAAAATTCCTCCATATAAGTATGAGTTGATTAGCAGGCAACACAAAACCACACTGCGAAAGGCCCACCAAAGCACCGCGTTATATGAATAAAGAAGAAAACACACTCCATCGTCTTCCCCACTAACCAAACCAAATAGTCACTTCGTTCCCAAATATAAGGTATTAGTTTATTAAAAAGTCAAATCTATAATACCTAAATAGTTGATCCCCACTACTTCTAATTCTCTCAACATGCAAGCCATCCACCTCATCAAGTGTGTCAGGTCAGTATCCACTAACAATATTTTCCAGCCCATACAAACCTTATTCCATTATCACTAATTCTCTCAACATGTAAGTATCCCACCTCACAATACACTACAATTTTTTTCAGCCCATGCAAACCATACCAATATGTTTATTTTTGTCACTGCGCATATGTAGTGGAATAGATAATTATTTGATTTGTTTACTTCCTAAAGATTGTGAAATGCTCTGATTTACACAAAATGAAAGCACGAAATATTTATATGTTAAAATTAGTAGCTTTTGATTTAGATCGTTTCCTTCATATATAAGTCATCTGTAGTTATCCTTTATATTCCCGCAGCAACGTGTGGGGAAATTACCTAGTTTCTTTAACTTTGATCAAGTCTAGAGCCAAAAATATCGACATCCATAATATTAGATAAATAAAATATGAAAATTCATTCATGATGAATCAAAAAGCCATATTTGATATTATGGATATTGATATATTTCTACTGAAATGTGGTCAAATTTATAGGGGTTTGATTTTTCAAAAAACTAATACACCTTATATTTTAAAATAGATGAAGTAAATAAATTATAAAAATCCAATAACATCAACAACGCACACAAAGCGCGCACAACTCATGTACTAGTTACCTGTATACCACGGTTCGAGACTCGCAGCTCCCCTGGGAATCATCCCTCACTCTGTTTTTCTGACGGCCAACCTGAACTCGGTCTTCAAATTGTCGGCATCGAACGGCCGACTAATCGAATCCATCCGGTCAAAGACACCCTTATAAATCACTCTACGTTGAGCTATCCTAGCAAGCAAACCATCCAAACGAACTGAAATGATGCAAAGTAACATCGATTGATCCAGCAATATCGTCATCGACACTGCTTTTTTTTCTTGTGAAGATATTCATCGATACTACTGCATACCTAGCGGAATTGCTGTGCTATGCTTGATCCCGCGTATTATTGATTGTGTTCTCCAGGCCGATTTTAGACGAGGCAAAATACCCAGGGACGGAGTTGTTTATGATCATGAGTTTAGTCAACTTTTCAAGATGCATCGCAATGAGAACTGTACGGCGTCATTACAGTTTGCCGTGCTGCGAAAGGATAAGGCACCGTGTATACGTGTGGACCAGCAATGGCTGCGTCCCGATCGATGCCATTTTGGAAGGCGTGCATCGATCGTGCCCGTGGCTACTCTTGCCAAGGTATCAACTCATGCTCATTCTCAGGGTTGACTGCAGGTGCAATATAACTAACCAGTAAACACTCCTAGTAACAAGAGGCGTCAACTCAAACTCATTCTTTTTCAAGGCCACAAGCAGCCCAGCAACCGCGCCCAGCAACGAACCGGCCTCGCCACTAGCTCGGCCCACCAGACAGAAAAGGCCCAACCACAAGATCAGCGGCCCTGAGTGGGTGTGACGCTGCCAACTACTTAACGCGTCCTCACCCACTAAAGCGAGGCATCCAGTGGATCACGGCACGAACCCGGCGGCGGCTCTTTCCCCTTTCCTTCCCTTCCCCAATTCGTGTATCCAGAGATTGTAACCCTAAATCGCTACTTGAATTCATGAGCAAGAGTTAGATCGAGCAATACACTAGTGGGTTGCTTACATCTGGTATTCAGAGCCATAGATCCACACCCTGGCGCATCTGATCGAGACGAGGCTGCAAAAATCAATCAAGGACCGACTCAGCGCCATGGATCCTTCCTTCAAGGATTACTTCGACAAGCTCACCAACTCCCTCGACGCAATCCACTCCGACATCCGCTCCCACACCGCCAAGCTGGACGATCTGGGCCAGTGGCGGCCCGATCTGGAACGGCGCGTGGATCAGCTCTCGGCGGCAGTGGCTGAACTCCAAGCGCGGCCTGCAACCGCTGCGGAAGATCGGTCGGTGGAGGCACCAGCTGTCGTGGTTCTAAGTCTGACAGTAATCTAGGGGGTAGGTATGGAGAGGCAAGATCTTAGCTATGGAGAAGTTGTAAGCACACGAGGTTTACGAGTTCAGGCCCTTCTCGGAGGAAGTAATAGCCCTACGTCTCGGAGCCCGGAGGCGGTCGACTGGATTATGCGTGTATGAATTACAGGGGTGCGAACCCTTTACACTGAGGAGGGGGTGGCTTATATAGAGTTCGCCGACCCCTCCGGCCCTCAGTTGTACAGGGTTTTAAATACATTAAGGTGAGGCGTTACTGGTAACGCCTCTAATAAAGTGCTATGATGACCATAAAAGCTACTTAATTACCGACCGTTAGCGTGCGGAGTGCCTTTAGGTCTCCTGGCCGTCGAGTGATTGGACCTTGGTCGAGTGATTGCTTCTTGGTCGAGTGTCTTCGAGTCTGTCGAGTGAAACACCTCCAAGTCGATTGAAAGGTGATTTCTTCTTGAGATGTCCTTGGGTAGGGCAGCTGGGACAGGTCCATGACCCTACCCTAGGTACATAGCTTCATCATTAGCCCCCGAATGGATCGAGGTTTGAGTGGGGAAGGAGTTGAGCACTTCTCCGACTCATTTTTCATGCTATGAGCATATCTTGTTTCGGATCAATGAACCTGAGTGATGGCAGCAACTTCCTTTTCAGTCGCCTTGATCCATTCTTAGTTTTTTGTCGAGTGAGTTTCTTTACTTGAGAGGCTCCGAGTGACGGTGTGGAGGAGATCTTCGGTCTGACAAGTTGTTCTGCTGCCCGCAGATTTCGCGGGATCCGAATTTTGGGAAGCGCGCGGGACGGGGAAGGCCGCAGTAATCGGATGGGATAGGGCGGAGCCGCCTCGATCCCCGCGCCACCTTTTTCGCCACGTATCGCGCACGCGATTGTTACGGGATTTGACAGGACCGCCCGGGCCTACCAGTCAGCCACTCGGAAGCGGCCTCATATAAGGCGTTGGACCGGGGTCTCTTGAACAGTGCGTCCCCATTATCTCTTCTCCTCTTCAGCCTCCTTCGTCGCGCTCGCTCTCGCCCCAGCGCCAGCGCTCCATACGCGTCTCGCCGGCGACGATGGGGAAGGAGAAGACGGCGGCTCTGGAGCGGGCGAAGAAAGCGACGGCAAAGGCGAAGGGGAAGGCGACCAGTCGGGGCGGATCTTCCTCGCGGACCGGCCTGCCGAAGGGCTGGATCCAGGGCGACTGGATCCGCTCGACGATCACCCAAGAGGATCTCGACGACCTAGCCGAAGGAGGGATGATCCCCCATGAATCGGCGCGGCTTCCGGGGAAGGAATTCGAGCCGCAACCTCGGGAGGGTGAGCGCGTTCTCCTTGCCACCCACGTCGACCGTGGATTTTCCTTGCCTCCTCACCCTTTCTTTCGGGGATTTCTGAACTTCTTTGGGGCACAACTCCACCACTTCACTCCCAACACAATCGTTTATCTCGCCGCTTTCATTTCTTTGTGCGAGAATTTCCTGGGTTGCCGGCCTCATTGGGGTCTTTTCAAGCACATTTTCACTTGTCGCTCTCAGACGGTGAAAAAGGCCAATCCGAGTGACGAGAGAACTCAAGTGATTCAGATGTGTGGGGGTCTTGGTGTTCAGATGAGAGGGAAAAGTTCCTTTCCGGCCATGATTCTTCCCGACTCGGTTCGCGGATGGCAGTCGACCTGGTTTTACTGCAAAGACCAGTCGACGCCAGGGCAGTCGACCGGCCTCCCTCCTTTTACCATGGACCGAGTGAGGAAACCCTCCTCTTTGAAGGTGCTCCTGGAGGAGAAGGCGCAGGTGAGGGTGCTGGTCGAGCGAGTGGTCCAGCTTATCCATGACGGGGTCACCGATATGGATCTCTTGGAGGTCTTCCTTCAGCGGCGCATCCAGCCTCTTCAAGCTCGAGACCATCCGATGTGGATGTATTCGGGTCTTGACGACTCCACTCGGATTCACCCAGAGGAGGTCGATGACGACACACTGGAGAAGTGGCTGTCGGGCATGACCGGAAACAAGGACAACCCCAGGGGAGCCAGGAGAGTTCCTCCATTCGACCAGTCCCATGTACCAGAGAAGGTCCGATTCCGAGCTTTTGATTGTAATCTGAATTCACTCGCGCAGCCGTCTATACCGCGTCGACTGACTTTATTCTTCCTGCTTTCTTTCAGGCCCTTATCGAAATGTATTCAATGCCCAACGGAGAGCAAGAGCAAGATCTGGAAGGCGAGGCGAGCGGCGGCGACAGTGGCGAATGGACTTCTGACGGTGAAGGGGACGGAGAAAGCGACGACTCAAGTGACGAAGAAGAAGTCGAGTCGCCTCCTCGCAGGGAGAGGCGATCCAAGCTTGACCAAGAACGACCGAGCGCCCGCGAAAAGGCGACTGCTCAGGCTGGTCAGTCTTCAAAGCGTCCTCGGATCTCTTCACCAACCCCGACCGAAAAAGCGCCAAAGCATCCCAAAGTTGCAGAGCCGAAGACTCGGAAGGCGTTGCCGAAGATTAAGATTGACATCCCCGTCGCTTCCGCGTGAGTGTCTCCCTTTGTATTCACTCGACGCCCCGCGCTGTTTGTTTTTCTTGTTTTAACCAGACGAACTTTGGAACTGGCAGTGCTGCTACTTCCGGGACCTCAGCTTACAGGGACGAGGATGAGGTAATGGAGGATGTGGTCACTTCCAATCTGGGTATGATTTCTGCCATTCTGTCTTTATTTGGTCGACTCAACTGCAATGTGCACCATTGGGTGATGTGATTTTGGCGATCGAACTTTGCACAGCTCCCAACATTATTGACCTCCCCGATGATGATGAAGAGCCCGAGAGGCCTTTGACGAGGAAGAATAGGCAAGCTCCTGCAAGCAAGGTGCCACAGTCGACGCCGAGGGCGGAACCAGTCGTTCAGGACACTGGCGACGCCAATCGGGGTTCTGTTACCTTCGCCGTGCCACTATCGAGTGCCTTGCCTTCTTCGTCGACTGCTCAGGCCCCTGTCGACCCACCTTCAGTTTTTGCGACCCATCATGTCCTAGAGGACGAAGTGAATGCTGCCAAGGAAGCCATACGCCAGGCGGGCATCATGATGGAGAAGATGAAGATGGTGCGAGATGCCAGTCAGGCCGCCTACGACGCCAGCTCGGCTCTCCAAAGCAACGTTCAGGTTAGTTGGTCACCGCTTGTTCTGTTAGGATATGCTATCTGAAGACTCTTTCCGAAAATCTTTGCATCTGTACACCCACTGGGTGCGTCGATTGAATTTTTGAACTAGTGGGGGCACGCTGAGTGCACCCACTGGGTGTAGTCCCCGAGACTACGGTGGACTGCTAGCAGTCGACTGTAGTCTTTTTATTTTGTCGAGTGTAAACCGAACTGGTAGTTTGTCTCTTCCACTCGGTCTTGTCGAGTGGGGTCAGAACCGGTGGGGGCACGCCAAGTGCACCCACTGGGTGTAGTCCCCGAGACCGCGGTCGACTGCTGGCAGTCGACTGTGGTCTGAGTTCTTCTTTCTCTCCCCCTTTTTTTACTTCCTGCACTCGACTCCGGCGGGCCGGTCGAGTGGGATCAGAACCGGTGGGGGCACGCAAAGTGCACCCACTGGGTGTAGTCCCCGAGACTATGGTGGACTGCGGGCAGTCGACCGTAGTCTTAGTACTTATTGTCTTTGTCGTTTTTCGCTGTAAAATAACTTCTCCTCTTTGATTGCAGAAATCTTGTGATCTTGGAGCTCGCTTTGCTGACTTGGAGAAACAGCAGATCCAACTGAACCTTGACTTGGAGCTGGCCAAGACAGAGCTGCAAAAGGCCAAGGACGGCGCCAATGGTAAGACGAGTTTGTCGACTGGTTTGTCTTAGGCTTGAGTACCCTTCTGCTCTTTCTGAATCAAGCATCATTTCTTTGCAGAAAAACTGAGAGAAGCTCTGGCGAAGAAGGATCAGGATTTGGCTGCTGCTCGAAAGGAAGCTGACGACAGGACCGCTCTGGCTGAACAGAAACTGGCTTCGGTCGGCCAGTTGGAAGAGAGACTACCAAGATGAAATCTGCTCTGAACGAAGCCAACAAGGAGTGCACGCGCTTGAAGAAGGACAATCTCAACCTGTACGAGAAGATGGAAGGCATCGCTCGCAGGAGGGACGATCTGGAGAGCTATCTGAGGAGCCTTGCCAAGAAGTTATTCATCAAGCTTGAAGGTACACATTTTGTTCCGACTGAATTTTTTCGTCGACTCAGCATACGAAAATTGTCTTATCCTTGGATCGTGAATGCAGAGTTTTGCCAGAACTTCGAGGAGGAGACTGGACGGATTGAGCCAGGTTTGGACCCAATCAATTCTCCAATGAAAGATGAAACCGCCATGAATCTGCTCCGACTGGAATCCCGCATCGACGGTGTTGTGGACTACTTGGCTCGACTGAAGGTCGCCACGTCACGGATTGACCCGGCACTTTGGCCAGAGGCCACGCTCCAGAATGATCTTGAGTCTCTGATGACTCGACTTAACGAGATCCCTGACCGAGTGCAGGAGTGGAAGAAATCTTCTGCCTGGTGTGGTGCTGATGTGGCTCTGTCTTTGGTTCGTGTCCATTGCAAGGAGGTGCGACAAGATAAGCTGGCAGCAATCAAGGTCGCCAACACCCAGAAGCATGACTTCCGATCTTTTATGGAGACTTTCATCGCTGCAGCCACTTGGATCGCCGACGGCGTCGACCTAGACGAGTTCGTCGAGCCTGCCAGTCCTCCTCCCGCGGAGTGAACAAACTTTTATGCCTCACCTTAAATTTGCCTCGGAATGCCGAGTGGTTTTTGTAACCGTTAAACTCTTTCGGGCTGAATGCCCGAGCACTTCGGTCTATGGTCCGGAACTTTTAGGATTTATCTGAACTTGGTTTATCGTTGAATATCTTCATGAATCCTCCGTCGAGTGGAAATCGTTCTTCACTCGAGACAACCTTTGTATTTGTGGCACAGCTCTGAAGGAGAAGGTAGCAGTCGACCTGCACCTCGTCGTCCTTGCGGGTCGGCGATGGAGCGCATGTTGTATCTGTGGCGAAGCTCCCAAGGAGAAGGCGGCAGACGACCTGCACCTTGTCATCCTTGCGGAGTGGGATGGAGCGCACGTTGTATTTGTGGCGAAGCTCCCAAGGAGAAGGCGGCAGTCAACCTGCACCTCGTCGTCCTTGCGGAGTGGGATGGAGCACACGTTGTATTTGTGGCGAAGCTCCCAAGGAGAAGGTGGCAGTCGACCCTGCACCTCGTCGTCCTTGCGGGTCGGCGATGGAGCGCACGTTGTATTTGTGGCGAAGCTCCCAAGGAGAAGGTGGCAGTCCACCTGCACCTCGTCATCCTTGCGGAGTGGGATGGAGCGCACGTTGTATTTGTGGCGAAGCTCCCAAAGAGAAGGTGGCAGTCGACCTGCACCTCGTCGTCCTTGCGGGTCGGCGATGGAGCGCATGTTGTATTTGTGGCGAAGCTCCCAAAGAGAAGGTGGCAGTCGACCTGCACCTCATCGTCCTTGAGGATTGAGATGTGTTTCGTACTTAGGCGAGTACTAGACTGCAGCTAAGCCCCCGAGTAGGAGGATCGCTCACCACTCGGTAGGATTTTTCAAACTTAGGTGAGTACTGGACTGCAGCTAAGCCCCCGAGTGGGAGGGTCGCTCACCACTCGGTAGGATTTTCAAATACTTAGGCGAGTACTAGACTGTAGCTAAGCCCCCGAGTGGGAGGGTCGCTCATCACTCGGCAGGATTTTTCAAACTTAGGCGAGTACTGGACTGCAGCTAAGCCCCCGAGTGGGAGGGTCGCTCACCACTCGGTAGGATTTTTCAAACTTAGCCGAGTACTGGACTGCAGCTAAGCCCCCAAGTGGGAAGGTCGCTCACCACTCGGTAGGATTTTTCAAACTTAGGCGAGTACTGGACTGCAGCTAAGCCCCCGAGTGGGAGGGTCGCTCACCACTCGGTAGGATTTTTCAAACTTAGGCGAGTACTGGACTGCAGCTAAGCCCCCGAGTGGGAGGGTCGCTCACCACTCGGTAGGATTTTTCAAACTTAGGCGAGTACTGGACTGCAGCTAAGCCCCCGAGTGGGAGGGTCGCTCACCACTCGGTAGGATTTTCAAATACTTAGGCGAGTACTGGACTGCAGCTAAGCCCCCGAGTGGGAGGGTCGCTCACCACTCGGTAGGATTTTCAAAACTTAGGCGAGTACTGGACTGCAGCTAAGCCCCCGAGTGGGAGGGTCGCTCACCACTCGGTAGGATTTTCAAATACTTAGGCGAGTACTGGACTGCAGCTAAGCCCCCGAGTGGGAGGCTGGCTCACCACTCGGTAGGATTTTCAAATACTTAGGCGAGTACTGGACTGCAGCTAAGCCCCCGAGTGGGAGGCTGGCTCACCACTCGGTAGGATTTTCAAATACTTAGGCGAGTACTGGACTGCAGCTAAGCCCCCGAGTGGGAGGCTGGCTCACCACTCGGTAGGATTTTCAAATACTTAGGCGAGTACTGGACTGCAGCTAAGCCCCCGAGTGGGAGGCTGGCTCACCACTCGGTAGGATTTTCAAACACTTAGGCGAGAACTGGACTGCAGCTAAGCCCCCGAGTGGGAGGCTGGCTCACCACTCGGTAGGATTTTCAAATACTTAGGCGAGTACTGGACTGCAGCTAAGCCCCCGAGTGGGAGGCTGGCTCACCACTCGGTAGGATTTTCAAATACTTAGGCGAGTACTGGACTACAGCTAAGCCCCCGAGTGGGAGGCTGGCTCACCACTCGGTAGGATTTTCAAATACTTAGGCGAAACGGGTTCGCAGCTAAGCCCCCGAGTGGGAGGCTGGCTCACCACTCGGTAGGAAATTATTTTTACAAACTTAGGCGAAACGGATTCGCAGCTAAGCCACCCACTGGGGGATTTCTCACGCAAACAAGAACAATAACAATCATTGGGAAAATTATAACGCTCTTGTCTTTGATAAATAAAATACAGGAGTTTTTCTTATTACATCTCATCCGAGTGAGAATTCAAGTATAAAAGGGGCGGAGGAGCTCTGCATTCCAGGCTCGTGGCTCATCAATCTGGCGATCGACATTATAGAGGTGGTACGCTCCATTGTGGAGGACTCTGGTGACTATGAAGGGGCCTTCCCAGGTAGGAGCGAGTTTGTGTGGTTTCTGCTGATCCACTCGGAGGACTAAGTCTCCTTCTTGGAAGGCTCGACTCTTCACATTTCTAGCATGGAATCGACGCAAGTCTTGCTGATAGATGGTCGATCGGATCATGGCCATTTCTCTTTCTTCTTCCAGGAGGTCGACTGCGTCCTGCCGGGCTTGTTCTGCTTCATCTTCAGAGTAGAGCTCGACTCAGGGGGCGTTGTGAAGCAGGTTACTCGGCAAGACTGCTTCGGCTTCGTAGACCAGAAAGAATGGGGTTCTTCCGGTCGATCGGTTCGGGGTTGTCCTCAATCCCCAAAGGACTGATGGAAGCTCGTCGACCCATGCACCTGCTGCATGCTTGAGATCGCGCATCAATTGAGGTTTCAGTCCTTTGAGAATTAGGCCGTTTGCCCTTTCCGCTTGTCCATTCGACTGGGGGTGAGCGACCGAAGCGTAGTCGACTCGTGTGCCCTGAGAGGCGCAAAAGGCCCTGGATTTGTCGGAATCGAAGTTTGACCCATTATCAGTGATGATGCTGTGTGCAACTCCATATCTGAATATCAACTCTCTGATGAAACTGATAGCAGTGCAAGCATCAAGATTCTTGATAGGCTTAGCTTCAATCCATTTGGTGAACTTGTCGACTGCTACTAGCACATGAGTGAAGCCGCTCCTGCCCGTTCTCAGTGGTCCAACCATGTCCAGCCCCCAAACAGCGAAGGGCTAGACGAGTGGAATGGTTTTCAGGGCTGACGCGGGCTTTGTGAGACATATTGGAGTAATACTGACATCCTTCACATTTGTCGACTATCTCTTTTGCCATTTCATTGGCCCTTGGCCAGTAGAATCCCGCTCGGTATGCTTTAGCCACAATGGTCCGAGAGGACGCATGATGACCACAGGTCCCCGAGTGGATATCATCAAGGATCATCTGACCTTCTTCTGGTGCTATACACTTCTGACTGACTCCAGTCGCGCTTTCTCTATACAACTGTCCCTTTATGACTGTAAAGGTCTTGGATCGACGGACGATCTGTCGAGCCTTTTCTTCGTCTTCTGGGAGTTCTTTCCTTAGGATGTACGCGATGTACGGTATTGTCCAGTCGGGAGTGATGACCAAGACTTCCATGATCAGGTCGACCACAGCTGGAACTTCAACTTCAGTCGGATCCGTGGCACTTTTTGGCTGCGGGGCCTCTTCAGTGAAGGGATCCTCCTGAACTGATGGTGTGTGGATGTGTTCCAAAAACACATTGCTGGGAATGGCTTCTCTTTTGGAACCTATTTTTGCCAAATCATCAGCTGCTTGATTTTTCAGTCGGGGTATGTGATGAAGCTCTAACCCCTCGAATTTCTTCTCCAGCTTTCTCACTGCATTGCAATAACCAGTCATGGCTGGACTTCTGACGTCCCACTCCTTCATCACCTGATTAACCACCAAATCTGAGTCGCCATAGACCATGAGGCGACGGACGCCGAGTGAAATGGCCATGCGCAACCCATATAAAAGTGCTTCATATTCTGCCTCGTTATTGGAGGAATCAAAGTGGATTTGAAGAACATATCTGAGCTTATCCCCTCGGGGGGAGACCAACACCACCCCGGCACCGGAACCATTCAGCATTTTGGAACCGTCAAAGAACATGGTGCAATGCTCCGAGTGAACCTGAGTCGGCAGTTGCTGTTCAATCCACTCGGCGACGAAATCTGCTATTGCCTGGGACTTGATAGCTTTCTTTGCCTCAAACTTGATATCTAGAGGAAGGAGTTCAATCGCCCATTTTGCCACTCGACCAGTTGCATCTCTGTTATGCAGGATCTCTGACAATGGAGCGTCGCTGACGACTGTAATGGAATGATCAGAGAAGTAGTGAGCAACTTTCTTTGTGGTCATATAAATCCCATATACAAGCTTCTGATAGTGAGGATATCTTTGCTTCGATGGGGTCAAAACTTCAGAAATATAATACACTGGGCGCTGAACTTTGAAGGCTTTTCCTTCTTCTTCCCGCTCGACCGTCAGTACCGTACTGACGACTTGTCCCGTGGCTGCGATGTAAAGCAGCAAAGGCTCTTTGCTGATTGGGGCAGCAAGCACCGGCTGGGTGGAGAGCAGAGCTTTGAGCTCTGCAAACGCTGCATCAGCTTCAGGAGTCCACTCGAACTTGTCTGACTTCTTCATCAATCGGTAAAGAGGCAATGCCTTTTCACCGAGACGAGAGATGAATCGACTTAAAGCGGCCAAGCAACCAGTAAGCTTTTGGACGTCGTGCACTCGCACAGGACTTTTCATTCGGAGTATAGCACCGACTTTTTCCGGATTTGCGTCGATTCCCCGTTCGGAAATGAGGAAACCGAGTAACTTTCCGCCAGGAACTCCGAATGTGCACTTTGATGGATTAAGCTTGATGTCATACCTCCTGAGGTTGGCAAAGGTTTCAGCAAGGTCAGTCAGCAGGTCGGAACCCTTCCGTGACTTGACCACAATATCATCCATGTATGCTTCCACATTCCGACTGATTTGAGTGAGCAAACACTTCTGAATCATCCTCATGAATGTGGCTCCGGCATTCTTGAGGCCGAATGGCATGGTAACATAACAGAAGCACCCGAATGGAGTGATGAAAGCTGTTTTGATCTCGTCAGGTCCATACAGACGGATCTGATGGTACCCGGAATAGGCGTCTAAAAAAGACAGTCGCTCACATCCCGCAGTCGAGTCGACTATCTGGTCGATGCGGGGGAGAGGAAAATGATCTTTCGGGCAGGCCCGATTGATATGTTTAAAGTCAATGCACATGCGAAGTGACTTGTCCTTCTTGGGGACCATGACAACGTTGGCGAGCCACTCGGAGTGGTAGATCTCTCGGATGAACTCCGCTGCTAAGAGCCGAGCCACCTCCTCGCCAATAGCCTTTCTCTTCTGGACGGCGGACCGTCGGAGATGTTCTTTGACAGGTTTTATTTTTGAGTCGACTCGTAGGCGATGCTCAGCCAGCTCCCTGGGAACACCTGGCATGTCAGAAGGCTTCCATGCGAAAATGTCCCAGTTCTCACGGAGGAACTGGATGAGCGCTTCTTCCTATTTGGAGTCGAGTGTTGTTGAGATATGAGTTGGAGCAGCGCTGGGATCGGTCGGGTGGATGTGAGCTGTCTTCGTTTCGCCAGACGACTGAAAAGCTGATTCTGTAGCGGGCTTCTTGGCTCGCAACAAATCACTCGGGTCTGCAGTCTTCTGGTATTCCTGCAGCTCCACCACTGCCATCTGAGCATCAGCGATCTTTGAACCTTTCTGAAAACATTCTTCTGCTTTCTTCCGATTGCCCGTAACAGTGATCACACCTTTGGGACCAGGCATCTTCAATTTGAGATACACATAACATGGTCGGGCCATGAAGCGTGCATAAGCCGGCCTGCCCAAAATAGCGTGATAGGCACTCTGGAAGTCTACAACTTCGAACGTCAACTTTTCTTTGCGGTAATTCTTGGAATCACCGAAAACCACATCAAGAGCAATCTGGCCGAGTGATTCAGCCTTCTTCCCAGGAATGACTCCATGGAAACTCATGTTGCTGGTACTGAGTCTGGATATCGGAATGCCCATCCCTTTTAATGCCTCAACATATAGTATGTTCAAACCACTGCCACCATCCATCAAGACTTTGGTCAGTCGAGTGCCTTCAACAACTGGGTCGACCACCAAAGCTTGCCTCCCAGGGGTGGCAATGTGCGTTGGGTGATCGGACCGGTCGAATGTGATGGCAGTCTGAGACCACTTCAGATAACTGGGTGTCGCCGGAGCAACCATATTCACCTCTCGGTTGATGACTTTCAGTCGACTTTTGCTTTCAACATCAGCAAAAATCATCAGGGTGGAATTGACCTGGGGGTATCCATCGTCACTATCTTCCTTGTCCTCAACTTTGTCCGACTCCTTTTCCTTATCTTTGGGCTGCTTGCCCTGGAACTGCTGGATCAAGAGTCGACACTGTCGAGTGGTATGTTTCGGGTAAATGAAATTACCCTCTTCATCTTTCTTGGTGTGGATGTGACATGGCAAATCCAACACATCATTTCCGTCCTGGTCTTTAACTTTCTTGGGGTTCCAAGGTCCTTTGGGTTTCCCCTTAAACTTTCCTTGAGTTACAGCCAAGGCTTCCCCAGGAGCAGCTGGCTCGGCTTTCCGCTTCTGTTTCCGATTGGAATTTCCTCCGGTTTCTTGAGCGACTGACTTGAGCTTGCCACTCCTGAGTCGATCCTCATCTTCACCATTAGCGTACTTGGTGGCAATCTCCATCATCCGATTCAGAGACATATCTCCGGTTCGACCGAATTTCAGATTCAGTTCTCTGTACTTGACGCCTTCTTTGAAGGCACAGACTGCTTGGTGGTCAGGCACATTCTCTACCGTGTGATGTAACGTGATCCATCTCTGGATGTAATCCCTCAAAGTTTCATTCGGCTTCTGCACGCAAGACCGCAGTTCCGTCAGCCCTGCCGGTCGCTTGCATGTTCCTTCAAATGTGGTGACAAACACTCGGGCGAGATCTTCCCAAGTGTAAATGCTGCTGGGTGCTAACTGATTCAGCCACGCTCTGGCCGAGCCCTCCAACATGAGAGGTAGGTGCTTCATGGCCACTTCATCATTGCCGCCGCCAATCTGGACGGCCACTCGGTAGTCTTCAAGCCAAGTATCGGGCTTGGACTCACCAGTGAACTTACTGACTCCAGTCGCCAACCTGAAGTTGGGAGGAATCACAGCGGCCCTGATGGCTCTACTAAAGCACTCTGGCCCCGAAACATGTACTCTGCTGCTGGTAGGTGCATCTCTGTCGTGACCTTCTCGGTGAGCTCTGTTCCTGTCGACCAAACCTTGAACGAGAATGGATCTCGCATCAAAGCCTGGTTCCCTGGGGTCGACTGGAATCCTTCGCCCAACACTATGAGGGCGCCTGTCATCTTGCTGTCGAGGCGCATACGACCCGCTCCTCGGGGGAGGGGTGGGCACTCGACGTCGATCATCACGATCGAATCGGTGATCGTACTGCTCACGGTTCCCGTACTGATTACGCCGGTCCCCACGTCCCTCACGCCTCGGGGGCGATCTTGGGCTATGAGCCGACTGGACTGTGTCTGCAGCAACGGATCTGCTATGAATCATGTTCCGCGACTGAGAAACAGCGGAATTCTGGTCTCCTGCTGCCCGAAGTAACGCTCTGATCTGCAGCAAGCCTCTGCCAGCCTCCGACTGGGAAGGCTGAATCGACTCTGCTATACGGGCTGCAGCTGCTAAATTCTGAATCGGAGTTCGATATACCTGCGGGGGCGGAAAGAGCTGACGTCGACTGGATTCTGGAACCCGTTGTCGCGCACGCTCGTCGAGTGCTCGCTGGAGGTTCTCCAGTCGAGCGCGCTCGGCCAAGTTTGCCAGGCGCGCGTCCTCCAAGGCACGAGCCTCGGGGGTTTCTCCAACGATAGGAGTGTGCAGTGCATCCATGTTCCGGCGACGAAGTTCTTCTCTCTGCAGCGACGTGAGAGGCTCGGGGAGATATTCCTCATGGGGACGCGACGGGTCGCCTCCACCTGCGCCTCCGTCGGTGCGGGGAAAACCGGGAGGACTGGGTGGTCCATCGACCATCAGAACCTCCGTCGCCGGATCACTGCTGTCGCACTCGGATGAGGTCTCTGCGGAGCCAGTCGACAGGTCGAACAGGCCGTAGAGGGATTCGCCAGGCTCGATCGCCGCGACTTGAGGGGTGGCCGACTGGCGTGCCACCGCGTGTCTCACCCACCGCTGAAGTCTCGACCGACCGGAGCGCTTGCGCCGGCGGGAAACAGGGAGGGAGGACAGCACAGGAGCCGACCGATAGTGGGTCTACGGTTGCCGCAAGAGGACGCCGCGGACGCACGCGCGAAAGTGCGTCGCCCCGCGGACAGGGAGTGCGTCCACGTCGAGCGGAGCCTCCTGAAGCCAAGCGGAGTCGTCGGCGGTGAACGTGAGCGCGCAGAGACGGATCTCGCGGCCCTCCACCAAAACTCCGCCAGAAACCATGATGATTTGGATCGGAAAAGATCGCAACTCCTCCAACAAATCGCTAAAACACCTGCCCCACGGTGGGTGCCAACTGTCGTGGTTCTAAGTCTGACAGTAATGTAGGGGGGTAGGTATGGAGAGGCAAGATCTTAGCTATGAAGAGGTTGTAAGCACACGAGGTTTACGAGTTCAGGCCCTTCTCGGAGGAAGTAATAGCCCTACGTCTTGGAGCCCGGAGGCGGTCGACTGGATTATGCGTGTATGAATTACAGGGGTGCGAACCCTTTACACTGAGGAGGGGGGTGGCTTATATAGAGTCCAGCCAACCCCTCCGGCCCTCAGTTGTATAGGGTTTTAAATACATTAAGGTGAGGTGTTACTGATAACGCCTCTAATAAAGTGCTATGATGACCATAAAAGCTACTTAATTACCGACCGTTAGCGTGCAGAGTGCCTTTAGGTCTCCTGGCCGTCGAGTGATTGGACCTTGGTCGAGTGATTGCTTCTTGGTCGAGTGTCTTCGAGTCTGTCGAGTGAAACACCTCCAAGTCGACTGAAAGGTGATTTCTTCTTGAGATGTCCTTGGGTAGGGCAGCTGGGACAGGTCCATGACCCTACCCTAGGTACATAGCTTCATCACCAGCGCCACCACCACCCACACCACCAGCACCGCTGTGTGACCGTGTCGGCACTGGCAAGCGTGCCGAGGGCGACGCCCTCGGGTCAAATGACCACGACATCGACATTCTTCCATGGGGACTGGCACCGATGTTCGCATCGGTGGCCACCCCGGTCAAGGGTCAGTCTCAACTTCCCAGTCCATCTACCATCGCATCTCCGTACGCGCACGCCAGCCAGATCCTCGCTGGGATTGGTCAGGCTCATCCATCGATCGGGTTTCCCCAATTCACGGGCGAGAATCTGCGTCTGTGGAAGACACTTTGCGAGCAGTACTTCCAGATGTTTAACATCCACGAGAAATTCTGGGTACCAATGGCATCACTGAATTTCTCTGGCTCTGCATCGGTGTGGTTGCAATCGGTGCAGAGGAAATTTATTGAGTTTGATTGGGAATCCTTCTCGACCCTACCGTGTACGAGATTCGGTCGTGACCATCATCAGCTCTTAATTCACCAGTTTTACTCTCTATCGCAGAAAACAACAGTAGCTGATTACATTGAGCAATTTGAACTGATCATCAGTCATTTATCTGCATATTCTGAATCCATTCATCCTTACTACTATCTTACCCGTTTTGTGGAGGGACTGCGGCACGACATTCGCGCGGTTGTCTTGGTGCAACGGCCACCCGACCTCGACACGGCGTGTGCTCTGGCGTTGCTTCAGGAGGAAGTGGCGGATGGCGCCGCACGCAAGCGTGCGCATCCCAGCGCAGTGCGTACCACTGCTCCAGACTGGAGCCACCTCAACGGCGCGGGCGTGCCCATGGCACTTCCCCCTCCACCACCCCAAGGACGACCACCAACAACACCGATGACCACTGATCGGCACACCGTAGAAGCCAGCCGAGCGGACAACACCAAGCTCAAGGCGCTACGGGAGTACCTCGTGCGAAGGGCCTCTGTTTCAAGTGCGAAGAGAGCTGGGGGCAGGACCACAGTTGCCCCACCAGCGTTCAGCTCCACGTCCTCGAGGAGCTACTCGAGCTGTTCGGCCTCGACTCCGACGGCGATTTCCCGAGCCCATCGCTCGGCGACGCCCTGGCCGAAACAGCAATGGCGATCTCACGCCATGCCGTCACTGGTGGCACGTCGCCGAAAGCGATTCGTCTTCACGCGTGGTTGCAAGTGTTGGGGAACGTAGCAGAATTTTAAAATTTTCTAAACATCACCAAGATCAATCTATGGAGTCATCTAGCAACGAGGGAGAGAGGAGTGCATCGACATACCCTTGTAGATCGCGCGCAAAAGCGTTGAAGAGAACGGGGTTGATGGAGTCGTACTCGACGTGATTCAAATCACAGATGACCAAGTGCCAAACGGACAACACCTCCGCGTTCAACACACGTACGGTTGGGAAGACGTCTCCTCCAACTTGATCCATCAAGGGTGAAGGAGTGGTTGATGAAGATCAAGCAACACGACGGCGTGGTGGTGGAAGCAACAGTGATCTCGGCAGGGCTTCGCCAAGCGCTGGGAGACGGAGGAGTGTCACGGGAGGGAGAGGGAGAGGCCAGGGGCTTGGGTGTGCAGCCCTCCCTCCCCCCACTATATATAGGGTGCCTAGGGGGGGGGGGCGCCGGCCCTAGGAGATCCAATCTCCCGTGGGGGCAAGGGGGGTGCCTTGCCCCCAAAGGCAAGGGTGGTGCCCCCACCCCTAGGGTTTCCAACCCTAGGCGCAGGGGGAAGCCCAAGGGGGGCGCACCAGCCCACTAGGGGCTGGTTCCCCTCCCACTTCAGCCCATGGGGCCCTCCGGGATATGTGGCCCCACCCGGTGGACCCCCGGGACCCTTCCGGTGGTCCCGGTACAATACCGGTGACCCTCGAAACCTTTCCGATGGCCGAAACTGGACTTCCTATATATAAATCTTTACCTCCGGACCATTCCGGAACTCCTCGTGACGTCCGGGATCTCATCCGGGACTCTGAACAACTTTAAGGTTACCGTGTGCTAATATCTCTACAACCCTAGCGTCACCGATCCTTAAGTGTGTAGACCCTACGGGTTCGGGAGACATGCAGACATGACCGAGAAGCCTCTCCGGTCAATAACCAACAGCAGGATCTGGATACCCATGTTGGCTCCCACAAGCTCCACGATGATCTCATCGGATGAACCACGATGTCGAGGATTCAATCAATCCGTATACAATTCCCTTTGTCAATCAGTACGTTACTTGTCCGAGACTCGATCGTCGGTATCCCAATACCTTGTTTAGTCTCGTTACTGGCAAGTCACTTTACTCGTACCGTAATGCATGATCCCGTGATCAACCACTTGATCACATTGAGCTCATTATGATGATGCATTACCGAGTGGGCCCAGAGATACCTCTCCGTCATATGGAGTGACAAATCCCAGTCTCGATTCGTGCCAACCCAACAGACACTTTCGGAGATACCTATAATGTACCTTTATAGTCACCCAGTTACGTTGTGACGTTTGGCACACCCAAGTAACTCCTACGGTATCCGGGAGTTGCACAATCTCATAGTCTAAGGAAATGATACTTGACATTCAGAAAACCTACAACAAACGAACTACACGATCTTTGAGCTAAGCTTAGGATTGGGTCTTGTCCATCACATCATTCTCCTAATGATGTGATCCCGTTATCAATGACATCTAATGTCCATAGTCAGGAAACCATGACTATCCTTTGATCAACGAGCTAGTCAACTAGAGGCTCACTAGGGACGTGTTGTGGTCTATGTATTCACACATGTATTACGATTTACGGATAACACAATTATAGCATGAACAATAGACAATTATCATGAACAAAGAAATATAATAATAACCATTTTATTATTGCCTCTAGGGCATATTTCCAACAGTCTCCCACTTGCACTAGAGTCAATATTCTAGTTACATTGTGATGAATCGAACACCCATGCAGTTCTAGTGTTGATCATGTTTTGCTCTAGGGAGAGGTTTAGTCAACGGATCTGCTACATTCAGGTCCGTATGTACTTTACAAATATCTATGTCTCCATTTTGAACACTTTCATGAATGGAGTTGAAGCGACGCTTGATATGCCTGGTCTTCCTGTGAAACCTGGGCTCCTTGGCAAGGGTAATAGCTCCAGTGTTGTCACAGAAGAGAGTCATCGGGCCCGACGCATTGGGCATGACTCCTAGGTCGGTAATGAACTCCTTCACCCAGACTGCTTCTTGTGCTGCCTCCGAGGCTGCCATGTACTCCGCTTCACATGTAGATCTCGCCACAACGCTTTGCTTGCAACTGCACCAACTTACTGCCCCACCATTCAAAATATACACATATCCGGTTTGTGACTTAGAGTCATCCAGATCTGTGTCAAAGCTAGCATCGACGTAACCATTTACGACGAGCTCTTTGTCACCTCCATAAACGAGAAACATTTCCTTAGTCCTTTTCTGGTACTTCAGGATATTCTTGACCGCTGTCCAGTGTTCCATGCCGGGATTACTTTGGTACCTTCCTACCAAACTTACGGCAAGGTTTACATCAGGTCTGGTACACAACATAGCATACATGATAGACCCTATGGCCGAGGCATAGGGGACGGCACTCATCTTTTCTCTATCTTCTGCCGTGGTCGGGCATTGAGCCGTGCTCAATCTCGTACCTTGCAATACAGGCAAGAACCCCTTCTTTGACTGATCCATTTTGAACTTCTTCAATATCTTGTCAAGGTACGTACTCTGTGAAAGACCAATGAGGCGTCTCGATCTATCTCTATAGATCTTGATGCCTAATATATAAGCAGCTTCTCCAAGGTCCTTCATTGAAAAACACTTGTTCAAGTAGGCCTTTATGCTTTCCAAGAATTCTATATCATTTCCCATCAACAGTATGTCATCCACATACAATATGAGAAATGCTACAGAGCTCCCACTCACTTTCTTGTAAATACAGGCTTCTCCATAAGTCTGCATAAACCCAAACGCTTTAATCATCTCATCAAAGCGAATGTTCCAACTCCGAGATGCTTGCACCAGCCCATAAATCGAGCGTTGGAGCTTGCACACCTTTTCAACATTCTTAGGATCAACAAAACCTTCCGGCTGCATCATATACAATTCTTCCTTAAGGAAACCATTAAGGAATGCCGTTTTGATGTCCATTTGCCATATCTCATAATCATAGAATGCGGCAATTGCTAACATGATTTGGACGGACTTCAGCTTCGCTACGGGTGAGAAAGTCTCATCGTAGTCAACCCCTTGAACTTGTCGATAACCCTTAGCAACAAGCTCAGCTTTATAGATGGTCACATTACCATCCGCGTCTGTCTTCTTCTTAAAGATCCATTTATTTTCTATGGCTTGCCGATCAACGGGCAAGTCAGTCAAAGTCCATACTTCATTTTCATACATGGATCCTATCTCGGATTTCATGGCTTCCAGCCATTTGTCGGAATCCGGGCCCGCCATCGCTTCTTCATAGTTCGAAGGTTCACCGTTGTCTAACAACATGATCTCCAAGACAGGGTTGCCGTACCACTTTGGTGCGGAACGTGTCCTTGTGGACCTACGAAGTTCAGTAGCAACTTGATCTGAAGTTTCATGATCATCATCAACTTCCTCTCTAGTCGGTGCAGGCACCTCAGGAACATTTTCTTGAGCTGCGCCACTTACCGGTTCAAGAGGTAATACTTCATCAAGTTCTACCTTCCTCCCACTTATTTCTTTCGACAGAAACTCTTTCTCTAGAAAGGACCCATTCTTGGCAACAAAGATCTTGCCTTCGGATCTGAGGTAGAAGGTATACCCAATAGTTTCTTTAGGGTATCCTATGAAGACGCATTTTTCCGACTTGGATTCGAGCTTTTCAGGTTGAAGTTTCTTGACATAAGCATCGCATCCCCAAACTTTTAGAAACGACAGCTTAGGTTTCTTCCCAAACCATAGTTCATACGGTGTCGTCTCAACGGATTTCGACGGAGCCCTATTTAAAGTGAATGCGACAGTCTCTAAAGCATAGCCCCAAAATGATAGCGGTAAATCGGTAAGAGACATCATAGATCGCGCCATATCTAATAGAGTGCGATTACGACGTTCGGACACACCATTACGCTGAGGTGTTCCAGGCGGCGTTAGTTGTGAAACTATTCCACATTTTCTTAAATGTGTGCCAAATTCGTGACTCAAGTATTCTCCCCCATGATCTGATCGCAAGAGCTTGATTTTCCTGTCACGTTGATTCTCAACCTCACTCTGAAATTCCTTGAACTTTTCAAAGGTCTCAGACTTGTGTTTCATTAAGTAGACATACCCATATCTACTCAAGTCCTCAGTGAGGGTGAGAACATAATGATAGCCACCGCGAGCCTCAACACTCATTGGACCGCACACATCAGTATGTATGATTTCCAATAAGTTGGTTGCTCGCTCCATTGTTCCGGAGAACGGAGTCTTGGTCATTTTACCCATGAGGCATGGTTCGCACGTGTCAAATGATTCGTAATCAAGAGACTCTAAAAGTCCATCTGCATGGAGCTTCTTCATGTGTTTGATACCTATGTGACCAAGGTGGCAGTGCCACAAGTATGTGGGACTATCATTATCAACCTTACATCTTTTGGTATTCACACTATGAATATGTGTAGCATTACGCTTGAGATTCATTAGGAATAAACCATTCACCATCGGAGCATGACCATAAAACATATCTCTCATATAAATAGAACAACCATTATTCTCGGATTTAAATGAGTAGCCATCTCGTATTAAACGAGATCCTGATACAATGTTCATGCTCAAAGCTGGCACTAAATAACAATTATTGAGGTTTAAAACTAATCCCGTAGGTAAATGTAGAGGTAGCGTGCCGACGGCGATCACATCAACCTTGGAACCATTCCCAACGCGCATCGTCACCTCGTCCTTCGCCAGTCTCCGTTTATTCCGCAGCTCCTACTTTGAGTTACAAATGTGAGCAACCGCACCGGTATCAAATACCCAGGAGCTACTACGATTACTGGTAAGTTACACATCAATTACATGTATATCACATATACCTTTCGTGATGCCAGCCTTCTTGTACGCTAAGTATTTGGGGCAGTTCCGCTTCCAGTGACCACTTCCCTTGCAATAAAAACACTCAGTCTCGGGCTTGGGTCCATTCTTTGGCTTCTTCCCGGCAGCTTGCTTACCGGGCGCGGCAACTCCCTTGCCGTCCTTCTTGAAGTTCTTCTTACCCTTGCCTTTCTTGAACTTAGTGGTTTTATTCACCATTAACACTTGATGTTCCTTTTTGACTTCTACCTCTGCTGATTTCAGCATTGCAAATACTTCAGGAATGGTCTTTTCCATCCCCTGCATATTGAAGTTCATCACAAAGCTCTTGTAGCTCGGTGGAAGCGACTGAAGGATTCTGTCAATGACCGCGTCATCCGGGAGATTAACTCCCAGCTGAGTCAAGCGGTTATGCAACCCAGACATTTTGAGTATGTGCTCACTGACAGAACTATTTTCCTCCATCTTACAGCTGAAGAACTTGTCGGAGACTTCATATCTCTCGACCCGGGCATGAGCTTGAAAAACCATTTTCAGCTCTTCGAACATCTCATATGCTCCGTGTCTCTCAAAACGCTTTTGGAGCCCCGGTTCTAAGTTGTAAAGCATGCCGCACTGAACGAGGGAGTAATCATCAGCACGTGTCTGCCAAGCGTTCATAACATCTTGGTTCTGTGGGACGGGTGCGTCACCTAGCGGTGCTTCTAGGACATAATCTTTCTTGGCAGCTATGAGGATGATCCTCAGGTTCCGGACCTAGTACGTATAGTAGCTTCCATCGTCTTTCAGCTTGGTTTTCTCTAGGAACGCGTTGAAGTTGAGGACAACGTGGGCCATTTGATCTACAAGACATATTGTAAAGATTTTAGACTAAGTTCATGATAATTAAGTTCATCTAATCAAATTATTAAATGAACTCCCACTCAGATAGACATCCCTCCAGTCATCGAAGTATAACATGATCCGAGTTAACTAGGCCGTGTCCGATCATCACGTGAGATGGACTAGTCAACATCGGTGAACATCTTCATGTTGATCGTATCTTCTATACGACTCATGCTCGACCTTTCGGTCTTCTGTGTTCCGAGGCCATGTCTGTACATGCTAGGCTCGTCAAGTCAACCTAAGTGTATTGCGTGTGTAAATCTGTCTTACACCCGTTGTATTCGAACGTTAGAATCTATCACACCCGATCATCACGTGGTGCTTCAAAACAACGAACCTTCGCAATGGTGCACAGTTAGGGGGAACACTTTCTTGAAATTATTACGAGGGATCATCTTATTTAAGCTACCGTCGTTCTAAGCAAATAAGATGTAAAACATGATAAACATCACATGCAATCAAATACTGACATGATATGGCCAATATCATTTGCTCCTTTGATCTCCATCTTCGGGGCTCCATGATCATCGTTGTCACCGGCATGACACCATGATCTCCATCATCATGATCTCCGTCATCGTGTCTTCTTGAAGTTGTCTCGTCATCTATTACTTCTACTACTATGGCTAATGCTTTAGCAATAAAGTAAAGTAATTACATGACGTTTATGTTGACACGCAGGTCATAAATAAATAAAGACAACTCCTATGGCTCCTGCCGGATATCATACTCATCGACATGCAAGTCGTGATTCCTATTACAAGAACATGATCAATCTCATACATCACATATATCATTCATCATTCATCACAACCTTTCGCCATATCACATCACAAAACACTTGCTGCAAAACAAGTTAGACGTCCTCTAATTGTTGTTGCAAGTTTTTACGTGGCTGCTATAGGTTTCTAGCAAGAACGTTTCTTACCTACGCCAAAACCACAATGTGAATTGCCAATTTATATTTACCCTTCATAAGGTCCCTGTTCATCGAATCCGATCCGACTAAAGTGGGAGAGACAGACACCCGCCGGCCACCTTATGCAACTAGTGCATGTCAGTCGGTGGAACCGGTCTCACGTAAGCGTATGCGTAAGGTTGGTCCGGGCCGCTTCATCCCACGATGCCGTCGAATCAAGATAAGACTAGTAACGGCAAGCAAATTGACAATACCGACGCCCACAACTACTTTGTGTTCTACTCGTGCATAGTAACTACGCATAGACCCAACTCATGATGCCACTGTTGGGGAACGTAGCAGAATTTTAAAATTTTCTACGCATCACCAAGATCAATCTATGGAGTCATCTAGCAACGAGGGAGAGAGGAGTGCATCTACATACCCTTGTAGATCGTGCGCGGAAGCGTTCAAGAGAACGGGGTTGATGGAGTCGTACTCGACGTGATTCAAATCACCGATGACCAAGTGCCGAATGGATAGCACCTCCGCGTTCAACACACGTACAGTTGGGAAGACGTCTCCTCCAACTTGATCCAGCAAGGGGGAAGGAGAGGTTGATGAAGATCCAGCAACACGACGGCGTGGTGGTGGAAGCAACGGTGATCTCGGCAGGGCTTCGCCAAGCGCTGGGAGACGGAGGAGTGTCACGGGAGGGAGAGGGAGAGGCCAGGGGCTTGGGTGCGCAGCCCTCCCTCCCCCCCACTATATATAGGGTGCCTAGGGGGGGCGGTGGCCAAGGGGGGTGCCTTGCCCCCAAAGGCAAGGGTGGCGCCCCCCACCCCTAGGGTTTCCAACCCTAGGCGCAGGGGGAAGCCCAAGGGGGGCGCACCAGCCCACTAGGGGCTGGTTCCCCTCCCACTTCAGCCCATGGGGCCCTCCGGGATAGGTGGCCCCACCCGGTGGACCCCCGGGACCCTTCCGGTGGTCCCGGTACAATACCACTGACCCCCGAAACCTTCCCGATGGCCGAAACTGGACTTCCTATATATAAATCTTTACCTCCGGACCATTCCGGAACTCCTCGTGACGTCCGGGATCTCATCCGGGACTCCGAACAACTTTAAGGTTACCGTGTGCTAATATCTCTACAACCCTAGCGTCACCGATCCTTAAGTGTGTAGACCCTACGGGTTCGGGAGACATGCAGACATGATCGAGAAGCCTCTCCGGCCAATAACCAACAGCGGGATCTGGATACCCATGTTGGCTCCCACAAGCTCCACGATGATCTCATCGGATGAACCACGATGTCGAGGATTCAATCAATCCGTATACAATTCCCTTTGTCAATCGGTACGTTACTTGTCCGAGACTCGATCGTCGGTATCCCAATACCTTGTTCAGTCTCGTTACCGGCAAGTCACTTTACTCGTACCGTAATGCATGATCCCGTGATCAACCACTTGATCACATTGAGCTCATTATGATGATGCATTACCGAGTGGGCCCAGAGATACATCGCCGTCATACGGAGTGACAAATCCCAGTCTTGATTCGTGCCAACCCAACAGACACTTTCGGAGATACCTGCAATGTACCTTTATAGTCACCCAGTTACGTTGTGATGTTTGGCACACCCAAGGCACTCCTACGGTATCTGGGAGTTGCACAATTTCATGGTCTAAGGAAATGATACTTGACATTCAGAAAAGCTACAGCAAACGAACTACACGATCTTTGAGCTAAGCTTAGGATTGGGTCTTGTCCATCACATAATTCTCCTAATGATGTGATCCCGTTATCAATGACATCTAATGTCCATAGTCAGGAAACCATGACTATCCTTTGATCAACGAGCTAGTCAACTAGAGGCTCACTAGGGACGTGTTGTGGTCTATGTATTCACACATGTATTACGATTTCCGAATAACACAATTATAGCATGAACAATAGACAATTATCATGAACAAAGAAATATAATAATAACCATTTTATTATTGCCTCTAGGGCATATTTCCAACAGCAAGGCCATGAGGTGTTGTTGCTGGTGGACTCTGGGAGTTCCACGTCTTTCATCGACGCACGCCTCGCATCGGTTCTGACAGGCGTCATACCTCTCCTTCGACCCTGCCGCGTCAAGGTTGCAAATGGAGGCGAGCTCTGCTGTTTCTCTCACATACCACACTGCAGTTGGGTGTCTCAGACACATGAATTCAGCACAGACATGAAGGTGCTGCCATTAGGCGCATATGACGCCATACTTGGCATGGACTGGCTTGAAGAACACAATCCAATGAGTGTGGATTGGCGTGCCAAACACTTGCTGATTACAACTCCGACTGGACCAGCGCAGCTGCGAGGCCATCAAGAGCGTGTTGAAACCTGCTCTGAGATCAACGCCTTGCAATTGCAAGCCTTGCACAAGCAGGGCTCGCTAGCGCAAATTGTGCAGCTTTATCAGATTACTGAAGAAGATGAAGTATACACACCCACACCAGACAACATACAGAAGGTTGTCGACCAGTTTGAATATGTATTCGGCGAACCAACTGGCCTGCCCCCATGTTGAGATTGTGATCACAGGATACCACTTATGGCAGGAGCACAACCAGTGAATTTGAGGCCATATAGACATAAAACTGAGCACAAGTATGAGATTGAAAAACAAGTACAAGAGATGTTGCGATCTGGAGTAATTCAACGCAGCCACAGTCCTTTCTCTTCACCTGTAATCCTAGTCAAGAAAAAAGATGGCACATGGCGACTCTGCATAGATTACAGACAACTCAATGTTATGACTGTAGTGGCCAAGTACCCGGTACCTGTAATTGAGGACTTGTTAGACGAGCTGCACGGAGCTAAGTGGTTCTCCAAGTTGGACTTGAGAGCAGGTTACCATCAAATCAGACTAGCTGAAGGGGAGGAATTCAAGACTGCTTTTCAAACTCATTCCGGGCACTTTGAGTTTGAAGTCCTGTCGTACGGCCTTGCTGGCGGACCCGCTATGTTCAACAGTGCTGTCACCGGCACACTTCACCCGCTGATGCGTGAGTGTGTCCTGTCTTTCTTCGACGACATACTGGTGTTCAGCAAAACACTACAAGATCATGCAGAGCACCTCAGGCAGGTGTTTGAGCTACTTCGCCGTGACCAATGGAAAGTGAAAAGAAGCAAATGCAGTTTTGGGCAGCAAAGAATAACATACCTGGGGCATGTCATCAACGCTGACGGTGTGGCTACAGACCCCACTAAGATCGAGGCAGTAGCAGCTTGGCCCACGCCTACAAATGTGAAGGAGGTCAGACAATTTTTGGGACTAGCAGGATATTACAGACGCTTTGTCCGGCAATTTGGGATCCTAGCCCGACCCCTATTCAACCTCCTCAAGAAGGGAACACCGTTCGTTTGGACAGATAACACCGACCAAAGTTTCCAAGTTCTCAAACAGAGTTTGGTCACAACACCGGTACTTGCCCTGCCAGACTTTCAGAAACAATTCACTGTAGAAACTGACGCATGTGGTACAGGCATCGGAGCAATCTTGCAGCAAGACGGGCATCCCATCGCCTTTATGAGCAAATCACTCTGCCCCAAGTACCATGGCCTATCCACGTACGAGAAAGAGTACTTGGCAGTGATCGCTGTAGTTGACCAATGGCGACCGTACTTACAGTCTGCAGAATTCATCATCAAGACAGACCAATGCAGTTTGGTCTATTTGCAGGAGTAGAGGCTCACGACCCCGTGGCAACAGCGAGCTTTCACGAAGTTATTGGGCTTGCAATACAGGATAGTGTATAAGAAAGGCGTGGAAAATGGAGCCGCAAATGCACTATCTCGCCTACACCACTCAGAGCATACCATGGCGATCTCAAGCTGCCAGCCAGCATGGCTCGACGATATCGTGTCAAGTTACAACTCCAATCCTCAAGCACATCGTCTCTTGGAACAGTTGGTGATCAGGCCGGACCCAAAAGGACGTTTCAGTTTGTCGCAAGGGCTTCTGCATTTCAGAGACCGTATTTGGCTTGGAGGCACCACTGCACTTCAGCAGCAGATCATCTCTGCGTTCCATGACAGCCCAGTGGGAGGGCATTCAAGATTTCCAGCCACCTACAAGCGAGTCAGGCGTTTATTCGCTTGGCCAAAAATGAAGGCTCACATTCTTCAGTATGTTCAGTGCTGCGAAATCTATCAACAAGCTAAAGCGGAGCGAGTGGCTTCGCCAGGGCTGCTCCACCCACTTCCTATTCCCACCACATCCTGGGATATGATCACGATGGACTTCATCGATGGTCTTCCACAATCAGGTCAGTACAATTGCATCTGGGTTTTGGTCGATAAGATGACCAAGTTCGCTCATTTCTTGCCAGTTGCCCATCCTTACACTACTTCCCGCGTTCCACTCCTTTACATGCAACGCATTTACCCCATCCATGGGTTCCCTCAATCTATTGTCTCCGATCGTGATCCTGTCTTCACGAGCCACTTTTGGCAAGAACTCTTTCGCCATGCTGGTACCGTTCTCCGCATGAGCACGGCCAACCATCCACAAACTGATGGGCAATTAGAGCGCGTGAACCAATGCCTTGAAACCTTTCTTCGCTGTTTCACTCATTCCTGTCCCAAACGCTGGAGCCATTGATTCCTCTTGCGCAATTTTGGTACAATGCTGCGCCACATTCAGCCATTGGCATGACACCATTCATGGCTATGTTTGGTCACGAACCTCGTCATTGGGGCATCATGGCGGCCTCTTCTTGCTTTGTTCCTGCTCTACAAACCTGGCTCGACGAGCGCGCCACCATTCAAGATCTACTGAAACAACACCTTCAGCGAGCTCGCTTGCGTATGAAACAGCAGGCAGACAAGAAACGCTCAGAGCGTGTGTTTGAGATCGGCGACAAAGTTTACCTGAAGCTACAGCCGTACGTGCAAACATCGATGGCCAAGCGAGCTAACCACAAGCTCTCTTTTCGGTACTACGGGCCATACTCCATCATCGACAAGATCAATCTGGTGGCTTACAAACTGGAGCTGCCAACGGATGCAACAGTTCACCATGTTTTCCATGTATCACTGCTGAGAAAAGCCCTGCTGCCAGGTACGCTAGTGCAACAACAGCTTCCCACTGCTACTGATATACCTGCGGTTCCAGTCCAGGTTTTGGCTTCGCGATGGCGTCACAAGCATGGCAGCATGATTGAACAGGTCCTGGTGCGGTGGTCTGAGCCTGCGGCAATTGGCGACACTTGGGAGGACAAAGAAGAGCTGCAAGCTCGTTTCCCTACCGCAGAGGCTTGGGGGCAAGCCTCATCGCAAGAAGAAGGGGGTGTCAAGGCCACAAGCAGCCCAGCAACGAACCGGCCTCGCCACCAGCTCGGTCCACCAGACAGAGAAGGCCCAATCGCAAGATCAGCGACCCTGAGTGGGTGTGACGCTGCCAACTACTTAATGCGTCCTCACCCACCAGAGCGAGGCATCCAGTGGATCACGGCACGAACCCGGCGGCGGCTCTTTCCCCTTTCCTTCCCTTCCCCAATTCGTGTATCCAGAGATTGTAACTCTAAATTGCTACTTGAATTCGCGAGCAAGAGTTAGATCGAGCAATACACTAGTGGGTTGCTTACATTCTTAGTTCGTCAAACAGTAGATATCATGCATATTTTCTCTGACGAGAAATTTGCCCAAGGCACTGGGATAAACATAAACAAGCCCATTCATGGCGTGATCGTTACTGCACTAAGAACTTGACCATAGTGCCGCTACATATGGTGATGACTTTGCAGAAAGAGTTGCAACCTCACACACAAATATTTGACTGAAAGGTGCAAAGCTTACACCAAAATTCTGCAAATTCAGAGTTGAGACGCGAGCAGCGAGCCCCCATGTGAATTGTGATTTGTGATGGACCTAAACTAACCCACGTACGACAGGCTCGCATGCACACACGGAGGACGGACGGGGGCAGCGATTTGTTTACGGCGTTCGAGCAGAATTCGATACTACAGCAGAGGAGATCAATCGGCCGGCTGGCCATCCTCTGACTTGCGGCACCGGCCGGTACGTGACGATAAGCACCGGATCGAAGCATCATCGATCGGGCTCCTCGGATCATGGGCCAGCCTACGGTGCGGGCATCGAGAGACCCATGTGCGCGGGCTGCGCGCATCGGTCCGGCGGCCCGAGGCCCCCTGAATTCGGCGGCCTGATCCCAAGGTTGATCATTGCATGCACGGTGTGTCTTGGACACACGCGACGCAACGAGGGGCGTGCGTGCATGTAGCCGAGTATCTCGACGACGCGATCCATGGCCGACGGACCCGTCGCGAGGCTCAGCCGTTGACCCTGTAGAATATTGCACACGCACGGGCAGCGCAGCGCGGTGATCGGTGCGCGCCTTGGGCCGGCGTGTGCACTCGATCTGCCCTGGTCAATGCAGCTCTAGGACTAAGTACATTACGTACACTTCGTTTTTAGAAATGGATTACGTACACTTCGTTCATCCAAAGAGATTTTTCTCCCTCCATCTTCAATTTGTGCAGCACGTACGTACACTTTTTTTATAGGCTGACGGAGATTTCTGTGGAAGCTCGCTGTGCCTGTGCGGCTAGTATGCTAATTAATCAGTGGTTAGATATGGTGTTTGTGTAAAAAAAACTGAGTTGGTGTTTAGGTCAATTGACAGTTGAAAGTTGAAACAATTCCAGGTGGGCGTAAGGTGGTCTACATTAAGGAAGAACTGTTTTTAGCTCTGATCAGGTTTAGCCACAGTAGTGCTATGCATGCGTGGACCCATGGTTTATTTCTGAAGAAAACAGAACTCACTTTACAGCAACTGTTGCATGGTATAAATTTACATTCTACAGAAGAATTAGTATTACTTACGTACTGCATGGGCAGCTGGAAATTCAACAGAATCAGAGACATGCGAAGCTTGAGTTTGATAGCTTTAAGATATGGGATTAGAAAAACACTAGGACATTGTAGATGCAAACGATCGTACACACACTCACATAAGTCTGATGAAGTAACCACGGCGCCCCAGTATCGACAGGGGCGTTCTCTCGCTAGAACAATATTCCATCTTAATGAGAGACACCAGGCATCAAACATGAAGTTTGATCCTTTGTTGGTTGATGATACAATCACCCTCCTAAGAGCATCCCAATGTCGACCCTAAAACCGCCCGCAATCACCCTCCTAAATGCAAACGACCATACACACACTCACAAAGTCTGATGAAGTAACCATAGATGCCTCGGTATCCATCGGGTGTTGTCTCTCACTAGAAGAATATTCCACCTTATTAATGAAAGATATGGGGCATCAAACATGAAGTTTGATCCTTTGTGGGTTGACCGTACAATCTCCGTCCTAACCATATATACTTTGATTCACTAATTAGATAGTAAACTTTATCTTTACCAATTAATAAGGAAAAAATAGTCTTCCCTAGTATGTGGAAGTTTCTAGTTACCCCATTCCCAATTTACGATATATTATACAATTGTCATAGAACCAGCAAGAATTTGTTTTTTGTGGAACCTCATCAAGTGGGCATGTGCTTTATTTGACTTAGCTTATGGGAATACTAGGCTGAAAACATCACACGACGTGGTTGATTAATGGACAACCATGCAAAAACTTGGGGCACACTTGATTACCTACATCGTTTTTAGGCAATTTGCATACTTGTCCTAGTTGGGCCTGGTTGAGCTAATGCAGTGAAAAAAATCAACATATGCATGTTGATTAGTTGCATGCATCCCCTCTAGTCTGTGTGTGCCAAAAGAGAAGGCATGTTGTTGGGTTGCGGGCTTGTTTCCAGGGAAACACAAGCCTGGTTGTTTGGTACATGCATGACAGTTGTCTAGTAACCTCCTCCTCGTTGTGGTGAGGTTACCAGATGCACACATAGATAGCTAACAAAAAAAGTAGAGCAAGCAGAACAAACAGAGGCACACATAAAAGTCTTAACCACACATTAGAACAGGTTTAACATAGTAGGATAAGTTTTAATCCAAACCACACCACATAATATAGTCTTAAAACCTTAACAAGCAACACGCAACGGGCAACATGAGCTCTCTAGGCAGTCATGACGAAGGCGTCGTCGTGCTTCTTGCACTTGGTGACCACCTCCACGCCGTCGTCGTTGAAGACGATCACCTTTAGGGTGTCGGGAGTTGGCAACTTGAAGGTCACCATGTACCAGATCCTGATCTGGTGAACGGCGATGAAGGGGGTCCAACCCTGATCAAGGGTGAGTCTGACGTCGATCACTCAGACCGTGACCCTCCATGCGCAGCCGGTGTCCGTATTGAGCCTGAACTCCGTAGGGACAGCGGGGAAGTGCTTCGGGGAGTCCAGAGGCAAAAGCAGACTCTCCAGCTTCGGAGCTAGGATCACCTTGCAGAAGTGGGTTGGCACTGCCTCCTCGTGGTAGTGTCCATAGTTCCCCCGCTTGCCGCTGGGGCGGGTTGAAAGATCGTGGATGTCACCTAGAGGGGTGGGTGGAGGGTAAATAGGCGCTCTAAAATAATTACAGTTTTGGCTTGAACAAATGCGGAATAAACCTAGCCGTTAATTTGTCAAACACAAAACCTAAAACAAGTAGGCTCACCTATGTGCACCAACAACCTATGCTAAGCAAGATAAACAACTCAGTGATAGCCAGACATATAGCATGAAACACTATGCCTATCACAAAGTAAAGTGCATAAGCAAAGGGCTTGGGTAAGAGATAACCGAGGCATGCGGAGACGACGATGTAATCCGAAGTTCACACCCTTGCGGATGCTAATCTCCGTTTGGAGCAGTGTGGAGTGATATGTCTCCATCGTATCTACTTTTCCAAACACATTTGACCTTGTTTTGGACTCTAACTTGCATAATTTGAATGGAACTAACCCGGACTAACGTTGTTTTCAGCAGGCCATGGTGTTATTTTTGTGTAGAAATAGAAGTTCTCGGAATGACTTGAAACTTCACGGGGAATATTTCCGGAATATATAAAAAATACTGGCGAAAGAATCAACGTCAGGGGGCCACCCCCTGTCCACGAGGGTGGGGGCGCGCCCCCTGCCTCATGGGCCCCCTGAGGCTCCACCGACCTCAACTCCAACTCTATATTCACATTCCGGGAGAAAAAAATTAGGGAGAAGGATTCATTGCGTTTTACGATACGGAGCCACCGCCAAGCCCTAATCTCTCTCAGGAGGGCTGATCTGGAGTCCGTTTGGGGCTACGGAGAGGGGAATCCGTCGCCATCGTCATCATCAACCTTCCTCCATCACCAATTTCATGATGCCCACCGCCGTGCGTGAGTAATTCCATCGTAGGCTTGCTGGATGGTGATGGGTTGGATGAGATTATCATGTAATCGAGTTAGTTTTGTTAGGGTTTGATCCCTAGTATCCATTATGTTCTGAGATTGATGTTGCTACGACTTTGCTATGCTTAATGCTTGTCACTAGGGTCCGAGTGCCATGATTTCAGATCTGAACCTATTATGTTTTCATGAATATATGTGATTTCTTGATCCTATTTTGCAAGTCAATAGTCACCTACTATGTGTTATGATCCGGTAACCCCGAAGTGACAATAATCGGGATCACTCCCGGTGATGACTATAGTTTGAGGAGTTCATGTATTCACTAAGTGTTAATGCTTTGTTCAGTACTCTATTAAAAGGAGGCCTTAATATCCCTTAGTTTCCAATAGGACCCCACTGCCACGGGAGGGTAGGACATAATATGTCATGCAAGTTCTTTTCCATAAGCACGTATGACTATATTCGGAATACATGCCTACATTACATTGATGAACTGGAGTTAGTTCTATGTCACCCTATGTTATAACTATTGCATGAGGAATCACATCTGACATAATTATCCATCACTGATCCATCCTACGAGCTTTTCACATATTGATCTTTGCTTAGTTACTTTTCCGTTGCCACTGTTACAATCACTACAAAACCAATACTATTACTTTTGCCACCGTTATCGTTACTTCCATATTACTTTGCTACTAAATAATTTATTGTAGATATTAAGTCTTTCAGGTGCGGTTGAATTGACAACTCAACTATTAATACTTGAGAATATTTTTTGGCTCCCCTTGTGTCGAATCAATAAATTTGGGTTGAATACTCTACCCTCGAAAACTGTTGCGACCCCCTATACTTGTGGGTTATCAAGACTATTTTCTGGCGCCGTTGCCGGGGAGCATAGCTCTATTCTTTGAGTCACTTGGGATTTATATCTGTTGATCACTATGAAGAACTTGAAAGATGAAAGAACCAAGATTTTTCCTTCAACTACGGGGGGGGGGGGGGGTAAGGAAATGACATCTAGCTCTGCACTTGATTCACCTTCTTTTTTGAGTAAACTTGCGACACCTACTCCTGCTATTTATTCTGATATGTCGCATGTTATTGATGATGCCACTTCTGCTTTGCATGATGCTTATGATGAAACTACTTCTATGCTTGATAATACTGTGCCACTAGGTGAATTTCTCGATGAACAACTTGCTAGGGCTAGAGAGAATGCAATTATTGAATCTGATAATATTGATGAAATTGATGATGAAGATTGTCCCCCTAGATATGAATTGTCTGTTGTGCCTGAGGGTTATGTTATGGATGAAGAAACTGCTAGAGACTTTTTAGCTTAAAATGATAGATATGATCTTAAGAAACTATTAGCTAGGCTGAAAGAAAAATCCTTGAATGCTAGAATGAAATATGACCATGCTTTTGCTACTTCACCTATTTGTATTTCCGATAAGGATTATGATTTCTCTATCGATCCTGAGTTAATTACTTTGGTTGAGTCTGATCCTTTTTATGGCTATGAATCTGAAACTGTTGTGGCACATCTTACTAAATTAAATAATATAGCCACCCTGTTCACTAATGATGAGAACACTCGCTATTACTTTATCCTTAAGTTATTTATATTCTCATTAAAGGGTGATGCTAAAATATGGTTTGATTCTCTTGATCCTAGTTGTGTGCGTAGTCCCCAGGATATGATTTATTACTTCTCTGCTAAATATTTCCCTGCTCATAAGAAACAAGCTGCCTTAAGGGAAATATATAATTTGTGAAAATTGAAGAAGAGAGTCTCCCACAAGCTTGGGGGAGGCTTCTCCGATTACTTAATGCTTTGCCTGATCATCCTCTCAAGAAAAATGAAATACTTGATATCTTTTATAATGGACTAACCGATGCTACCAGAGACCACTTGGATAGGTGTGCTGGTTGTGTTTTCAGCGAAAGAACTGTTGAGCAAGCTGAAAATTGCTATTGAACAATATGTTGAGTAATGAAAATGATTGGACACTTCCTGAACCAACTCATAAGCCAACTCCGAATAAAAGGGGTATTCTATTTCTCAGTCCTGAAGATATGCAAGAGGCAAAGAAATCTATGAAAGAAAAAGGTATTAAAGCTGAAGATGTTAAGAATTTACCACCTATTGAAGAAATACATGGTCTTGATAACCCGACACAGGTAGTAAAGGTAAATTCTCTCTATGCTACCTCTTGAGCACTGCGTTGGTTTTCCCTTGAAGAGGAAAGGGTGATGTAGCAAAGTAGCGTAAGTATTTCCCTCAGTTTTTGAGAACCAAGGTATCAATCCAGTAGGAGGCCTTGCATGAGTCCCTCGCACCTACACAAACAATTAAATCCTCGCAACCAACGCGATAAGGGGTTGTCAATTCCTACACGGTCACTTACGAGAGTGAGATCTGATAGATATGATAGTGTTGTCGAATTGTCACCGCAGATGTCCTAGCAAAAGGACTTAGTTGTAGGGCCATCGCGACTAGGAAGCTTAAATGGGTTAATCGGGACAAAGGAAATGAGAGATTTTATACTAGTTCGACCCCTTACGATGAAGGTAAAAGCCTACGTCTAGTTGTGTTGATATTGCTGGGGTTTCGATCGCCAAGAGGCTAGTTCATCAGCTTGGTTATCGATCTCTTGTTTCTTGCCCCAAGCCGCCACCGGGTCGTCCCCTTATATACGGCGGTTTATAATATTGGGCCTTAAGCCGCCTCCAGGCCTTTAGGCCTTCTATAAGGTTTAATAAACTATCGTCTTGAGTGTTTACTGGGCTTCCTTAGTGACCCGCCATTGGGGTTGACCCGGCCCCTCCTGGGCGGGTCATAACTGATAGTTATATCCCCAACATTAGGCCCCAGGTTGACTTCGAACTTTGTTCTTTGTCAATCTTCAATGCTTAGACAAAATCCATCTTCTTATCCTCGCAGAGGTTTTTGTAACCCGCCATGACGTCCTCTCTGGAAAACATGAAAAACTTTTATGATGTCATCTCCCAACGGATCTTCATCTTTAATGCCTTTCGAGAATCGAGGCATCCATCTAGTTAGATAACAATTATTTGGCTCTTCCTTGATTTTCGTGCCCACCTGTTTGCTTATTTCCTTATAAACAGGCACACCCCGGTCTTTTCTCATTCCTCTCTCTTCTTCATCTTCTTCCTCTCGCAACTCCACTGCATCCCTAGCCCCGCCGCCATCGCAGAGCACCTCGTCGCCGACCTTGGCCGCTGCATCAACCAGACCTGGTTCAGAGAACGGCGGCGATTTTCCTTGGAGGATCCGTAGCCGTAAGTTCTCGTTCTCTTGTTCCTCAGATCCGCATTCAAAGCTTCTAGGTTTTCCTCATGTTCTTCATAGTTCTTCGCAGTCCTTCCACTGCCTCCTTGATTTGCCGAGTTATGCTGATGACCCTTGCCGTTGCCGTTCTTCTTTCCCTTCCCTGTCTTTTCTTCATCAGACACAGGGTCCTTGGTACTATCAGAATCAGCATACTTGACGAGAGCCGCCATCAACTGGCCCATGTCATTGCAGTCACATTTAAGCCGCCCCAGCTTCTGCTTCAGAGGTTCAAAATGGCAATTTTTCTCCAACATTAAGACTGCCGAGCTGGCATCCATCTTATCAGATGAATGAATTATCTCCTTGACCCGGCGCACCCAATGGGTTGTGGACTCACCTTCCTCTTGCTTACAATTAGTCAGGTCCATGATTGACATAGGTTGTTTGCATGTGTCCTTGAAGTCCTGAATGAACCGGGCTTTTGTTGGAAATATGCCCTAGAGGCAATAATAAAATGGTTATTATTATATTTCCTTGTTCATGATAATTTTCTATTGTTCATGCTATAATTGTGTTATCCGGAAATCGTAATACATGTGTGAATACATAGACCACAACATGTCCCTAGTAAGCCTCTAGTTGACTAGCTCGTTTATCAATAGATGGTTACGGTTTCCTGACCATGGACATTGGATATCATTGATAACGAGATCACATCATTAGGAGAACGATGTGATGGACAAGACCCAATCCTAAGAATAGCACAAGATTGTGTAGTTCGTCTGCTAGAGCTTTTCTGAATGTCAAGTATCATTTCCTTAGACCATGAGATTGTGAAACTCCCGGATACCGTAGGAGTGCTTTGGGTGTACTAAACGTCACAACGTAACTGGGTGACTATAAAGATACACTACAGGTATCTCCGAAAGTGTCTGTTGGGTTGGCATGAATCGAGACTGGTATTTGTCACTCCATATGACGGAGAGGTATCTCTGGGCCCACTCGGTAATGCATCATCATAATGAGCTCAGTGTGACTAAGTAGTTGGTCACGGGATGATGTGTTACGGAACGAGTAAAGTGACTTGCCGGTAACGAGATTGAACAAGGTATTGGGATACCAACAATCGAATCTCGGGCTAGTAATGTACCGATTGACAAAGGGAATTGAATACAGGATTGATTGAATCCTAGACGTCGTGGTTCATCCGATGAGATCATCGTGGAATATGTGGGAGCCAACATGGGTATCCAGATCCCGCTGTTGGTTATTGGCTGGAGAGTTGTCTCGGTCATGTCTACATGGTTCCCGAACCCGTAGGGTCTACACACTTAAGGTTCGGTGACGCTAGGGTTGTAGAGATATTAGTATGCGGTAACCCGAAAGTTGTTCGGAGTCCCGGATGAGATCCCAGACGTCACGAGGAGTTCCGGAATGGTCCGAAGGTAAAAATTTATATATAGGAAGACCAGTTTCGGCCACCGGGAAAGTTTTGGGGGTCACCGGTATTGTACTGGGACCACCAGAAGGGTCCCGGGGGTCCACCGGGTGGGGCCACCTATCCCGGAGGGCCCCATGGGCTGAAGTGGGAAGGGAACCAGCCCCTGGTGGGCTGGTGCACCCCCTTTGGGCCTCCCCCTGCGCCTAGGGTTGGAAACCCTAGGGGTGGGGGGCGCCTCCACTTGGCTTGGGGGGCAAGCCACCCCCTTGGCCGCCGCCCCCCATCTAGATGGGATCTAGAGGGGCCGGCGCCCCCCTGGCCCCTATATATAGTGGAGGGGAGGGAGGGCAGCCGCACCCAAGTCCCTGGCGCCTCCCTCTCCCTCCGTGACACCTCTCCCTCTCGTTGGTGCTTGGCGAAGCCCTGCCGAGATCCCGCTGCTTCCACCACCACGCCGTCGTGCTGCTGGATCTCCTCTCCCCTTGCTGGATCAAGAAGGAGGAGACGCCTCTCCCAACCGTACGTGTGTTGAACGCGGAGGTGCCGTCCGTTCGGCGCTCGGTCATCGGTGATTTGGATCACGACGAGTACGACTCCATCAGCCCCGTTCTCTTGAATGCTTCCGCTCGCGATCTACAAGGGTATGTAGATGCACTCCTCTACCCTTGTTGCCATATGACACCATAGATTGATCTTGGTGATGCGTAGAAAAATTTTAAATTTCTGCTACGTTCCCCAACAGTGGCATCAGAGCTAGGTCTATGCGTAGTTTCTATGCACGAGTAGAACACAAGTTGTTGTGGGTGTTGATTTTGTCAATTTACTTGCCGTTACTAGTCTTATCTTGATACGGCGGCATCGTGGGATGAAGCGGCCCCGGACCGACCTTACACATACGCTTGCATGTCGATGACTATGACAACCGACAGGAGCCATAGGAGTTGTCTTAATTTATTTATGACCTGCATGTCAACATAAATGTCATGTAATTACTTTACTTTATCGCTCACTGTTAGCCGTAGTAGTAGAAGTAATAGTTGACGAGACAACTTCATGAAGACACGATGATGGAGATCATGATGATGGAGATCACGGTGTCATGCCGGTGACGACGATGATCATGGCGCCCCGAAGATGGAGATCAAAAGGAGCAAAATGATATTGGCCATATCATGTCACTATTTGATTGCATGTGATGTTTATCATGTTTTACATCTTATTTGCTTAGAACGACAGTAGCATAAGTAAGATGATCCCTCACAATAATTTCAAGAAAGTGTTCCCCTAACTGTGCACCGTTGCTAAGGTCTGTTGTTCCGAAGCACCACGTGATGATCGGGTGTGATAGGTTCTAACGTTCGCATACAACGGTGTAAGCCAGATTTACACACGCAAAACACTTAGGTTGACTTGACGAGCCTAGCATGTACAGACATGGCCTCGGAACACAGAAGACCGAAAGGTTGAACATGAGTCGTATAGAAGATATGATCAACATGAAGATGTTCACCGATGATGACTAGTCCGTCTCACGTGATGATCGGACACGACCTAGTTGAATTGGATCATGTATCACTTAGATGACTAGAGGGATGTCTATCTGAGTGGGAGTTCATTGAATAATTTGATTAGATGAACTTAATTATCATGGACTTAGTCTAAAATCTTTACAATATGTCTTGTAGATCAAATGGCCCACGCTAATGTTGTCCTCAACTTCAACGCGTTCCTAGAGAAAACCAAGCTGAAAGACAATGGTAGCAACTATACGGACTGGGTCCGGAACTTGAGGATCATCCTCATAGGTGCCAAGAAAGCATATGTCCTTGAAGCACCGCTAGGTGAAGCACCACCCCCAGCAAACCAAGACGTTATGAATGCTTGGCAGTCCCATATTGATGATTACTCCCCGGTTCAGTGCGGCATGCTTTACAGCTTAGAACCGGGGCTCCAGAAGCGTTTTGAGCAACACGGAGCATATGAGATGTTCCAAGAGCTGAAAATGGTTTTCCAAGCTCATGCCCGGATCGAGAGATATGAAGTCTCCGACAAGTTCTATAGTTGTAAGATGGAGGAGAATAGTTCCGTCAGCGAGCACATACTCAAAATGTCTGGGTTGCACAACCGCTTGTCTCAGTTGGGAGTTAATCTCCCGGATGATGTGGTCGTTGACAGAATCCTTCAGTCGCTCCCACCTATCTACAAGAGCTTTGTGATGAACTTCAATATGCAGGGGATGGAAAAGACCATTCCTGAGGTATATTCAATGCTGAAATCAGTGGAGGTGGAAATCAAAAAGGAACATCAAGTGTTGATGGTGAATAAAACCACTAAGTTCAAGAAAGGCAAGGGTAAAAAGAACTTCAAGAAGGACGGCAAGGGAGTTGCCGCGCCCGGTAAGCAAGCTGCCGGGAAGAAGCCAAAGAATGGACCCAAGCCCGAGACTGAGTGTTTTTATTGCAAGGGTAGTGGTCACTGGAAGCGGAACTGCCCCAAGTACTTAGCGGAAAAGTAGGCCGGCAACACCAAAGGTATATGTGATATACATGTTATTAATGTGTACCTTACCAGTACTCGTAGTAGCTCCTGGGTATTTGATACCGGTGCGGTTGCTCATATTTGTAACTCAAAAGAGGAGCTGCGGAATGAGCGGAGACTGGCGAAGGACGAGGTGACGATGCGCGTCGGGAATGGTTCCAAAGTCGATGTGATCGCCGTCGGCACGCTACCTCTACATTTACCTACGGGATTAGTTTTAAACCTCAATAATTGTTATTTAGTGCCGGCTTTGAGCATGAACATTGTATCAGGATCTCGTTTAATACGAGATGGCTACTCATTTAAATCCGAGAATAATGATTGTTCTATTTATACGAGAGATATGTTTTATGGTCATGCCCCGCTAGTCAATGCTTTATTCTTATTTAATCTCGAGCGTGATGTCACACATATTCATAGTGTGAATACCAAAAGATGTAAGGTTGATAATGATAGTCCCACATACTTGTGGCACTGCCGCCTTGGTCACATTGGTGTCAAACGCATGAAGAAACTCCATGCAGATGGACTTTTGGAGTCTCTTGATTATGAATCATTTGACACGTGCGAACCATGCCTCATGGGCAAAATGACCAAGACTCCATTCTCTGGAACAATGGAGCAAGCAACCAACTTATTGGAAATCATACATACTGATGTGTGCGGTCCAATGAGTGTTGAGGCTCGCGGTGGCTATCGTTATGTTCTCACCCTCACTGATGACTTGACTAGATATGGGTATGTCTACTTAATGAAACACAAGTCTGAGACCTTTGAAAAGTTCAAGGAATTTTAGAGTGAGGTTGAGAATCAACGTGACAGGAAAATCAAGTTCTTGCGATCAGATCGTGGGGGAGAATATTTGAGTCATGAATTTGGCACACACTTAAGGAAATGTGGAATAGTTTCACAACTCACGCCGCCTGGAACACCTCAGCATAATGGTGTGTCCAAACGTCATAATCACACTCTATTGGATATGGTGCGATCTATGATGTCTCTTACCGATCTACCGCTGTCATTTTGGGGCTATGCTTTAGAGACTCCTGCATTCACTTTAAATAGGGCTCCGTAGAAATCCGTTGAGACGATACCGTATGAATTATGGTTTGGGAAGAAACCTAAGCTATCGTTTCTAAAAGTTTGGGGATGCGATGCTTATGTGAAGAAACTTCAACCTAAAAAGCTCGATCCCAAATCGGAAAAATGCGTCTTCATAGGATACCCTAAAGAAACTATTGGGTATACCTTCTACCTCAGATCCGAAGGCAAGATCTTTGTTGCCAAGAATGGATCCTTTCTAGAGAAAGAGTTTCTCTCAAAAGAAGTAAGTGGGAGGAAAGTAGAACTTGATGAAGTATTGCCTCTTGAACCGGAGAGTGGCGCAACTCAAGAAAAAGTTCCTGAGGTGCCTGCACCGACTAGAGAGGAAGTTAATGAAGGAAATATGCCCTAGAGGCAATAAGAAAGTTATTATTTATTTCCTTATATCATGATAAATGTTTATTATTCATGCTAGAATTGTATTAACCGGAAACATAATACATGTCTGAATACATAGAAAAAACAGTATGTCACTAGTATGCCTCTACTTGACTAGCTCGTTGAATCAAAGATGGTTAAGTTTCCTGGCCATAGACATGAGTTGTCATTTGATTAATGGGATCACATCATTAGAGAATGATGTGATTGACTTGACCCATTTTGTTAGCATAGCACTTGATCATTTAGTTTGTTGCTATTGCTTTCTTCATGACTTATACATGTTCCTATGACTATGAGATTATGCAACTCCCGTTTACTGGAGGAACACTTTGTGTGCTACCAAACGTCACAACGTAAATGGGTGATTATAAAGGTGCTCTACAGGTGTCTCCGAAGGTACTTGTTGGGTTGGCGTATTTCGAGATTAGGATTTGTCACTCCGATTGTCGGAGAGGTATCTCTGGGCCCACTCGGTAATGCACATCCCTATAAGCCTTGAAAGCATTGCAACTAATGAGTTAGTTGCGGGATGATGTGTTACGGAACGAGTAAAGAGACTTGCCGGTAACGAGATTGAACTAGGTATTGAGATACCGACGATCGAATCTCGGGCAAGTAACATACCGATGACAAAGGGAACAACGTATGTTGTTATGCGGTCTGGCTGATAAAGATCTTCGTAGAATATGTAGGAGCCAATATGAGCATCCAGGTTCCGCTATTGGTTATTGACCGGAGACGTGTCTCGGTCATGTCTACATAGTTCTCGAACCCGTAGGGTCCGCACGCTTAACGCTACAATGACAGTTATATTATGAGTTTATATGTTTTGATGTACCGAAGGAGTTCGGAGTCCTGGATGAGATCGGGGACATGACGAGGAGTCTCGAAATGGTCGAGATGTAAAGATCGATATATTGGACGACTATATTCGGACTTCGGAAAGGTTCCGAGTGATTCGGGTATTTTTCGGGTTACGGGAATTCGCCGGGGAGTATATGGGCCTTATTGGGCCATACGGGAATAGAGGAGATAGGCCAAAAGGAAGGAGGCCTGCGCCCCCCCCCCCTCTGGTCTGAATTGGATCAGGGGTGCAGCCCCCTTTTCCTTCTCCCTCTCCTCCTCTTTCCTTCACTCCTACTCCAACAAGGAAAGGAGGAGTCCTACTCCCGGTGGGAGTAGGACTCCCCCCTTGGCGCGCCCTCCTCCTAGGCCGGCCGCCTCCCCCTTGCTCCTTTATATACAGGGGCAGGGGGGCACCTCTAGACACACAAGTTGATCAAGTTGATCGTCTCTTAGTCGTGTGTGGTGCCCCCTCCACCATAGTCCACCTCGATAATACGGTAGTGGTGCTTAGGCGAAGCCCTGCGTCGGTAGAACATCAACATCGTCACCACGCCGTCGTGCTGACGAAACTCTCCCTCAACACTCGGCTAGATCGGAGTTCGAGTGACGTCATCGGGCTGAACTGTGCTGAACTCGGAGGTGCCGTACGTTCGGTACTTGATCGGTCGGATCGTGAAGACGTACGACTACAACAATCGCGTTGTGCTAACGCTTCCACTTTTGGTCTACGAGGGTACGTGGACAACACTCCCCCCTCTCGTTGCTGTGCATCACCATGATCTTGCGTGTGCGTAGGAAATTTTTGAAATTGCTACGTTCCCCAACAGTGGCATCCGAGCCAGGTTTTATGCGTAGATGTCATATGCACGAGTAGAACACAAGTGAGTTGTGGGCGATATAAGTCAGACTGCTTACCAGCATGTCATACTTTGGTTCGGCGGTATTGTTGGACGAAGCAGCCCGGACCGACATTACGCGTACGCTTATGCAAGACTGGTTCTACCGACGTGCTTTGCACACAGGTGGCTGGCGGGTGTCAGTTTCTCCAACTTTAGTTGAACCGAGTGTGGCTACGCCCGGTCCTTGCAAAGGTTAAAACAGCACCAACTTGACAAACTATCGTTGTGGTTTTGATGCGTAGGTAAGAGTGGTTCTTGCTCAGCCCGTGGCAGCCACGTAAAACTTGCAACAACAAAGTAGAGAACGTCTAACTTGTTTTTGCATGGCATGTTGTGATGTGATATGGTCAAGACGTGATGAGATATAAGTTGTTGTATGAGATGATCATGTTTTGTTGAAATTATCGGCAACTGGCAAAAGCCTTATGGTTATCTCTCTATTGCATAAGACGCAAGCGCCAAATAATTGCTTTACTTTATCGCTATGCGATAGCAATAGTTGCAAGAGCAATTGTTGGCGAGACAACCATGTGACGACACATTGATATAGATCAAGATGATGGAGATCATGGTGTCATGCCAGTGACGATGGAGATCATGACGATGCTTTGGAGACGGAGATCAAAGGCACAAGATGATGATGGCCATATCATGTCACATATTATGATTGCATGTGATGTTTATCTTTTATACAACTTATTTTTCTTAGTTTGGCGTAGCTTTATAAGATAATCTCTCACTAAATTATCAAGGTATAAGTGCTCTCCCTGAGTACGCACCATTGCGAAAGTTTTTTGTGCTGAGACACCACGTGATGATCGGGGGTGATAGGCTCTACGTTCTAATACAACGGGTGCAAAACAGTTGCACACGCAGAATACTCAGGTTAAACTTGACGAGCCTAGCATATAACAGATATGGCCTCGGAACACGAAGACCGAAAGGTCGAGCGTGAATCATATAGTAGATATGATCAACATAGTGATGTTCACCATTGAAACTACTCCATCTCACGTGATGATCGGACATGGTTTAGTTGATATGGATCACGTGATCACTTAGAAAGTTAGAGGGATGTCTGTCTAAGTGGGAGTTCTTAAGTAATATGATTAATTTAACTTTAATTTATCATGAACTTAGTCTTGGTAGTATTAGGATATCTATGTTGTAGATCAATAGCTCGCGATGTTGCTCCCAGTTTATTGTGTTCCTAGAGAAAAATTATGTTGAAAAATGTTAGTAGCAATGATGCGGATTGGATCCGTGATCTGAGGATTATCCTCATTGCTGCACAGAAGAATTATGTCTTTGATGCACCGCTAGGTGACAGACCTATTGCAGGAGTAGAGGCAGACGTTATGAACGTTTGGCTAGCTCAATATGATGACTACTTGATAGTTTAGTGCACCATGCTTAACGGCTTAGAATCGGGACTTCAAAGATGTTTTGAATGTCATGGACCATATGAGATGTTCCAGGAGTTGAAGTTAATATTTCAAGCAAATACCCGAGTTGAGAGATATGAAGTCTCCAACAAGTTCTATAGCTAAAAAGATGGAGGAGAATAGCTCAAGCAGTGAGCATGTGCTCAGATTGTCTGGGTATTACAATCGCTTGAATCAAGTGGGAGTTAATCTTCCAGATAAGATAGTGATTGACAGAATTCTCTAGTCACCATCACCAAGTTAGTAGAACTTCGTGATGAACTATGATATGCAAGGGATAACGGAAATGATTCCCAAGCTCTTCGTAATGCTGAAATCAACGAAGGTAGAAATCAAGAAAAATATCAAGTGTTGATGGTAGACAAGACCACTAGTTTCAAGAAAAGGGCAAAGGGAAGAAGGGGAACTTCAAGAAGAACGGCAAGCAAGTTGCTGCTCAAGTGAAGAAGCCCAAGTCTGGTCCTAAGCCTGAGACTAAGTGCTTCTACTGCAAAGGGACTGGTCACTGGAAGCGGAACTGCCCCAAGTATTTGGCGGATAAGAAGGATGGCAAAGTGAACAAAGGTATATTTGATATACAGATTATTGATGTGTATTTTACTAGTGTTCGTAGCAACCCCTCGGTATTTGATACTGGTTCAGTTGCTAAGAGTAGTAACTCGAAACGGGAGTTGCAGAATGAACAGAGACTAGTTAAGGGTGAAGTGACGATGTGTGTTGGAAGTGGTTCCAAGATTGATATGATCATCATCGCACACTCCCTATACTTTCGGGATTAGTGTTGAACCTAAATAAGTGTTATTTGGTGTTTGCGTTGAGCATGAATATGATTTGATCATGTTTATTGCAATACGGTTATTCATTTAAGTAAGAGAACAAATTGTTGTTCTGTTTACATGAATAAAACCTTATATGGTTACACACCTAATGAAAATGGTTCGTTGGATCTCGATCGTAGTGATACAAATATTCATAATATTGAAACCAAAAGATGCAAAGTTAATAATGATAGTGCAACTTATTTGTGGCACTGCCGTTTAGGTCATATTGGTGTAAAGCACATGAAGAAACTCCATGCTGATGGACTTTTGGAATCACTTGATTATGAATCACTTGACGCTTGCGAACCATGCCTCATGGGCAAGATGACTAAGACTCCGTTCTACGGAACAATGTAGTGAGCAACTGACTTATTGGAAATAATACATACTGATGTATGTGGTCCGATGAGTGTTAAGGCTCACGGCAAGTATCATTATTTTCTGACCTTCATAGATGATTTGAGCAGATATGGGTATATCTACTTAATGAAACACAAGTCTGAAACATTTGAAAAGTTCAAAGAATTTCAGAGTGAAGTGGAGAATCATCGTAACAAGAAAATAAAAGTTTCTACGATATGATCGCAAAGGTAAAATATTTGAGTTAAGAGTTTGGCCTTCAGTTAAAACAATGTGAAATAGTTTCACTACTCACGCCACCTGGAACACCACAGTGTAATGGTGTGTCCGAACGTCATAACCGTACTTTATTAGATATGGTGCGATCTATGATGTCTCTTACCGATCTACCACTATCGTTTTGGGGTTATGCATTAGAGACAGCTGCATTCACGTTAAATAGGGCACCATCTAAATCCGTTGAGACGACACCGTATGAACTATGGTTTGGCAAGAAACCTAAGCTGTCGTTTCTTAAAGTTTGAGGTTGCAATGCTTATGTGAAAAAGTTTCAACCTGATAAGCTCAAACCCAAATCGGAGAAGTGCGTCTTCATAGGATACCCAAAAGAAAATGTTGGGTACACCTTCTATCACAGATCCGAAGGCAAGATATTCGTTGCTGAGAATGGATCCTTTCTAGAGAAGGAGTTTCTCTCGAAAGAAGTGAGTGGGAGGAAAGTAGAACTTGATGAGGTAACTGTACCTGCTCCCTTATTGGAAAAGTAGTTCATCACAGAAATATGTTCCTGTGACTACAACACCAATTAGTGAGGAAGCTAATGATGATGATCATGTAACTTCAGATAAAGTTGCTACCGAACCTCGTAGGTAAACCAGAGTGAGATCTGCACTAGAGTGGTACGGTAATCCTGTTCTGGAGGTCATGTTACTTGACCATGACGAGCCTACGAACTATGAGGAAGCGATGATGAGCCCAGATTCCGCGAAATGGCTTGAGGCCATGAAATCTGAGATGAGATCCATGTATGAGAGCAAAGTATGGACTTTGATCGACTTGCCCAATGATCGGCGAGCCATTGAGATTAAATGGATCTTCAAGAGGAAGACGAACGCTGATAGTAGTGTTACTATCTACAAAGCTAGAATTGTCGCAAAAAGGTTTTCGACAAGTTCAAGGTGTTGACTACGATGAGAGTTTCTCACTCGTATCTATGCTTAAGTCTGTCCGAAATCATGTTAGCAATTGCCGCATTTTATGAAATCTGGCAAATGGATAAACAAAACTGCATTCCTTAATGGATTTATTAAAGAAGAGTTGTATATGATGCAACCAGAAGGTTTTGTCAATCCTAAAGGTACTAACAAAATATGCAAGCTCCAGCGATCCATCTATGGACTGGTGCAAGCATCTCGGAGTTGGAATATACGCTTTGATAAGTTGATCAAAGCATATAGTTTTATACAGACTTGCGGTGAAGCCTGTATTTACAAGAAAGTGAGTGGGAGCACTACAACATTTCTGATAAGTATATGTGAATGACATATTGTTGATCGGAGATAATGTAGAATTATTCTGCAAAGCATAAAGGAATGTTTGAAAGGAGTTTTTCAAAGAAAGACCTCGGTGAAGCTGCTTACATATTGAGCATCAAGATCTATAGAGATAGATCAAGACGCTTGATAAGTTTTTCAATGAGTACATACCTTGACAAGATTTTGAAGTAGTTCAAAATGGAACAGTCAAAGAAGGAGTTCTTGCCTGTGTTACAAGGTGTGAAGTTGAGTAAGACTCAAAACCCGACCACGGCAGAAGATAGAGAGAGAATGAAAGTCATTCCCTATGCCTCAGCCATAGGTTCTATGAAGTATGCCATGCTGTGTACCAGACCTATTGTATACCCTGCCCTGAGTTTGGCAAGGGAGTACAATAGTGATCTAGGAGTAGATCACTGGACATTGGTCAAAATTATCCTTAGTGGAATAAGGATATGTTTCTCGATTATGGAGGTGACAAAAGGTTCATCGTAAAGGGTTACGTCGATGCAAGTTTTGACACTGATCCAGATGACTCAAAGTCTCAATCTGGATACATATTGAAAGTGGGAGCAATTAGCTAGAGTAGCTCCGTGCAGAGCATTGTTGACATAGAAATTTGCAAAATACATACGGATCTGAATGTGGCAGACCCGTTGACTAAACTTCCCTCACAAGCAAAACATGATCACACCTTAGTACTCTTTGGGTATTAATCACATAGCGATGTGAACTAGATTATTGACTCTAGTAAACCCTTTGGGTGTTGGTCACATGACGATGTGAACTATGGGTGTTAATCACATGGTGATGTGAACTATTGATGTTAAATCACATGGCGATGTGAACTAGATTATTGACTCTAGTGCAAGTGGGAGACTGAAGGAAATATGCCCTAGAGGCAATAATAAAGTTATTATTTATTTCCTTATATCATGATAAATGTTTATTATTCATGCTAGAATTGTATTAACCGGAAACATAATACATGTGTGAATACATAGACAAACAGTATGTCACTAGTATGCCTCTACTTGACTAGCTCGTTGAATCAAAGATGGTTAAGTTTCCTAGCCATAGACATGAGTTGTCATTTGATTAACGGGATCACATCATTAGAGAATGATGTGATTGACTTGACCCATTCCGTTAGCATAGCACTTGATCGTTTAGTTTGTTGCTATTGCTTTCTTCATGACTTATACATGTTCCTATGACTATGAGATTATGCAACTCCCGTTTACCGGAGGAACACTTTGTGTGCTACCAAACGTCACAACGTAACTGGGTGATTATAAAGGTGCTCTACAGGTGTCTTTGAAGGTACTTGTTGGGTTGGCGTATTTTGAGATTAGGATTTGTCACTCCGATTGTCGGAGAGGTATCTCTGGGCCCACTCGGTAATGCACATCACTATAAGCCTTGCAAGCATTGCAACTAATGAGTTAGTTGTGGGATGATGTGTTACGGAACGAGTAAAGAGACTTGCCGGTAACGAGATTGAACTAGGTATTGAGATACCGACGATCGAATCTCGGGCAAGTAACATACCGATGACAAAGGGAACAACGTATGTTGTTATGCGGTCTGGCCGATAAAGATCTTCATAGAATATGTAGGAGCCAATATGAGCATCCAGGTTCCGCTATTGGTTATTGACCGGAGACGTGTCTCGGTCATGTCTACATAGTTCTCGAACCCGTAGGGTCCGCATGCTTAACGCTACGATGACAATTATATTATGAGTTTATATGTTTTGATGTACCGAAGGAGTTCGGAGTCCCGGATGAGGTCGGGGACATGACGAGGAGTCTCGAAATGGTCTAGACGTAAAGATCGATATATTGGATGACTATATTCAGACTTCGGAAAGGTTCCGAGTGATTCGGGTATTTTTCGGAGTACCGGAGAGTTACGGGAATTCGCCGGGGAGTATATGGGCCTTATTGGGCCATACGGGAATAGAGGAGATAGGCCAAAAGGAAGGAGGCCTGCGCCCCCTCTGGTCCGAATTGGACAAGGGGTGCATCCCCCTTTTCCTTCTCCCTCTCCTCCTCTTTCCTTCACTCCTACTCCAACAAGGAAAGGAGGAGTCCTACTCCCGGTGGGAGTAGGATTCCCCCCTTGGCGCGCCCTCCTCCTAGGCCGGCCGCCTCCCCCTTGCTCCTTTATATAAAGGGGTAGGGGGGCACCTCTAGACACACAAGTTGATCAAGTTGATCGTCTCTTAGTCATGTGCGGTGCCCCCTCCACCATAGTCCACCTCGATAATACTGTAGCGGTGCTTAGGCGAAGCCCTGCGTCGGTAGAACATCAACATCATCACCATGCCGTCGTGCTGACGAAACTCTCCCTCAACACTCGGCTGGATCGGAGTTCGAGTGATGTCATCAGGCTGAACGTGTGCTGAACTTGGAGGTGCCGTACGTTCGGTACTTGATCGGTCGGAACGTGAAGACGTACGACTACATCAATCGCGTTGTGCTAACGCTTCCGCTTTTGGTCTACGAGGGTACGTGGACAACACTCTCCCCTCTCATTGCTGTGCATCACCATGATCTTGCGTGTGCGTAGGAAAATTTTGAAATTGCTACATTCCCCAACAGTTAACGATGATGATCATGAAACTTCAGATCAAGTTGCTACTGAACTTCGTAGGTCCACAAGGACACGTTCCGCACCAGAGTGGTACGGCAAGTGTTGGGGAACGTAGCAGAAATTCAAAATTTTCCTACGTGTCACCAAGATCTATCTATGGAGAGACCAGCAACGAGTAGAAAGAGAGTGCATCTACATACCCTTGTAGATCGCTAAGCGGAAGCGTTCAAGTGAACGGGGTTGATGGAGTCGTACTCGTCGTGATTCAAATCACCGATGATCCTAGTGCCGAACGGACGGCACCTCCGCGTTCAACACACGTACAGCCCGGTGACGTCTCCCACGCCTTGATCCAGCAAGGAGAGAGGGAGAGGTTGAGGAAGACTCCATCCAATAGCAGCACAACGGCGTGGTGGTGGTGGAGGAGCGTGGCAATCCAGCAGGGCTTCGCCAAGCACCATGGGAGAGGAGGAGTAGGAAGAGAGGTAGGGCTGCACCAGAACTTCGTGTATAGCTCCCATGCGCCTCCCCACTATATATAGGGGTGGAGGGGCTGGTTTCTTGCCCCCCAAGTCCATTGGGGCGTTGGCCAAGGTGGGAGGAAAGAAATCTCATTATTTCCTTCCCCACCGATTGTTATCCCCCCTTTTTAGGGATCTTGATCTTATCCCTTCGGGATATGATCTTATTCCTTCTAAGGGGGATCTTGGTGCGCATTGACCAGGGGTGTGGGGCCTTGCCCCCACTACCCACGTCCATGTGGGTCCCCCATGCAGGTGGGCCCCACTCCGGAACCTTCTAGAACCTTCCCGGTACAATACCGAAAAATCCCGAACATTTTCCGGTGGCCAAAATAGGACTTCCCATATATAAATCTTTACCTCCGGACCATTCCGGAACTCCTCGTGACGTCCGGGATCTCATCCGAGACTCCGAACAACATTCGGTGACCACATACAAACTTCCTTTATAACCCTAGCGTCATCGAACCTTAAGTGTGTAGACCCTACGGGTTCGGGAGACATGCAGACATGACCGAGACGTTCTCCGGTCAATAACCAACAGCGGGATCTGGATACCCATGATGGCTCCCACATGTTCCACGATGATCTCATTGGATGAACCACGATGTCAAGGACTTAATCAATCCCGTATACAATTCCCTTTGTCTAGCGGTATTGTACTTGCCCGAGATTCGATCGTCGGTATCCTTATACCTTGTTCAATCTCGTTACCGCCAAGTCTCTCTACTCGTTCCGTAACACATCATCCCGTGATCAACTCCTTGGTCACATTGCGCATATGATGATGTCCTACCGAGTGGGCCCAGAGATACCTCTCCGTTTACACGGAGTGACAAATCCCAGTCTCGATCCGCATAAAACAATAGATACTTTCGGAGATACCTGTAGTGCACCTTTATAGTCACCCAGTTACGTTGTGACGTTTGATACACCCAAAGCACTCCTACGGTATCCAGGAGTTACACGCTCTCATGGTCGAAGGAAGAGATACTTGACATTGGCAAAGCTCTAGCAAATGAACTACACGATCTTTTGTGCTAGTCTTAGGATTGGGTCTTGTCCATCACATCATTCTCCTAATGATGTGATCCCGTTATCAACGACATCCAATGTCCATAGCCAGGAAACCATGACTATCTGTTGATCACAACGAGCTAGTCAACTAGAGGCTCACTAGGGACATATTGTGGTCTATGTATTCACACGTGTATTACGATTTCCGGATAATACAGTTATAGCATGAATAAAAGACAATTATCATGAACAAGGAAATATAATAATAACTAATTTATTATTGCCTCTAGGGCATATTTCCAACAGTCTCCCACTTGCACTAGAGTCAATAATCTAGCTCACATCGATATGTGATTAACACTCAAGGTCACATCTCCATGTGACTAACACCCAAAGAGTTTACTAGAGTCAATAATCTAGTTCACATTTACCATGTGATTAACACTCGATGAGTTCTGGGTTTGATCATGTTATGCTTGTGAGAGAGGTTATAGTCAACGGGTCTGAACCTTTTAGATCCGTGTGTGCTTTACAAATCTCTATGTCATCTCCTAGATGCAGCTACCACGCTCTATTTGGAGCTATTCCAAATAACTGTTCCACTTGGAGCTATTCTAAATTGTTGCTCCATCATACGTATCCGGTATCTCTACTCAAAGCTATCCGGATAGGTGTTAAGCTTGCATCGACATAACCCTTTACGACGAACTCTTTTACCACCTCCATAATCGAGAAAATTCCTTAGTCCACTAGTTACTAAGGATAACTTTGACCGCTGTCCTGTGATCCATTCTTGGATCACTCTTGTACCCCTTGACTGACTCATGGCAAGGCACACTTCAGGTGCGGTACACAGCATAGCATACTGTAGAGAGCCTATGATAAAAGCATAGGGGACGACCTTCGTCCTTCCTCTTTCTTCTGCCGTGGTCCAGCTTTAAGTCTTAACTTCATACCTTACAACTCAGGCAAGAACTCCTTCTTTGACTGATCCATCTTGAACACCTTCAAGATTATGTCAAGGTACGTGCTCATTTAAAAGTATTATTAAGCATTTTGATCTACCTTATAGATCTTGATGCTCAATGTTCAAGTAGCTTGATCCAGGTTTTCTATTGAAAACACCTTTCAAATAACCCTATATGCTTTCTAGAAATTCTACATCATTTCTGATCAACAATATGTCAAGAACATATACTCATCAGAAATTCTATAGTGCTCCCACTCACTTCTTTGGAAATACAAGTTTCTCATAAACTTTGTACAAACCCAAAATCTTTGATCATCTCATGAAAGTGTACATTCCAACTCCGAGATGCTTACTCCAGTCCTTAGAAGGATCGCTGGAGCTAGCATACCTTTTAGCATCCTTAGGATTGACAAAACTTTTCTGATTGTATCACATACAACCTTTCCTTACAAAAACTGGTAAGGAAACTTGTCTTGACATCCATCTGCCAGATTTCATAAATGCAGCCAATGCTAACATGATTCCGACGGACTTTAAGCATCGCTACGGATGAGAAAATCTCATCGTAGTCAACTCCTTGAACTTGTGAAAAATTCTTCGCCACAAGTCGAGCTTCATGGACGGTGACATTACCGTCCACGTCCGTCTTCTTCTTAAAGATCCATTTATCTCAATGGCTTGCCGATCATCGGGCAAGTCCACCAAAGTCCATGCTTTGTTCTGATACATGGATCCTATCTCGGACTTTATGGCTTCTAACCATTTGTCGGAATTTGGGCCCACCATTGCTTCTCCATAGCTCGTAGGTTCATTGTTGTCTAGCAACATGACCTTCAAGACAGGATTACTGTACCACTCTGAAGTAGTACGTATGCATGTCACCCTACAAGGTACGGTAGTGACTTGATCCGAAACTTCATGATCACTATCATAAGCTTCTACTTCAATTGGTGTAGGTGCCACAGGAACAACTTCCTGTGCCCTGCTACACACTTGTTGAAGTGATGGTTCAATAACCTCATCAAGTCTCCACCATCCTCCCACTCAACTCTTTCGAGAGAAATCTTTCCTCAAGAAAGGACCCGATTCAAGAAACAATCCATATTGCTTTCGGATCTGAATTAGGAGGTATACCCAACTGTTTTGGGTGTCCTATGAAGATGCATTTTATCCGCTTTGGGTTCGAGCTTATCAATCCTGAAACTTTTTCACATAAGCATCGCAGCCCCAAACCTTTAAGAAACGACAACTTAGGTTTCTCCAAACGGTGTCGTCTCAACGGAATTACGTGGTGCCCTATTTAAAGTGAATGTGGTTGTCTCTAATGCCTAACCCATGAACGATACTGGTAATTCGATAAGAGACATCATGGTACGCACCATATCCAATAGGGTGCAACTATGATGTTCGGACACACCATCACACTATGGTGTTCCAGGCGGTATTAATTGCGAAACAATTTCCACAATGTCTTAATTGTGTGCCAAAACTCGTAACTCAGATATTCATCTCTATGATCATATCATAGACATTTTATCCTCTTGTCACAATGATCTTCTACTTCACTCTGAAATTATTTGAACCATTCAATAATTCAGACTTGTGTTTCATCAAGTAAATATTCTCAACATCTACTCGAATCATCTGTGAAGTAAGAACATAACGATATTCACTGCATGCCTCAGCACTCATTGGACTGCACACATCAAAATGTGTTACTTCCAACAAGTTGCTATCTTGTTCCATCTTACTGAAAACGAGGCTTTTCAGTCATCTTGCCCATGTGGTATGATTTGCATATCTCAAGTGATTCAAAATCAAGTGAGTCCAAACGATCCATCTGCATGGAGTTTCTTCATGCGTATACACCAATAGACATGGTTCGCATGTCTCAAACTTTTCTAAAACGAGTGAGTCCAAAGATCCATCAACATGGAGCTTCTTCATGCGTTTTATACCATTATGACTTACATGGCAGTGCCACAAGTAAGTGGTACTATCATTACTATCTTATATCTTTTGGCATGAACACGTGTATCACTACGATCGAGATTCAATAAACCATTCATTTTAGGTGTAAGACCATTGAAGGTATTATTCAAATAAACAGAGTAACCATTATTCTCCTTAAATGAATAACCTATTGCGATAGACATAATCCAATCATGTCTATGCTCAACGCAAACACCAATCTCGATGGTAGAGGGAGCGTGTGATGCTTGATCATATCAACGTTGGAAACACTTCCAACACATATCGTCATCTCACGTTTAGCTAGTCTCCGTTTATTCCGTAGCTTTTATTTCGAGTTACTAACACTTAGCAACCGAACCGGTATCTAATACCCTGGTGCTACTAGAAGTACTAGTAAAGTACACATCAATACAATGTATATCCAATATACTTTTATCGACCTTGCCAGCCTTCTTATCTACCAAGTATCTAGGGTACTTCTGCTCCAGCGGCTATTCCCCTTATCACAGAAGCACTTAGTCTCGGGTTTGGGTTCAACCTCGGGTTTCTTCACTGGTGCAGCAGCTGATTTGCCGTTTCATGAAGTATCCCTTCTTGCCCTTGCCCTTCTTGAAACTAGTGGTTTCACCAACCATCAACAATTGATGCTTCTTCTTGATTTCTACTTTCGCGGTGTCAAACATCGCGAATACCTCAAGGATCATCATATCTATCCCTGATATGTTATAGTTCATCACGAAGCTCTAGCAGCTTGGTGGCAATGACTTTGGAGAAACATCACTATCTCATTTGGAAGATCAACTCCCACTCGATTCAAGTGATTGTTGCACTCAGACAATCTGAGCACAAGCTCAACGATTGAGATTTTCTCCCTTAGTTTGTAGGCTAAGAAAATTGTCGGAGGTCTTATACCTCTTGACGTGGGCACGAGCCTGAAATCCCAATTTCAGCCCTCGAAACATCTCATATGTTCCGCGACGTTTCGAAAACGTCTTTGGTGCCTCTACTTAAACCATTTAACTGAACTATCACGTAGTTATCAAAACGTGTATGTTCGATGTTTGAAACATCCACAAACGACGTTTGGGGTTCAGCACACTGAGCAGTGCATTAAGGACATAAGCTTTCTACTGTTCGCATAATTGCTACTATCAACTTTCAACTATATTTTCTCTAGGAACATATCTAAAACAGTAGAACTAAAGCGCGAGCTACGACATAATTTGCAAAAGGTCTTTTGACTATGTTCAGGATAATTAAGTTCATCTTATGAACTCCCACTCAGATAGACATCCCTCTGGTCATCTAAGTGATTACATGATCCGAGTCAACTAGGCCGTGTCCGATCATCACGTGAGACGGACTAGTCATCATCGGTGAACATCGTCATGCTGATCGTATCTACCATACGACTCATGCTCGACCTTTCGGTCTTCGTGTTCCGAGGCCATGTCTGTACATGCTAGGCTCGTCAAGTTAACCCTAAGTGTTTTCGCTGTGTAAAACTGTCTTACACCCGTTGTATGTGAACGTAAGAATCCATCACACCCGATCATCACGTGGTGCTTAGAAGCGACGAACTGTAGCAACGGTGCACAGTTAGGGGAGAACACTTCTTGAAATTTTGTAAGGGATCATCTTATTTACTACCGTCGTCCTAAGTAAACAAGATGCATAAACATGATAAACATCACATGCAATCAAATAGTGACATGATATGGCCAATATCATTTTGCTCCTTTTGATCTCCATCTTCGGGGCTCCATGATCATCATCGTCACCGACATGACACCATGATCTCCATCATCATGATCTCCATCATCGTGTCTTCATGAAGTTGTCTCGCCAACTATTACTTCTACTACTATGGCTACCGGTAGCAATAAAGTAAAGTAATTACATGGCATTGTTCAATGACACGCAGGTCATACAATAAATAAAGACAACTCCTATGGCTCCTGCCGGTTGTCATACTCATCGACATGCAAGTCGTGAATCCTATTACAAGAACATGATCAATCTCATACATCACATATCATTCATCACATTCTTCTTGGCCATATCACATCACATAGCATACCCTGCAAAAACAAGTTAGACGTCCTCTAATTGTTGTTGCATGTTTTACGTGGCTGCTATGGGTTTCTAGCAAGAACGTTTCTTACCTACGCAAGACCACAACGTGATATGCCAATTGCTATTTACCCTTCATAAGGACCCTTTTCATCGAATCCGTTCCGACTAAAGTGGGAGAGACTGGCACCCGCTAGCCACCTTATGCACCAAGTGCATGTCAATCGGTGGAACCTGTCTCACGTAAGAGTACGTGTAAGGTCGGTCCGGGCCGCTTCATCCCACAATACCGTCGAAACAAGATTGGACTAGTAACGGTAAGCATATTGAACAACATCAACGCCCACAACTACTTTGTGTTCTACTCGTGCAAAGAATCTACGCAATAAACCTGGCTCTGATACCACTGTTGGGGAACGTAGCAGAAATTCAAAATTTTCCTACGTGTCACCAAGATCTATCTATGGAGAGACCAGAAACGAGTAGAAAGAGAGTGCATCTACATACCCTTGTAGATTGCTAAGCGGAAGCGTTCAAGTGAACGGGGTTGATGGAGTCGTACTCGTCGTGATTCAAATCACCGATGATCCTAGTGCCGAACGGACGGCACCTCCGCGTTCAACACACGTACAGCCCGGTGACGTCTCCCACGCCTTGATCCAGCAAGGAGAGAGGGAGAGGTTGAGGAAGACTCCATCCAACAGCAGCACAACGGCGTGGTGGTGGTGGAGGAGCGTGGCAATCCAGCAGGGCTTCGCCAAGCACCATGGGAGAGGAGGAGTAGGAAGAGAGGTAGGGCTGCACCAGAACTTCGTGTATAGCTCCCATGCGCCTCCCCACTATATATAGGGGTGGAGGGGCTGGTTTCTTGCCCTCCAAGTCCATTGGGGCGTTGGCCAAGGTGGGAGGAAAGAAATCTCATTATTTCCTTCCCCACCGATTGTTATCCCCCCTTTTTAGGGATCTTGATCTTATCCCTTCGGGATATGATCTTATTCCTTCTAAGGGGGGATCTTGGTGCGCCTTGACCAGGGGTGTGGGGCCTTGCCCCCACTACCCACGTCCATGTGGGTCCCCCCATGCAGGTGGGCCCCACTCCGGAACCTTCTAGAACCTTCCCGGTACAATACCGAAAAATCCCGAACATTTTCCGGTGGCCAAAATAGGACTTCCCATATATAAATCTTTACCTCCGGACCATTCCGGAACTCCTCGTGACGTCCGGGATCTCATCCGAGACTCCGAACAACATTCGGTAACCACATACAAACTTCCTTTATAACCCTAGCGTCATCGAACCTTAAGTGTGTAGACCCTACGGGTTCGGGAGACATGCAGACATGACCGAGACGTTCTCCGGTCAATAACCAACAGCGGGATCTGGATACCCATGATGGCTCCCACATGTTCCACGATGATCTCATCGGATGAACCACGATGTCAAGGACTTAATCAATCCCGTATACAATTCCCTTTGTCTAGCGGTATTGTACTTGCCCGAGATTCGATCGTCGGTATCCTTATACCTTGTTCAATCTCGTTACCGCCAAGTCTCTTTACTCGTTCCGTAACACATCATCCCGTGATCAACTCCTTGGTCACATTGCGCATATGATGATGTCCTACCGAGTGGGCCCAGAGATACCTCTCCGTTTACACGGAGTGACAAATCCCAGTCTCGATCCGCATAAAACAATAGATACTTTTGGAGATACCTGTAGTGCACCTTTATAGTCACCCAGTTACGTTGTGACGTTTGATACACCCAAAGCACTCCTACGGTATCCAGGAGTTACACGCTCTCATGGTCGAAGGAAGAGATACTTGACATTGGCAAAGCTCTAGCAAATGAACTACACGATCTTTTGTGCTAGTCTTAGGATTGGGTCTTGTCCATCACATCATTCTCCTAATGATGTGATCCCGTTATCAACGACATCCAATGTCCATAGCCAGGAAACCATGACTATCTGTTGATCACAACAAGCTAGTCAACTAGAGGCTCACTAGGGACATATTGTGGTCTATGTATTCACACGTGTATTACGATTTCCGGATAATACAGTTATAACATGAATAAAAGACAATTATCATGAACAAGGAAATATAATAATAACTAATTTATTATTGCCTCTAGGGCATATTTCCAACAGCAACCCTGTCCTGGAAATCATGTTGTTAGACAATGGTGAACCTACGAACTATGAAGAAGCGATGGCGGTCCCAGATTCCGACAAATGGCTGGTAGCCATGAAATCCGAGATAGGATCCATGTATGAAAATGAAGTATGGACTTTGACTGACTTGCCCGATGATCGGCGAGCCATAGAAAATAAATGGATCTTTAAGAAGAAGACAGACGCGGATGGTAATGTGACCATCTATAAAGCTCAGCTTGTCGCTAAGGGTTATCGACAAGTTCTAGGGGTTGACTACGATGAGACTTTCTCACCCATACCGAAGCTGAAGTCCGTCCGAATCATGTTAGCAATCGCCGCATTCTATGATTATGAGATATGGCAAATGGACGTCAAAACAGCATTCCTTAATGGTTTCCTTAAGGAAGAATTGTATATGATGCAGCCGGAAGGTTTTGTCGATCCTAAGAATGCTGACAACGTGTGCAAGCTCCAACGCTCAATCTATGGGCTGGTGCAAGCATCTCGGAGTTGGAACATTCATTTTGATGAGATGATCAAAGCGTTTGGGTTTACACAGACTTATGGAGAAGCCTGCATTTACAAGAAAGTGAGTCGGAGCTCTGTAGCATTTGTCATATTGTATGTGGATGACATACTATTGATGGGAAATGATATGGAATTCTTGGAAAGCATAAAGGCCTACTTGAAAAAGTGTTTTTCAATGAAAGATCTTGGACAAGCTTCTTACATATTAGGCATCAAGATCTATAGAGATAGATCGAGACGCCTCATTAGTCTTTCATAGAGTACGTACCTTGACAAGATATTGAAGAAGTTCAATATGGATCAGTCAAAGAAGGGGTTTTTGCCTGTGTTACAAGGTACGAGATTGAGCGCGGCTCAATGCCCGACCACGACAAAAGATAGAGAAAATATGAGTGTCGTCCCCTATGCCTCGGCCATAGGGTCTATCATGTATGCCATGATGTGTACCAGACCTGATGTAAACCTTGCCGTAAGTTTGGTAGGAAGGTACCAAAGTAATCCCGGCATGGAACACCGGACAGCTGTCAAGAATATCCTGAGGTACCTGAAAAGGACTAAGGATATGTTTCTCGTTTATGGAGGTGACGAAGAGCTCGTCGTAAAGGGTTATGTTGATGCTAGCTTCGACACAGATCTGGATGACTCCAAGTCACAAACCGGATACGTGCATATTTTGAATGGTGGGGCCGTCAGCTGGTGCAGTTGCAAGCAAAGCATCGTGGCGGGATCTACATGTGAAGTGGAGTACATGGCGGGATCTACATGTGAAGGAGTTCATTACCGACCTAGGAGTTACTCCCAATGCGTCGGGCCCGATGACTCTCTTCTGTGACATCACTGGAGCTATTACCCTTGCCAAGGAGCCCAGGTTTCACAGGAAGACCAGGCATATGAAGTGTCGCTTCAACTCCATTCGAGAAAATGTTCAAAATGGAGACACAGATATTTGTAAAGTGCATACGGACCTGAATGTCGCAGATCCATTGACTAAACCTCTCCCTCGAGCAAAACATGATCAACACCAGAACTCTATGGGTGTTTGATTCATCACAATGTAACTAGATTATTGACTCTAGTGCAAGTGGGAGACTGTTGGAAATATGCCCTAGAGGCAATAATAAAATGGTTATTATTATATTTCCTTGTTCATGATAATTGTCTATTGTTCATGCTATAGTTGTGTTATCCGGAAATCATAATACATGTGTGAATACATAGACCACAACATGTCCCTAGTAAGCCTCTAGTTGACTAGATCGTTGATCAATAGATGGTTACGGTTTCCTGACCATGGACATTGGATGTCATTGATAACGAGATCACATCATTAGGAGAATGATGTGATGGACAAGACCCAATCCTAAGCATAGCACAAGATCGTGTAGTTCGTCTGCTAGAGCTTTTCTGAATGCAAGTATCATTTCCTTAGACCATGAGATTGTGCAACTCCCGGATACCGTAGGAGTGCTTTGGGTGTACCAAACGTCACAACGTAACTGGGTGACTATAAAGGTACACTACATGTATCTCCAAAAGTATCTGTTGGGTTGGCATGAATCGAGACTGGGATTTGTCACTCCGTATGACGGAGAGGTATCTCTGGGCCCACTCGGTAATGCATCATCATAATGAGCTCAGTGTGACAAAGTAGTTGGTCACGGGATGATGTGTTACGGAACGAGTAAAGTGACTTGCCGGTAACGAGATTGAACAAGGTATTGGGATACCGACGATCGAATCTCAGGCAAGTAACGTACCGATTGACAAAGGGAATTAAATACGGGACTGATTGAGTCCTCGACATCGTGGTTCATCCGATGAGATCATCGTGGAATATGTGGGAGCCAACATGGGTATCCAGATCCCGCTGTTGGTTATTAGCCAGAGAGTTGTCTCGGTCATGTCTGCATGGTTCCCGAACCCATAGGGTATACACACTTAAGGTTCGGTGATGCTAGGGTTGTAGAGATATTAGTATGCGATAACACGAAAGTTGTTTGGAGTCTCGGATGAGATCCCGGATGTCACGAGGAGTTCCGGAATGGTCCGTAGGTAAATATTTATATATAGGAAGACCAGTTTCGGCCACCGGGAAAGTTTCGGGGGTCACCGGTATTGTACTGGGACCTCCGGAAGGGTCCCGGGGGTCCACCGGGTGGGGCCACCTATCCCGGAGGGCCCCATGGGCTGAAGTGGGAAGGGAACCAGCCCCTGGTGGGCTGGTGCGCCCTCCTTGGGCCTCGTCCTGTGCCTAGGGTTGGAAACCCTAGGGGTGGGGGGCGCCTCCACTTGGCTTGGGGGGCAAGCCACCCCCTTGGCCGCCCCCCATCTAGATGGAATCTAGAGGGGCCGACACCCCCTGGCCCCTATATATAGTGGATGGGAGGGAGGGGAGCCGCACCCAAGTCCCTGGCGCCTCCCTCTCCCTCCGTGACACCTCTCCCTCTCGTTGGTGCTTGGAGAAGCCCTGCCGAGATCCCGCTGCTTCCACCACCACGCCGTCGTGCTGCTGGATCTCCATCAACCTCTCCTCTCCCCTTGCTGGATCAAGAAGGAGGAGACGTCTCTCCTAACTGTACGTGTGTTGTACGCGGAGGTGCTGTCTGTTCGGCGCTCGGTCATCGGTGATTTGGATCACGACGAGTACGACTCCATCAACCCCGTTCTCTTGAACGCTTCAGCTCACGATCTACAAGGGTATGTAGATGCACTCCTCTTCCCTCATTGCTAGATGACTCCATAGATTGATCTTGGTGATGCGTAGAATTTTTTAAAATTTCTGCTACGTTCCCCAACAACTTTTAACTCCGCCCATGAGCCGATGGAATTGGGGGGCAACCCTTTTAGCCAAGTACGAGCCGTTCCATCCAACATCATAGTGAAATACTTAGCTATCACCGCGTCGCTGACCTCCAACAGCTCCATAGCCATCTCATAACTCTCAATCCAGGCCCCAGGCTATAAGTCGGACGTGTAATTAGGCACCTTGCGAGGCCCCTTGAAGTCCTTCAGCAAACGCTCATTACGTATGGCCGGCACCAGGCAAGGGACACCTCCGGTTCTCGTGGCCACTCCTGCCTCAACCGAGGTTGTTGGATAAGCCGGAAAAGTCTGATGAGCCGCCTGCTTCGCTGCCAGTTGAACCGCTCGCTCAGCCTCTTGTCGGATCCTCTCTTGATCCGCTAAGTTAAGGGCTCCATCCTGTACCGGATCATGCCTGTGCGGCCGGTTGCGGCGTTAATCATTGCTCGACATATCAGCTGATTCCATATGCCTACTGTAGCTTGGGCTCCGAATCGGGCGAGGGGTTGAATGGATTCTGTCCCGACTGTAAGAGTACGCATCCTGCTTCGCCAGAGCTGTTTGAAGTAGTTCTCTCACCCTTCGCATTTCAATTGCCGCCAGAGAGTCGCCTTCCATCGGGAGAGCCGCCAAACGAGCTGACGCAGCAATGAGGTTTTCCAAGGGATTGAAGAAGTGACCCGGCGGTGTTGGGACATAATGAGGCGGAGCGGTGTGTACACGAGGTGGTTCCATGGTGCGCAGCTGAACCGGTGCCCCGGGTGTCGTGATCCGATTTGCCTCCAGCGGGTTACTTGCCCCGGCCCCGGGTGTATGAAAAAGGTTCCTAGGATCGAGTGTCAGAGGTAGACGTGACTGAGTTTTCTGGTGCCTTCTTCTCACGACCTCGTTTGAAGCATTCAGATCCACCGAGAGCCGGAATGTCTCTACTTGAAGCTTCTGAGCATGAGCGTCCAAAGCCGTCCGCTCCGCGGCCATCCTGACCTCTTCTGCTGCTAAATTCTGCTTAACTTGTACCATCTCTTCACGTACGCGTGCTACCTCCACGTCGTGCTGAACCTTATCCGCCGGCTCTACCACGACAGTCAACAGAGCCATCAGCTTATCTGTGAGGATCATTAGAATGTGAGCCGGGGGGCGCGCGGAGTCTCTTGACCCGGCTGTTGCCGATCTGGTGGCTGTCGCTGCTGAAGCTGTGGAGTTCTGCCCGGGCTGCATGCCTGCCATGAAGACTCCAGCCCAATTCGGCGGCTCAAAGGGGTCCGGAATACTGCCACCATCGGAACAGCCCCCGAGCATGCCATCCTGCAGCTGATACAAAGAGTCTTTCTCGCCCGTTGATGATGTAGCATCAAAACAGATGGCCGTCTCACCGCCATCCACCGACTCTTCAGAGTATTCACCGCCGTGGACGCAACCTATGAAGGCATGCTTCACGACAGATTGAACATGGGTGGATCTCGCGTGTTGAGACGTTTCGACGAGGATGGTGTGGATGTCTGGCTCAGGGCCCGATTCGCCGATCCCGCCGATGAAGACATGAATTCCGCTGAAGGGGATCCGGTACCCGTACTCAATTGAGCCGGCCTCGGGGCCCCAGCCTTCATCATCGATGTAGAGCTTGTCGCGACGACTCTTTGTCATCCGGCCCACATCGTATCCCTTGAGCCCTTCGAAGTTGCCCTTCAAGAACTCAAATCCATCATGCGCTGGCCCCACGGTGGGCGCCAACTGTCGTGGAATTGTCACGACAGATGTCCTAGCAAAAGGACGTACTTGTAGGGCCATCGCAACTAGGAAGCTTAAAGGGGTTAATCGGGACAAAGGACACGAGAGATTTTATACTAGTCCGGCCCCTTATGATGAAGGTAAAAGCCTATGTCTAGTTGTGTTGATATTGCTGGGGTTTCGATCGCCAAGAGGCTAGTTCGCCAGCTTGGTTATCGATCTCTTGTTTCTTGCCCTAAGCCGCCACCGGGTCGTCCCCTTATATACGACGGTTTACAGTATTGGGCCTTAAGCCGCCTCCGGGCCTTTATGCCTTCTATAAGGTTTAATAAACTATCGTCTTGAGTGTTTACTGGGCTTCCTTAGTGACCCGCCATTGGGGTTGACTCGGCCCCTCCTGGGCGGGTCATAACTAATAGTTATATCCCCAACAGATAGGATAATATTTTTGGTATTTTTATGATAAAGAGAAATAAAAGATGTAAAGTAAAATAAAGGGCAAAGGAAATAACTAAGTACTGGAAGATTAATATGATGGAAGATAGACCCGGGGGCCATAGGTTTCACTAGTGGCTTCTCTCAAGAGCATAAGTATTTACGGTGGGTGAACAAATTACTGTTGAGCAATTGACAGAGTTGAGCATAGTTATGAGAATATCTAGGTATGATCATGTATATAGGCATCACGTCCGAGACAAGTAGACCGACTCCTGCCTGCATCTACTACTATTACTCCACACATCGACCGCTATCCAGCATGCATCTAGAGTATTAAGTTCAAGAGAACAGAGTAATGCTTTAAGCAAGATGACATGATGTAGAGGGATAAACTCATGCAATATGATATAAACCCCATCTTGTTATCCTCGATGGCAACAGTACAATACGTGCCTTGCTGCCCCTACTGTCACTGGGAAAGGACACCGCAAGATTGAACCAAAAGCTAAGCACTTCTCCCATTGCAAGAAAGATCAATCTAGTAGGCCAAACCAAACTGATAATTTGAAGACACTTGCAAAGATAACCAATCATGCATAAAAGAATTCAGAGAAGATTGAAATATTGTTCATAGATAAACTAGATCATAAACCCACAATTCATCGGTCTCAACAAACACATCGCAAAAGAAGATTACATCGAATAGATCTCCACAAGAGAGGGGGAGAACTTTGTATTGAGATCCAAAAAGAGAGAAGAAGCCATCTAGCTAATAACTATGACCCGTAGGTCTGAAGTAAACTACTCACACTTCATCGGAAGGGCTATGGTGTTAATGTAGAAGCCCTCCGTGATCGATGCCCCCTCCAACGGAGCTCCGGAAAAGGCCCCAAGATGGGATCTCGTGGATACAGAAAGTTACGGCGGTGGAATTAGGGTTTTGGCTCCATATCTGGTAGTTTGGGGGGTACGTAGGTATATATAGGAGGAAGGAGTACGTCGGTGGAGCAACAGGGGGCCCACGAGGGTGGAGGGCGCGCCTGGGGGTAGGCGCGCCCCCTACCTCTTGCCTTCCTCGTTGATTGCTTGACGTAGGGCCCAAGTCCTCTGGATTATGTTCGTTCCGAAAATCACGTTCCCGAAGGTTTCATTCCGTTTGGACTCTGTTTGATATTCTTTTTCTGCGAAACCCTAAAATAGGCAAAAAAAAGCAATTCTGGGTTGGGCCTCCGGTTAATAGGTTAGTCCCAAAAATGATATAAAAGTGTATAATAAAGCCCAATAATGTCCAAAACAGAATATAATATAGCATGGAACAATAAAAAATTATAGATACGTTGGAGACGTATCAAGCATCCCCAAGCTTAATTCCTGCTCGTCCTCAAGTAGGTAAATGATAAAAACAGAATTTTTGATGTGGAATGCTACTTGGCATAATTTCAATGTAATTCTTCTTAATTGTGGTATGAATATTCAGATCCTAAAGATTCAAGACAAAAGTTCAATATTGACATAGAAATAATAATACTTCAAGCATACTAACTAAGCAATTATGTCTCTTCAAAATAACATGGCCAAAGAAAGTTATCCCTACAAAATCATATAGTCTGGCTATGCTCTATCTTCACCACACAAAGTATTTAAATCATGCACAACCCCGATGACAAGCCAAGCAATTGTTTCATACTTTTGGTGTTCTCAAACTTTTTCAATCTTCACGCAATACATGAGTGTGAGCCATGGACATAGCACTTTAGGTGGAATAGAATGGAGGTTGTGGAGGAGACAAAAAAGGGAAGATAGTCTCACATCAACTAGGCGTATCAACGGGCTATGGAGATGCCCATCAATAGATATCAATGTGAGTGAGTAGGGATTGCCATGCAATGGATGCACTAGAGCTATAAGTATATGGAAGCTCAACAAAAGGAACTAAGTGGGTGTGCATCCAACTCGCTTGCACACGAAGACCTAGGACATTTTGAGGAAGCCCATTATTGGAATATACAAGCCAAGTTCTATAATGAAAAATTCCCACTAGTATATGAAAGTGATAACATAGGAGACTCTCTATTATGAAGATCATGGTGCTAGTTTGAAGCACACGTGTGGTAAAAGGATAGTAGCATTGTCCCTTCTCTCTTTTTCTCTCATTTTTTATTTGGGCCTTTTTATGGCCTCTTTTTTTGGGCTTCTTTAGCCTCTTTTATTTTATTTTATTTTCGTTCGAAGTCTCATCCCGACTTGTGGGGGAATCATAATCTCCATCATCCTTTCCTCACTTGGGACAATGCTCTAAAAATGATGATCATCACACTCTTATTTACTTACAACTCAACAATTACAACTCAATACTTAGAACAAAATATGACTCTATGTGAATGCCTCCTGCGGTGTACCGGGATATGCAATGAATCAAGAGTGACATGTATGAAAGAATTATGAACGATGGCTTTGCCACAAATACAATGTCAACTGCATGATCATGCAAAGCAATATGACAATGATGGAGCGTGTCATAGTAAACGGAACGGTGGAAAGTTGCATGGTAATATATCTCGGAATGGCTATGAAAATGCCATGATAGGTAGGTATGGTGGCTGTTTTGACAAAGGTATATGGTGGGTGTATGATACCGGCGAAAGGTGCGCAGTATTAGAGAGGCTAGCAATGGTGGAAGGAAGAAAAGTGCGTATGATCCATGGACTTAACCTTAGTCATAAAGAACTCATATACTTATTGCAAAAATCTACAAGTTATCAAAGCAAAGTATTACGTGCATGCTCCTAGGGGGATAGATTGGTAGGAAAAGACCATCGCTCGTCCCCGACCGCCACTCATAAGGAAGACAATAAATAAATAAATCATGCTCCGACTTCATCACATAACGGTTCACCATATGTGCATGCTATGAGAATCACAAACTTTAACACAAGTATTTCTCAAATTCACAACTACTCGACTAGCATGACTCTAATATTACCATCTGTTGGAAATATGCCCTAGAGGCAATAATAAAATGGTTATTGTTGTATTTCCTTGTTCATGATAATTGTCTATTGTTCATGCTATAATTGTATTAATTGGAAACCGTAATACATGTTTGAATACATAGACCACAACATGTCCCTAGTAAGCCTCTAGTTGACTAGCTCGTTGATCAATAGATGGTTATGGTTTCCTGACCATGGACATTGGATGTCATTGATAATGGGATCACATCATTAGGAGAATGATGTGATGGACAAGACCCAATCTTAAGCGTAGCACAAGATCATGTAGTTCGTTTGCTAAAGCTTTTCTAATGTCAAGTATCATTTCCTTAGACCATGAGATTGTGCAACTCCCGGATACCGTAGGAATGCTTTGGGTGTACCAAACGTCACAACGTAACTGGGTGGCTATAAAGGTGGACTACAGGTATCTTCGAAAGTGTCTGTTAGGTTGGCACGAATCAAGACTGGGATTTGTCACTCCGTATGACGAAGAGGTATCTCTGGGCCCACTCGGTAATGCATCATCATAATGAGATCAGTGTGACTAAGGAGTTAGCCACGGGATCATGCGTTACGGAACGAGTAAAGAGACTTGCCGGTAACGAGATTAAATGAGGTATGGGGATACCGACAATCGAATCTCGGGCAAGTAACATACCGATAGACAAAGGAAATTGTATACGGGATTGATTGAATCCCCGACATCGTGGTTCATCCGATGAGATCATTGTGGAACATTTGGGAGCCAATATGGGTATCCAGATCCCGCTATTGGTTATTGGCCGGAGAGATGTCTCGGTCATGTCTGCATGGTTCCCGAACCCGTAGGGTCTACACACTTAAGGTTCGGTGACGCTAGAGTTGTTATGGGACATAGTATGTGGTTACCGAAGGTTGTTCGGAGTCCCGGATGAGATCCCGGACGTGACGAGGAGTTCCGGAATGGTCCGGAGGTGAAGATCGATATATGGGACGAAGGGTATTGGAGTCCGGAATTGTTCCGGGGGTACCGGGTGACGACCAGCGTGTCCGAAAGTGGTTTCGGAGGCCCCGACAAGTGTTGGGGGGCCTTATGGGCCAAGGGGAAGGGGCACACCAGCCCACTAAGGGGCTGTGCGCCCCTCCCACCCCATCTCACGTAACCAGGAGAGGTGGGGGCGCCTCCCCTAGGGCATCCTCCCTTCCTGGCTTGGCGGGCAAGTCTCTTAGGGCTGGGGCGCCCAAAACCCATCTAGGGTCCCTCCCTGGCTGCCGCCCCTCCCCTAGATGGGATCTGAATGGGCTGGCCCCCTCTCCCCTTCTCCTATAAATAGTGGAGGTGGGAGGGCTGCCAGAAGACCTAGACACATCCCCTGGTGCAGCCCCTCCCCCTCTCCTACACCTCCTCCTCCTCCGTAGCGCTTGGCGAAGCCCTGCGGGAGAACCACGAGCTCCATCACCACCACGCCGTCGTGCTGTCGGAGTTCTCCCTCAACTTCTCCTCTCCCCTTGCTGGATCAAGAAGGAGGAGACATACCCGGGCTATACGTGTGTTGAACACGGAGGCGCCGTTGTTCGGCGCTTAGATCGGAATCGACCGCGATCTGAATCGCTGCATGTACGACTCCACCAACCGCATTCTTGTAACGCTTCCGCTTAGCGATCTTCAAGGGTATGAAGATGCACTCCCTCTCTCTCGTTGCTAGTATCTCCTATATTGATCTTGGTGACATGTAGGAATTTTTTTTGAATTATTGCTACGTTCCCCAACAGTGGCATCATGAGCTAGGTCTATGCGTAGATTCTATGCACGAGTAGAACACAAAGTAGTTTAGGGCAATGATTTGTTCAATTTGCTTACCGTTACACATTGTGGGATGAAGCGGCTCAGACCAACCTTACACGTACTCTTACGTGAGACAGGTTCCACCGACTGACATGCACTTGATGCATAAGGTGGCTAGCGGGTGTCTGTCTCTCCCACTTTAGTCGGATCGGATTCGATGAAAAGGGTCCTTATGAAGGGTAAATAGCAATTGGCATATCACCGTTGTGGTTTTGCGTAGGTAAGAAACGTTCTTGGTAGAAACCCATAGCAGCCACGTAAAACATGCAACAACAATTAGAGGACGTCTAACTTGTTTTTGCAGGGTATGCTATGTGATGTGATATGGCCAAAAGGATGTGATGAATGATATATGTGATGTATGAGATTGATCGTGTTCTTGTAATAGGAATCACGACTTGCATGTCGATGAGTATGACAACCGGCAGGAGCCATAGGAGTTTTCTTAATTTATTTATGACCTGTGTGTCAACGAAAACACCATGTAATTACTTTACTTTATTGCTAAGCGTTAGCCGTAGTAGTAGAAGTAATAGTTGGCGAGGCAACTTCATGAAGACACGATGATGGAGATCATGGTGTCATGGCGATGACGAAGGTGATCATGCCGCACCTCGAAGATGGAGATCAAAAGGCGCAAGATGATATTGGCCATATCATGTCACTTTATGATTTTCATGTGATGTTTGTCATGTTTACATATTATTTGCTTAGAACGACGGTAGCATAAATAAGATGATCCCTCGCTAAATTTCATGAAAGTGTTCCCCCTAACTATGCACCGTTGCTAAGGTCTGTTGTTTCGAAGCACCACGTGATGATCGGGTGTGATAGGTTCTAACGTTCGCATACAACGGGTGTAAGCCAGATTTACACACGTGATACACTTAGGTTGACTTGACGAGCCTAGCATGTACAGACATGGCCTCGGAACACAAGAGACTAAATGGTCGAACATGAGTCGTATAGTAGATACGATCAACATGAAGATGTTCACCGATGATGACTAGTCCGTCTCACGTGATGATCGGACACAACCTAGTTGACTCGGATCATGTATCACTTAGATGACTAGAGGGATGCCTATCTAAGTGGGAGTTCATTAAATAATTAGATGAACTTAATTATCATGAACATAGTCAAAAGGTATTTGCAAATTATGTCGTAGCTTACACTTTAGTTCTACTGTTTAAGATATGTTCCTAGAGAAAATTTAGTTAAAAGTTGATAGTAGAAATTATGTGGACTGGGTCCGTCAACTGAGGATTATCCTCATTGCTGTGCAGAAGGCTTATGTCCTTAATGCACCGGTCGGTGTGCTGAACCTCAAGCGTCATCGGTAGATATTGGGAAACATCTGACATACATGTTTTGATGACTACATGATAGTTCAGTGTGTAATGCTAACAATTTAGAATTGTGGCACCAAAGACGCTTTTGAAACGTCGCAGCACATATGAGATGTTCCAAAGACTGAAATTGGGATTTCAGACTAGTTCCCACGTCAAGGGGTATGAGACCTCTGACAAGTTTCTTAAGCCTGAAAACTAAGGGAGAAAAGCTCAATTGTTGAGCATGTGCTCAGATTGTCTGAGTACTACAATTGCTTGAATCGAGTGGGAGTTAATCTTACAGATGAGATAGTGATGGTTCTCCATATACACTGCCACCAAGCTATTAGAGCTTCATGATGAACTATAACATATCAGGGATAGACATGATGATCCTTGAGCAACTCGCGATGTTTGACACCACGAAAGTAGAAATCAAGTAGGAGCACCAATTGTTGATGGTTAAACCACTAGTTTCAAGAAGGGCAAGGGAAAGAAGGGATACTTCATGAAACGGCAAATCAGTTGCTGCCCTAGTGAAGAAACCCAAGGTTGAACCCAAACCCGAGACTAAGTGCTTCTGTAATGAGGGGAACGGTCACTGAAGCAGAACTACCCTAGATGCTTGGTAGATGAGAAGGCTGGCAAGGTCGACAGAAGTATTTTGAATATACGTTATATTGTGTACTTTACTAGTACTCCTAGTAGCACCAGGGTAATAAATACCGATTCGGTTGCTAAGTGTTAGTAACTCGAAATAAAAGGCTACGGAGACTAGCTAAAGGTGAGATGACGATATGTGTTGGAAGCGTTTCCAAGGTTGATGTGATCAAACATCGCACGCTCCCTCTACCATCGGGATTGGTGTTAAACCTAAATAATTGTTATTTGGTGTTTGCGTTGAGCATAGACATGATTGGATTATGTTTATCGCAATACGGTTATTCATTTAAGGGGAATAATGGTTACTCTGTTTATTTGAATAATACCTTCAATGGTCTAGCACCTAAAATGAATAGTTTATTGAATCTCGATCATAGTGATACACATGTTCATGCCAAAAGATATAAGACAATAATGATAGTACCACATACTTGTGGCACTGCCATTTGAGTCATGTTGGTATAAAATGCATGAAGAAGCTCCATGTTGATGGATCTTTGGACTCACTCATTTTTGAAAGGATTGAGACGTGCGAACCATGTCTATTGGTAGATATGCATGAAGAAACTCCATACAGATGGATCGTTTGGACTCACTTGATTTTGAATCACTTGAGACATGCAAATCATACCACATGGGCAAGATGACTGAAAGGCCTCGTTTTCAGTAAGATGGAACAAGAAAGCAACTTGTTGGAAGTAATACATTTTGATGTGTGCATTCCAATGAGTGATAAGGCACGCTGTGGATATCGTTATGTTCTTACTTCATAGATGATTTGAGTAGATGCTGAGTATATTTACTTGATGAAACACAAGTCTAAATTGTTAAAAGGTTTAAGTAATTTCAGAGTGAAGTTGAAGATCGTCGTGACAAGAGGATAAAATGTCTATGATATGATCATAGAGATGAATATCTGAGTTACGAGTTTGGCACACAATTAAGAAATTGTGGAAATTGTTTCACAACTAATACCGCCTGGAACACCATAGTGTGATGGTGTGTCCGAACATCATAACTGCACCCAATTGGATATGGTGCATACCATGATGTCTCTTATCGAATTACCACTATCGTTTATGGGATAGGCATTAGAGACAACCGCATACACTTTAAATAGGGCACCACGCAATTCCGTTGAGACGACACCATATGAACTATGGTTTATAAAAACCTAAGCTATCGTTTCTTAAAATTTTGGGGCTGCGACGCTTATGTGAAAAAGTTTCAGGCTGATAAGCTCGAACCCAAAGCGGATAAATGCATCTTCATAGAATACCCAAAACAGTTGGGTATACCTCCTATTTCACATCCGGAAGCAAAAGTGATTCTTTCTAGAAACGGGTCCTTTCTCGAGGAAAAGTTTCTCTCGAAAGAATTGAGTGGGAGGATGATGGAGACTTGATGAGGTTATTGAACCGTCACGTCAACTAGTGTGTAGCAGGGCATAGGAAGTTGTTCCTGTGACACCTACACCAATTGAAGTGGAAGCTTATGATAGTGATCATGAAACTTCGGATTAAGTCACTACAAAACCTCATAGGTCGACAAGGATGTGTACTACTTCGAAGTGGTACGTAATCCTGTCTTGGAAGTCATGTTGCTAGACAACAATGAACCTACGAGCTATGGAGAAGCGATGGTGGGCCCGGATTCTGACGAATGGCTCGAGGCCATAAAATCCGAGAGAGGATCCATGTATAAAGACAAAGTATATACTTTGGAAGAACTACTTGATGGTCGAAAGGCTATTGAGTGCAGATGGATTTTAAAAGGAAGACGGACAATGATGGTAAGTGTCACCATTAAGAAAGCTCGATTTGTCGTTAAGATGTTTTTCGACAAGTTCAAGGAGTTGACTACGATGATACTTTCTCACTCATAGCGACACTAAGAGTCTATTGGAATTATGTTAGTAGTTACTGTATTATTTATGAAATCTTGCAGATAGGATGTCAAAACATTGTTTCCTCGATGATTTTCTTGAGGAAAGGTTGCATGTGATACAACCAGAAGGTTTTGTCAATCCTCAAAGATGCTAACAAGTATGCAAAGCTCCATCAATCCTTCTAAGGACTGGAGTAAGCATCTCGGAGTTGGAATGTACACTTTGATGAGATGATCAAAGATTTTGGGTTTATACAAAGTTTATGAGAAACTTGTATTTCCAAAGAAGTGAGTGGGAGCACTATAGAATTTTTGATGAGTATATGTTGTTAACATATTGTTGATCAGAAATGATGTAGAATTTCTGGAAAGCATACAGGGTTATTTGAAATGTATTTTTTAGTGTAAAACCTGGATTAAGGTACTTGAACATTGAGCATCAAGATCTATAAGGATAGATAAAAAACGCTTAATAGTACTTTCAAATGAATGCATACCGTGACAAGATTTTGAAGGAGTTCAAAATAGATCAGCAAAGAAGGAGTTCTTGGCTGTGTTACAAGGTGTGAGTATTGAGTAAGACTCAAGACCTGACCACGGCAGAAGAGAGAGAAAGGATGGAGGTCGTCCCCTATGCTTTAGACGTAGGCTCTACAGTATGCTATGTTGTGTATCGCACCTGAAGTGTGCCTTGCCATGAGTCAGTCAAGGGGTACAAGAGTGATCCAGGAATGGATCACATGACAGCGGTCGAACTTATCCTTAGTAACTAGTGGACTAAGGAATTTTCTCAATTATGGAGGTGGTAAAAGAGTTCGTCGTAAAGGGTTACATTGATGCAAACTTTGACACTAATCTGGATGACTCTGAGTAGTAAACCGGATTCGTATAGTAGAGCAGTTATTTGGAATAGCTCCAAGTAGCGCGTGGTAGCTGCATCTACAAGATGACATAGAGATTTGTAAAGCACACATGGATCTGAAAGGTTCAGACCAATTGACTAATAAACCTCTCTCACAAGCGAGATATGAACAAACCCCATGGGTGTTGGATTCATTACAATCACATAGTGATGTGAACTAGATTATTGACTCTAGTGCAAGTGGGAGACTGTTGGAAATATGCCCTAGAGGCAATAATAAAATGGTTATTGTTGTATTTCCTTCTTCATGATAATTGTCTATTGTTCATGTTATAATTGTATTAATTGGAAACCGTAATACATGTGTGAATACATAGACCACAACATGTCCCTAGTAAGCCTCTAGTTGACTAGCTCGTTGATCAATAGATGGTTATGGTTTCCTGACGATCGACATTGGATGTCACTGATAATGGGATCACATCATGAGGAGAATGATGTGATGGACAAGACCCAATCTTAAGCATAGCACAAGATCGTGTAGTTCGTTTGCTAAAGCTTTTCTAATGTCAAGTATCATTCCTTAGACCATGAGATTGTGCAACTCCCGGATACCGTAGGAATGCTTTGGGTGTACCAAACGTCACAATGTAACTGGGTGGCTATAAAGTTGCCCTACAGGTATCTCCGAAAGTGTCTGTTGGGGACGCACGAATCGAGACTGGGATTTGTCACTCCGTATGACAGAGAGGTATCTCTGGGCCCACTCGGTAATGCATCATCATAATGAGGTCAATGTGACTAAGGAGTTAGCCACGAGATCATGCGTTACAGAACGGGTAAAGAGACTTGCCGGTAACGAGATTAAATGAGGTATGGGGATACCGACAATCGAATCTTGGGCAACATACCGATAGACAAAGGACATTGTATACGGGATTGATTGAATCCCCGACATCGTGGTTCATCCGATGAGATCATCGTGGAACATGTGGGAGCCAATATGGGTATCCAGATCCCGCTATTGGTTATTGGCCGGAGAGATGTCTCGGTCATGTCTACATGGTTCCCGAACCCGTAGGGTCGACACACTTAAGGTTCGGTGACGCTAGAGTTGTTATGGGAAATAGTATATGGTTACCGAAGGTTATTCAGAGTCCCGGATGAGATCCCGTATGTGATGAGGAGTTCTGGAATGGTCCAGAGGTGAAGATCGATATATTGGACGAAGGGTATTGGAGTCCGGAATTGTTCCGGGGGTACCGGGTGACGACCAGCGTGTCCGAAAGTGGTTTCGGAGGCCCCGACCAAGTGTTGGGGGGCCTTATGGGCAAAGGGGAAGGGGCACACCAGCCCACTAAGGGGATGTGCACCCCTCCCACCCCATCTCACGTAACCAGGAGAGGTGGGGGCGCCTCCCCTAGGGCAGCCTCCCTTCCTGGCTTGGGGGGCAAGTCTCCTAGGGCTGGGGGCGCCCAAAACCCATCTAGGGTTCCCTCCCTGGCCGCCGCCCCTCCCCTAGATGGGACCTGTCGGTGTACTAGAGTAGGGGTACCCTAGTATCCCGAACTTGTGCACGGGCAGTCGCAGCATCCCGTGGCAAGGCTTGCCGGGTGACCGCCAAGGTCCTCCGTGGTTCCTTTGGAGCCATTCAAGAACAAAGTATCCAAACCAAGACACCACAAGACCCCGGCAAGAGGAGCTTGCCGGGAAGGCCAACCAAGGCAAGGCGCTTAAGGAAACAAGACCCCGGCAAGAGGAGCTTGCCGGGAAGGCCACCCAAGGCATCTCAAGGAACTTGCCGCGGCGCGCCTCGCGTCCCGGCAAGGCCCGGTGAGCGACAAGCTCCCGGACACGACAAGACAACAACCGCGGCAAGGCGCTTGCCGCGGCGAGCCACCACTCTGTGCCCGCGCTCCAGCACATCCACCAACGTATCGCTCTGGGACCCTTCCAGGCATGCGTGGCAGGAGGCTGTGCAGCCAGCGGTGCACAGTGGCGAGCGGCGCTGACAAGATTGCCATCGTGGCGAACGGTGGCGTCCCTGACGGTTCCTTTTGCACTGTTTAGGCGACACAGACGGGCATTTAATGCCCTTGTCCCCTGCCGTCAGGGTTAGGTATGATACACTGTAGCAGGTAGCTGTACCTACCGCATCACCTTTCCATTTTTACCCTTTGTCTCCGTTGCCACCTGTCGGTGACCCCTTGAGCATATAAAAGGAGGCCCATGTGCAATGTAGGAGGGGGGGGGGGAGAAAGAGAACACTCAGGCTCGGTCTCGTTAGCTGCTGGTGTGTACTGTAGCACTCTGCGCTCCCGAGCAAGAACTCAATACAAACCACAAAGCAGGAGTAGGGTTTTACGCATCCATGCGGCCCGAACCTGGGTAAACTGCTCGTGTGCTTCGCCTCGATCCGCTCTTCGTGCGACCTCCGCCCCCGCCGAACCGAAAGGGACTCGGTCCGCCGGTCCCATAGGTGTTCGTGGATTAGTCCCCTGACATCCCTGGCGCGCCAGGTAGGGGGCGTCGAGGTTGTGTGAACCAGATCCGGTGTTCGCGCGAGCTAGATCTTCATTATCTTCATCGACATGCGGCCGAAGAAGAAGGCTTCGGAGGCAGCTGCTCCGTCCACGCCGAGCCCACCACCGCTGGAGCAAACGGCTGGTGGGGCAGACGCCGGCGGAAGAACGGGCGTCGACAGAGGAGCTCACGGTGCTGCCAGGTCCAAGGACAAGGCTGCGCTGCCCATCGGCGGCGTAGCCGGCTCCCACAACAACCGGACGCACTCCAAGACCTCGGCGTCCGTACATGCACCGCGCCCCTCTCAGGAGGCGCGGGACCGGCAGCGTTATGGTACTCACGGTACCATGCGTTTGCTGGACCAAGATCGAGCCGGTGGGTCTTGGAGTGCTCAAGACCAGCATGCACACCAACGTGCTGGCACGAGCAAGGAACGGTCGCCTGGACGGGACACTGCTCCTTCTAACATAGTTAGAAGTCCGAGCATATCCCGCTCCTCGCACCGTTCGCCACCGCCACCCGCCACTGAAGCAGAAGCTTTAGCGCGAGCTCAACTGCTCCTGGACTACCCTCCAACAGAGGACAAGATCGACGACTAGAGGGCCACCATTCAGAGTCTCATCGGCTTCGCCAACTGCGACACTCAACGGCAGCCGAGCACATCGCAGCTGCTGCTAGCCAGCCAGGCACGAGCCGGTGGCGACAAGATCGGAGGGGGTGCAACCACTGTGCGCTCTCCGCCCCGAAGGCCAAGATCGCCGACTCGCCGGATCCACCTCGACAGCGACTCCACCGCGTCATCAGATCCACGAGCTCGTCGCGATCAGCGCCAAGTTCTTCATGAACGACAGCAAGAAGACGCTCGTACCCGCATTGAGCGCTGAAGAGAAGCGCGACGTCAATTGGACCAGCGCACTGGGCCCTTTGTTGACATGCATGCGCCAGGGGAACCAGGCGGCTTGCCGTACGCGGTAGGTTGCCCTGCGTTTACTCGTGAGCTACGGCAAGTCCAGTGGCCCAGCATGAAGAATTTCAAGCCAGACGTACCATAGAAGTACGACGGCAAGTCGCATCCGTCGGAGTTCCTCAGCATCTACACCATCGCGGTGCAGGCTGCCGGGGGGCGGGACGACAAGATCCTTGCCAACTACTTCCCGCTGGTGCTCAAGCCCAACATCAGGTCCTGGCTCATGCACTTGCCAGACAACTCCATATCTTCCTGGGCAGACCTATGCCATCAGTTTGTCGGCGCCTTTACAGGCGGCCACAAACCTCATGGCCAAGAGAGTGACCTTCATCTGCTCGCCCAGAAGGAAGGAGAGCCCCTGCGCAAATACATTCAGAGATTCAGCCGTGTACAACACAACATCCCAGATGTCCACCCTGCCGCGGTCATCAGCGCGTTCCATCAGAACGTGCGTAACCGCAGGATGCGGGAGGAGATGGCGATGTGCAAGATCAGAGACGTCAGTAAGCTGTATGCCCTGGCCGACAAGTGTGCACGTGCTAAGGAAGGGAGGAAACTCCCCGGAGAGAATACAGGAGCAGGAGGATCTGACAGCGAGGATGCTGCCCCGGCAAAGAAAAACCGGCGGCCGAACAGGAAGAAGAAAGGCAAAAATGTGCTAGTCGTTGAGCAGTCCAGCAACGAAGGTGGCGCCAAGAAAGCCAAAGTTGGTAGCTCCGGCAAAGAGATTGCCGCATGCACCAACTGCCAGGCTGTGGCAGTCGCCGACAAGCAGGACGGCACCGACAAGCAGTACTGCAAGATCCACCGCACTAAGGGCCATGACCTCCAGAGCTGCAAGAAGGTCAAGCAGCTTGTCCAGCAACAAAAAGCCGAATACGAGCGACGCGACAAGGAGAGGGCCCAAGGTGGCGCTGGAGAATCTGGCAAGAAGCGCGCCGGCCGGGGAGGACGCCACGGCAAGGCCAAGCAGCGGCAAGGAGACAGACCTCCCCGCGGCCGCGGCAAGAATGAAGATGACGACGACGACGAAGACATGGATGACGCCGAGACCAGTGAGCAGGAGTTCCAGAAAGCCACAGAGGTCTTATGCGTTGATGGCGGCGCTTCTCTGCATACTTCGCACCGCCAACTCAAGCAGTGGGTGCGGGAAGTCAATGCGGCGGAGCCACCTGTCGAGTCACGCAAGCTTCTGAAATGGTCCAGCACGCCTATCATCTTTGATATTGAGGACCACCCTGATCGCACAACTGCGGTCGGGTGCTTGCTGATGTTGGTTTCACCAACTATCCGCAACCTCAAGGTCACTAAGATGTTAGTTGACGGCGGGGCCGGCTTGAACCTGATCTCCTCCGCGGTACTCCAGAAAATCCAGATCCCTGACAGCGAGCTTGAAGAGACCGACACATTCCAAGGAATCAACCCGGGAAGGAGCAAGCCGAAGGGGAAGGTCACGTTGCCCGTAACATTTGGCAGCAAGCTGAACTTCAGGACTGAGAGGGTCACTTTTGACGTTGCCGATATTCCATTGCCTTACAATGGGATACTTGGCCGTCCAGCACTCGCCAAGTTCATGGCAGCCTCTCACTACGCATACAACATGCTGAAGATGCCAGGCCCGATAAGCGTCATCTCTGTCCCCGGCGACAAGAAGGATGCTCTTATCTGCGCCGACAAGATCTACCGGGAAGCGGCAGCCGCAACAGATTGCAAGTCACTTGCCGTTGAAGCTCCCGGGGGGAAGAAGAAGACCAAGTCCGGCAAGAGTTCTGATGCCCACTCCGGCAAGCGCACCTCTTCGGAGTGCTGCGCTGCCGTCGAGGACGCACCATCGAGCTCCACCGGCAAGTGTAAGAAGACAATGGCAGCTCCGCCAGAGACGAAGAAGGTGTCCGCCAAGGAGGACGGCACTGGTGGTACCTTCACCATCAGTGCCACTCTCGACCCTAAATAGGAAAGCGCGCTCATTGCTTTCCTGCGGGCGAATGTCGACGTGTTTGCGTGGCAACCGTCTGACATCCCCGGTGTTCCCAGGAAAGTAATTGAGCACCACCTTGCCGTTTGTCCTCATGCGCGGCCCGTCAAGCAGAAGGTCAGGAAGCAAGCAGTGGAGCGCCAAGAATTCATCGCAGAAGAGATCAAGAAGTTGGAAGCAGAAGGCCTTGTCAGAGGGGTGCTCCATCCTACGTGGCTGGCCAATCCTGTAGCCGTGCGCAAGGCAAACGGGAAATGGAGACTTTGTATTGATTTTACCGATATTAACAAAGCTTGTCCCAAAGACCCATTTCCTTTGCCGCGCATTGACCAGATTGTTGACTCCACGGCCGGATGTGACTTGCTTTCATTTCTTGACGCATACTCAGGATACCATCAGATCTTCATGGCAGAAGAGGATGAGGAGAAGACCGCATTCATTACTCCATGTGGCACGTACTGTTTCATACGGATGCCTTTCGGATTAAAAAATGCTGGCTCAACATTTGCAAGAGTAGTCCATGTCGCTCTTGAGCCACAAATACACAGAAATGTGGAAGTCTACATGGATGACATAGTGGTCAAGAGCAAGGACAAGGCAACTCTGATCCAAGATTTAGACGAGACCTTTGCAAATCTGCGCAAGATCAGCCTCAAGCTCAACCCGAGAAGTGTGTGTTTGGAGTCCCCTCCGGCAAGCTTCTCGGGTTCTTCGTGTCTCAGCGGGGAATTGAAGCCAATCCCGACAAGATCAAGGCCATTGAGCAGATTGAAGCACCAAAGCGCGTCAAGGATGTACAAAGACTTGCCGGTTGCGTGGCTGCTCTCAGCAGGTTTATCTCTAGGTCTGCTGAGCGCGCCCTGCCGTTTTTCAAATTATTGAAAAAGGCAGGTCAATGAAATGGACTCCGGAAGCGGAGGCTGCGCTGCAAGACTTGAAGAGATACCTGTCCTCCGCTCCAACACTTGTCGCACCTAAGCCACAAGAGAAGTTGCTGCTGTATATAGCAGCAACCAATCAAGTGGTTAGTGCTGCGTTAGTGGCAGAGAGGGAGACAGATGACGAGCCAGCAACCACGGCAGGCGCATCCAGCGACAAGCAGGGGCTTCCCCGGCAAGCTCTGGTCCCGACAAAGATGGATCTGCGCAGATGCGCGAGGAGATACAAAAGAAAATGGTGCAGCGCCCAGTTTACTTTGTCAGTTCCCTTCTGCAGGGGGCTAGGTCAAGGTACTCTGGCGTGCAGAAATTGCTTTTCGGCCTTCTCATGGCCTCGAGAAAGCTGCGCCATTACTTCCAAGCACATGAGATCACAGTTGTCACTCGCTTTCCGCTGAAGAGGATACTACAGAATCCAAAAGCGACAGGCAGGATTGTTGAGTGGGCACTGGAACTGTCAAGCTTTGGCCTCAAGTTTGAGAGTACTTCAACTATCCAAAGCAGAGCATTGGCAGAATTCATAGCAGAATGGACGCCAACACCAGATGAAGAAATTCCAGAAACGAGCATCCCCGTCGATGAAGCAAGCAAAGAGTGGCTGATGTACTTTGATGGTGCTTTTTCGCTGCAAGGCGCCGGCGCTGGCGTGCTGCTTATCGCACCCACCGGAGAGCACCTCAAGTACATAGTCCAGATGCACTTTCCCAAGGAGCAAGCAACAAACAATACTGCAGAGTATGAAGGCTTGCTTGCCGGTCTCAGGATCGCGGCAGACCTTGGGATCAAGAAGCTCATTGTCCGGGGTGACTCACAGCTTGTCGTCCGCCAAGTGAACAAGAGTTATCAGAGTCCGTTGATGGAAGCTTACGTCGACGAAGTGAGAAAGCTAGAAGAGCACTTTGACGGCCTACAGATGGAGCATGTTCCAAGAGCTCAGAACGCCATTGCCGATGGCCTGTCAAAGTGCGCTGCACTTAAGTTACCTATGGAACCAGGGATCTTTGTGCTCAAGCTGACTCAACCGTCCGTAACGCCATCAACTGGACAGAGCAAGAAGAGGAAGTTGATTTCTGGTGACTATTTTCCAGCAGAGCTTCCCAAAGCCGCCCCCAAGAAGGTCCACAAGATCAACGCCAAGAGCGCTGAGGAGCAATCTGCTCCGGCAAGCCCTAGGGTTTGTTCCGTTGAAGCAGAAGCTCCCGACAAGTTTTGCTCCGGCAAGCTTGCCGGGGAACGTCGAGCTCCGGCAAAGCCGCAGGTTCTCGCCATAGAAGCGGACATTCCCGCAGCAGCAGATTTACCTTTGGCAAAGAAGGTCCCCGAGATCAACGCCAAGAACGCTGAGGAGCAATCTGCTCCGGCAAGCCCTAGGGTTTGTTCCTTTGAAGCAGAAGCTCCCGACAAGTTTTGCTCCGGCAAGCTTGCCGGGGAACGTCAAGCTCCGGCAGAGCCGCAGATTCTCGCCGTAGAAGCGGATGTTCCCGCAGCCGCAGATTTGCCTTTAGTCCTTGTTGTCGAGCCACAAGCTCCAGCATGGGCACAGCAGATTGTCCGTTTCCTTCAGACAGGAGAACTTCCCGAAGAGCAAGAAGAAGCGGAAAGAGTAGCCCGGCAGTCAAGTATGTACCAGTTTGTCGACAAGGCACTATACAGAAGAAGACTCAACGGTGTGAAATTGAAGTGTATTCACCGGGAAGACGGACAAAAGCTGTTGGCAGAGATACATGGAGGCATATGTGGTCACCACATTGGCGCAAGAGCACTTGTCGGCAAAGCATTCTGGCAGGGTTTCTTTTCGCCGACAGCCCTCCAGGATGCAACTGCACAAGTAACCAAGTGTGAAGCGTGCCAGTTCCATTCCAAGCAGATACACCAACCAGCTCAAGCTCTCCAGACAATCCCTTTATCCTAGCCATTTTCGGTCTGGGGGTTCGACATCCTCGGCCCCTTTCCCCGAGCAGTCGGGGGCTTTGAGTACTTGTACGTCACAATCGACAAGTTCACAAAGTGGCCGGAAGTGGAACCAGTGAGGAAGGTGACAGCACAGTCAGCAGTCAAGTTCTTCAGGTCGATTGTTTGCCGCTTCGGGATCCCTAACAGGATAATCACCGACAACGGTACGCAATTCACGAGCCGCACCTTCATGCAGTACGTCCAAGATCTTGGCGCCAAGGTCTGCTTCGCTTCTGTTGCTCACCCAAGAAGCAACGGTCAAGCGGAGAGGGCAAATGCTGAAGTGCTGCGCGGGCTCAAGACCAAGACTTTCGACAGGCTGCACAAGTGCGGAAGAAACTGGATCGAGGAGCTGCCGGTGGTTCTTTGGTCGATCAGAACGACGCCAAATCGAGCCACTGGCCAGACACCTTTCGCTCTAGTCTATGGAGCAGAGGCAGTTCTCCCCACGGAACTCGTATACGGGTCACCTCGAGTGCTCGCTTATGATGAGCTCGAGCAAGAGCAGCTGCGACAAGATGACGCGCTGCTCCTTGAGGAAGACCGTCTTCAGGCTGCTGTGCGAGCTGCTCGCTACCAGCAAGCTTTGCGCCGCTACCATAGCCGCAAAGTTAATGCCAGAAGTTTCGAGGAAGGCGACCTTGTTCTTCGGCGTGTTCAGTCCGCCAAGAATTCCAACAAGTTGACGCCGAAGTGGGAAGGCCCTTACCGGGTGAAACGAGTCACTAGGCCTGGCGCTGTCCGCCTTGAGACCGAAGATGGCATTCCGGTGAGCAACTCCTGGAACATTGAGCATCTTCGTAAGTTTTACCCGTAAGGCGCGGTTGCCGGAACCTGTTCCGGCAACCACCTTTTGTACAAGTCTTGCCGCTGTTGCATGTAATCCTTTGTACAAAGCCGGGCGCAGACCCCGTGCATAAGTAAAGCTCATGTGCTCCGCACATTTTGTCAATTTCATGCTCTCTATTTTTTGGCATATATGATCTGACACTTTGTGCAGCACCTACTCCACGGTAAGCAATAACGAGCCGTAAGGCTCCGTATCTTTATTTTCTCTTCTTTCTTTTTTCTCAAGGAAAGGAAGGTTCCCTCGCCCACAAGTTTGCCGGGGAGGAAAGGAGAAGATAATGGTATGGACCAGGCGTCGTTCAAGAAAAATTTCGCCTTACCGGGAAGCAAACAACAGAAAAGCTAAGTTGCCAAAGTTTGAGCAATCAGATTTTTTAAAATTTTAAGTTATCTCCCTTGAACGACCGCACTTTGTATGGAAAACCTGTGCGCGGAGGAACCAACTCGTAGCTAGTTGCGCCCTTACTTTGTTTCGAGTCCGCTCAACAACTTAAGTGAGCTGCAACTAGTTGCGACAAGGTTTCTTGTCGGTAGCGGCACCGCCAGCAGGCTGCTGACATCCCGCACTCAGCGCTCGCGGCTCAGGTACCTGCACCGGCAAGTTCCCTAAAAGCGTAGGGCAAAAACATACAAAGGGAGGAATCAAGTAAAGGGAATAACATTGCAATCATTACCCAGAATAGAGTTATATTACAAAGATAGCTTGTCGCGGCTCTAACAGATTGTTTTCATAGCATGACAAACAGCGACAAGAAAAGAAGAAATGGGCGGCCTAATCTACGCGATCGCCCTCGATCCTCTTGATCCCGCTCACCTTGTCCACAATGGGTGCGACAAGGGCCTTGAGCGCCTCCAGATCAGCATCCGGCGGCAGGGTCTTGAGGACGTTGGTGAGGTTGAGGCCCGGATTGCGGAAGGCCACCTTCACCAACACTTTCTGAAGAGCTCCCGCGCAGATCTTGCGTGACTCGTCGGCCAGCTGCTTTGGGATCCTCTCCCGGAGTCGCTGGAGGGCCGTCGCCACGCCCTTGAAGAACAAGACGAGCTTGGCGCTGGGTTGGAGGTTCTCGTCGGAGGGATACCCGAGATCCTCCATCCCCAGCTGCGCCAACTCCCTGTCAATATCTGCGGCAGCGCTCACGAGGCTCTCCGTCCAGTGCTCCACATTTTCCCTGAAAGCATTCTGGGTGGCGGCAACACTCTCCAACAGCGCCTTGTCGGCCTTGATCTCTTCCTTCAAGGCCGTCTCCTGCTCCTTGGCGCTGTCCAGCATCTTGGTCAAAGCGGTCAGCTTCAACTCAAGATCCGCGTTGGAGTCCTTGGCGGCGCTGAGCTCTTTGCCCTTCTCGGCAAGATCGGCCTCCAGCTGCACCACCTTCATCTCCAGCTCCTTCTTGGCGGCCTCGGCAACTGCGGCAGCATCCTCTGCTTGTTTAAGGGCTCCGCCGAGTTTTTCCTCGCGCACGGCAAGCTCCTCCTCGTGGGCGTCAAGATTGACCTTCCGCTGCGCCAGCTTGCCCTCCTCCGCGGATAGCTTCACAGCGGCAAGTCGCTGTTGCTCTTCGACTTCAGCCTTCTCAAGGAGGAAGGCCTTCTGCGCTTCGGCGAGCTGCTCCCGCTCCTGCGCCAGGGACCGGAGGGCTTCCTGGTGGAAACCCCCGAGCTCTTCCGCGCGCTTCTCGATGTCTGCTCCCGCCTTCGCGACAAGCGCCTCGCGGGATTCCAGCTTGGCTTGCCGCGCGCGGTAGAGCAACAACAACTTCCGCAGCAGCCGCTCTTCCTTGGGCTCGTTGCTGCTGCTGCTTGGCGCGTCAACCAGCGTCAGCCCAGCGGAGGCAAGCACCTCCCCGTCGAAGATCTCTCCCTCGACCGGCGCCCTGGAGCTCGATGCCCAGGGAAGGATGATGAAGACGTCGTCGCCGGCCTTCAAGTAGACGCCTGGCTGGGGCTCTTCGGAGCCTGGCGCTGCGGCAGCGGCGGACGGGTCGGCGGTCGGTGTAGCGCCTGGCGCTCCTGCGGCCTCAGGGCCGTCAGTGCGATCGCCAGACCCCTCGCCAGTTGCCGTGGCGGCAGCCTTGGCGGCCTCTGCGCCGGCGGGATCGTCAGCACCGGCCGCTTCTTCAGCGGCAACCTCGGTCTCCATCGGCTCCATAGCAGATGGGTCTGACAGCTGGGAAAGGGAGAAGAGTCAAGCAAAAACCCAAGAAGATCAAAAGAAGAAGAACCCAAGGAAAGTTTTGAAGCAAAAGGATTACCTGTGCCGGGTTCTGCAGTCGTGGTCTCCACCGTCGGGGGGCCGCTGGTGCTATCCCTTGCCGGAGAACCCTCCCTTGCCGGAGAGCTCTCCCTTGTCGGGGGATTCTCCCTTGGCTCTTGGTGGGGCTGCTCTGCTCCTACACAAATCAGCAGTAAGATATCAGCAAAGACAGAGTATACATGCGCATCTCACAGTGGAAAGCAAACCATATACTTATGCTGGGGGCTGCTCTGGAGAAAGGTTGCCGGGTCCGGCAAGGTTGTCTCGGGCGCATCCCCTGCTGTCACAGTAGGTTCGTCCTCGATGACAATCACCGGGACTTTGGCTCTCTTTGCTGCTCTCTGGGCCAGAGTCCTAAAAAGGAACAAGTTCAGAGTCAAGCAAATGAGATACAAGACAAACAGCAAGGATTGAAGAACTACAAGTACAACAAGGGAGTCTTACTCTTCTTCTTCTTCCTCGTCGGAGCTGAACGCAGAGAAGTCGAAGTCTGGCTCACGTCCGGCATGAGGAGGCGGAGGAGTAGCTTCCCTTGGCCGCTTGGCGGGAGCAGTGGCGGCGGTCTAAGACGGCCCCGCTCCGGCTGTCGCCGCGGCGTGAGAAGCGGCAGGAGTAGAAGCGGTGGTCCGGGAGGGCCCCGCTCCAGTTGCCGTCGCAGCATGAGGCACTCCCGCGGTAACAGTGCTTGCCTCGGTGGAGCATGTCACGCGGCGCGGCGACTGTTGCCTCGCCTGCCGCTCCGCTACGTCACCGACCTTGCGGAGACGCCTTCTCGGTGCGGATGGAGGCTCTGCTTGCGGCGAGCTGTCTGAAGATGAGGAGGAAGACGAGTTGATCTCCAACGAGCCGCTCGTATCCTTGGTGGGCTCGCTCGACTTGACGTTATGTCCGGCAAGCTCTTTCTCGCCGGCAGGCTCCCCTCGCTAGGCACGGCTTGCCGCCTCTGCTGCCTCTGCCTCCTCCATGGTGAATCCAAATTCGCCCGCGGCTGCGGCTGCCGCCGCCTCTTCTAGCCTAGTGGCGATGAGTGACATCTCCGCATCGGTGGTGTCGCGGGTGAGGCTATCTTTCTCGTTGGAGCGGATCGGCACTTCTACCAAGTCATCGAAGAATTGCTGCACGACGTCGTCTGCAGGCTCTTGCCAAGTTGGGACAATTCCATGCGAGTCGCACGACGGCATCATTGCGCGGATGCGGTCGAGCGCGGAGTTGTTGCACAGCGGAACGACCCCCCCCCGGCAACCTGAAAACTTCGGGTGTTGAGGGTCATACTTGAACAGCTCCTGGAGCATCGCGTTGAGCTCCAGAACTATGAAGTTGAAGTTGAGGCCCGGCCGCAGCCTCATGATATTTGCCGCATTCTTGAACTCCCAAGTGGGTCTCCCCCGTTCCTGCAGGGGGGCGATGCGGCGGCGAAGAAAATCCGCGCCAACAGCGCCTAAGTGAGCCCGGCAAGCCTGAGGCGTAGGATCCGGGTGACAGCAATCTTCAGCCTGTCGTCTTCCGGGGCCACGTCACTCCAATCGCTGCCGCGTGCTACTGGGGTTTGGCGCCGGGTGGTGAATGGCTGCGGGTTCTCCTCGTCAATCCAGCACCAGTCTGCTCTCCACTCCTCCCACTTGCCGCGGAATTCTCCCTCCAGATAAGTTTCCTTCTTGCCGGCCCTTGAGATCCAGGCGATTCCGCCGGATAAAGGCTCTCCTCTCTCTACTCGGGGTATAAAGAAGTGGCGAAAGAGGGCTACATTGGGATGGACTCCGACAAAGTTTTCGCAGAGATGTGCGAAAACTGCCATGGTCAGAACGGCATTGGGGGTGAAGTCAAGAAGATGGAACCCGTAGGTGTTCATGATATCGCAGAAGAATTCAGAGAAAGGCGGGCAGAGCCCGCAGTAGAAGAACAAGGCGAAGAAAGGGTATCCGTTTGGGGCCTTCTTCCAAGCGGCGGCGGGAAGTACCTTCGTGCGCGGATGCGCTCGTGTCTCCGTCGACCAGAAGAGGTAGTAGTTCTCCCTCAGCTCCCTCACGGCAAGCTTGGGGGGGAAGACTGCCCGCTCCTTTCGCAGCGCCGCAAGCCGTTGCGCCTCGGTCGACTTCACGACCTTCCCCTTGTCGGCTTTTGGAGCCATGGCGGAAGTGGTGGAGGAGGTCGATGGCGTTGGTGGTGCTGGTGGCGATGAGGGGCGGAGCGCTGCTCTCTTTCGACTTTGGGAAGACGAGGGAGCGGCGGAGATTTTTGAGATTGGAGCAGCAACGGGCGAATGGACGAACTACCCCTATTTCCCCTGCTTATAAAGAGGGAGGGGGCGGACGTTCCGCATTTCTGAATAAAGAAACCACCCACGATCTCTCCCACGACGCCGCATTCAACGCGTGCCGTTCGGGGAGGGCGCGGTGGATACGGAGAGAGATACGGCGTAACCTAGGCCGCGCGTGCCCGTGCCCTGTTTTGGGCCTGGCCCAACAGCGCTCGGCACCATGTATGGCCCAGGCCCGGGGGCTCCTGTCGGTGTACTAGATTAGGGGTACCCTAGTATCCCGAACTTGTGCACGGGCAGTCGCAGCATCCCGCGGCAAGGCTTGCTGGGTGACCGCCAAGGTCCTCCGTGGTTCCTTTGGAGCCATTCAAGAACAAAGTATCCAAACCAAGACACCACAAGACCCCGGCAAGAGGAGCTTGATGGGAAGGCCAACCAAGGCAAGGCGCTTAAGGAAACAAGACCCCGGCAAGAGGAGCTTGCCGGGAAGGCCACCCAAGGCATCTCAAGGAACTTGCCGCGGCACGCCTCGCGTCCCGGCAAGGCCCGGTGAGCGACAAGCTCCCGGACGCGACAAGACAATGACCGCGGCAAGGCGCTTGCCGCGGCGAGCCACCACTCTGTGCCCGCGCTCCAGCACATCCACCAACGTGTAGCTCTGGGACCCTTCCAAGCGTGCGTGGCAGGAGGCTGTGCAGCCAGCGGTGCGCAGTGGCGAGCGGCGCTGACAAGATTGCCATCGTGGCGAACGGTGGCATCCCTGACGGTTCCTTTTGCACTGTTTAGGCGACACAGACGGACATTTAATGCCCTTGTCCCCTGCCGTCAGGGTTAGGTATGATACACTGTAGCAGGTAGTTGTACCTACCGCAGCACCTTTCCATTTTTACCCTTTGTCTCCGCTGCCACCTGTCGGTGACCCCTTGAGCATATAAAAGGAGGCCCATGTGCAACGTAGGAGGGGGGGGGGGAGAAAGAGAACACTCAGGCTCGGTCTCGTTAGCTGCTGGTGTGTACTGTAGCACTCCGCGCTCCCGAGCAAGAACTCAATACAAACCACAAAGCAGGAGTAGGGTTTTACGCATCCGTGCGGCCCGAACCTGGGTAAACTGCTCGTGTGCTTCGCCTCGATCCGCTCTTCATGCGACCTCCGCCCCCGCCGAACCGAAAGGGACTCGGTCCGCCGGTCCCATAGGTGTTCGTGGATTAGTCCCCCGACAGGATCTGAAGGGGCCTGCCCCCTCTCCCCTTCTCCTATAAATAGTGGATGTGGGAGGGCTGCCAAAAGACCTAGACACATCCCCTGGCGCAGCCCCTCCCCCTCTCCTACACCTCCTCCTCCTCTGTAGCGCTTGGCGAAGCCCTGCGGGAGAACCACGAGCTCCATCACCACCACGCCGTCATGCTGTCGGAGTTCTCCCTCAACTTCTCCTCTCCCCTTGCTGGATCAAGAAGGAGGAGATGTCCCCGGGCTGTACGTGTGTTGAACGCGGAGGCGCCGTTTTTCGGCGCTTAGATCAGAATCGACCGCGATCTAAATCATTGCGTGTACGACTCCACCAAGTGCGTTCTTGTAACGCTTCCACTTAGCGATCTTCAAGGGTATGAAGATGCACGCCCTCTCTCTCTCGTTGCTGTATCTCCTAGATTGATCTTGGTGAGACGTAGGATTTTTTTTGAATTATTGCTATGTTCCCCAACACCATCTCCGTATCTCAAAACAATTATCAAGTATCTAACTTCTCATAGTATTCAACACACTCATAAGAAATTTTTTATTAATCTTGAATGCCTAACATAATTAAAGCAATTTACATGCTGTTTTGTAGGACTCTCAAAATAATCTAGGTGAAGCATGAGGACAATATTTCTATAAACAAATCCACCGACGTGCTCTAAAAGATATAAGTGAAGCACTGGAGCAAAAACTATATAACTCAAAAGATATAAGTGAAGCACATAGAGTATTCTAACAATTTCCGAATCATGTGTGTCTCTCTCAAAAGGTGTGTAAAGCAAGGATGATTGTGGAAAACTAACAAATAAAGACTCAAATAATACAAGACGCTCCAAGCAAAACAAATATCATGTGGTAAATAAAAATATAGCTCCAAGTAAAGTTACCGATGGATGTAGACGAAAGAGGGGATGCCTTCCGGGGCATCCCCAAGCTTTGGCTTTTAGGTGTTCTTAGATTATCTTGGGGCGCCATGGGCATCCCCAAGCTTAGACTCTTTCCACTCCTTGTTCCATAATCCATCAAATCTTTTACCCAAAACTTGAAAACTTCACAGCACAAAACTTAAAGTAGAAAATCTCGTGAGCTCCGTTAGCGAAAGAAAACAAAACACCACTTCAAGGTACTGTAATGAACTCATTATTTGTTTATATTGGTGTTAAACCTACTGTATTCCAACTTCTCTATGGTTTATAAACTATTTACTAGCCATATATTCATCAAAATAAGCAAACAACACACGAAAAACAGAATCTGTCAAAAACAGAACAGTCTGTAGTAATCTGTAGCTAACGCAAGATCTGGAACCCCAAAAATTCTAAATTAAATTGCTGGACTTGAGGAATTTATCTATTAATCATATGCAAAAATAATTAACTAAATATCACTTTCGAAATAAAAATGGCAGCAATTCTCGTGAGCGCTAAAGTTTCTGTTTTTACAGGAAGATTAAAAAGACTTTCCCCAAGTCTTCCCAACGGTTCTACTTGGCACAAACACTAATTAAACACACAAAAAACAACCAAAACAGTGGCTAGATAAATTATTTATTACTAAACAGGAGCAAAAAGCAAGGAATAAAAATAAAATTGGGTTGCCTCCCAACAAGCGCTATCGTTTAACGCCCCTAGCTAGGCATAAAAGCAAGGATAGATCTAGGTATCTTTAGTTGGTAGTTCTTTAATGAGACATCTATCACCTTTAGGAGTTTCTTTCCTTTTATCAATAATCAAACTTCTAGGCACAAGATCAAAAAAATCATTAGTAGCAAATGGTTCCTTAATGATAGCAAAAAGATTAGGATGAATACTTATAGATTTGAGATCCGCAGTTTCTTTGCTAGAGGATTCACCCTTATTTTTAGGAACATACATAAGCTTGGAAATTTTAGTTGAAGGACTTGGAGTATTCTTTATGTAAGAAAAAGCGGTTCCCAGGTTGGTAATGATACCCTCAAGTTTATCGATTCTAGTGGAATCATGATTTATTCTTTCATTAACTATAGGTTCCTTCTCTTTAATATTTTTCGAAGTTACTCCTACTTTAGATCCATATTGGGTAATTTGGTTGCGGATCTTTTTATCAAATTTTCCAATTAACTCAACGGTAGCAACTTTATTTTCAATAATTTCAAGTTTTTTGCATTACATGCTCCAAAGTTAACATAGTTCCATTAACCAAAAGAGGGGTGAGCCAAACAAATCTATCATAGCATTATAGGAATCGAAAATGTGGGTACCCAAGAAATTCCCTTCGGCAATGGTATCAAGGACATATCTGTGCCAAGGAATAGCACCTACATAAAAATTGCGAAGAAGAATAGAAGTAGATTGCTTCCTAGTAGATCTATTTGCAGCATTGCAAATTCTATACCAAGCGTCTTTTAGGTTTTCTCCTTCCCTTTGCTTAAAATTAAGAACTTCATTTTCAGGAGACAACGGAGAATATAGGGGACTAGCCATAATGACAAGCAAGCAATCCAACACACAAGCGAACAAGAAACAGGCAAAAAGAGGCAAATAGAGAAAGAGAGGGAGGATGGAGAGAGAGGGCGAATAAAACAGCAAGGGTGAAGTGGGGGAGAGGAAAACGAGAGGCAAATGGCAAATAATATAATGCGAGAGATAAGGGTTTGTGATGAGTACTTGGTATGTCTTGACTTGCAACGGCGCCACAAATGACTTGTTGTCGGGAGTCAAATCTTGACTTGTCTTGCGCGAACCTCCCCGGCAACGGCGCCAGAAATCCTTCTTGCTACCTTAGCACTGCGTTGGTTTTCCCTTCAAGAGGAAAGGGTGATGCAGCAAAGTAGCGTAAGCATTTCCCTCATTTTTTGAGAACCAACGTATCAATCCAGTAGGAGGCCGCGCACGAGTCCCTCACACCTACACAAACAAATAAATCCTCGCAACCAACACGATAAGGGGTTGTCAATCCCTACACGGTCACTTACGAGAGTGAGATTTGATAGATATGATAGGATAATATTTTTCGTATTTTTATGATAAAGAGAAATAAAAGATGCAAAGTAAAATAAATGGCAAAGGAAATAACTAAGTGTTGGAAGATTAATATGATGGAAGATAGACCCGGGGGCCAAAGGTTTCACTAGTGGCTTCTCTCAAGAGCATAAGTATTTACGGTGGGTGAACAAATTACTGTTGAGCAATTGAAAGAATTGAGCATAGTTATGAGAATATCTAGGTATGATCATGCATATAGGCATCATGTCCGAGACAAGTAGACCGACTCCTGCCTGCATCTACTACTATTACTCCACACATCGACCGCTATCCAGCATGCATCTAGAGTATTAAGTTCAAGAGAACAGAGTAACGCTTTAAGCAAGATGACATGATGTAGAGGGATAAACTCATGCAATATGATATAAACCCCATCTTGTTATCCTCGATGGCAACAATACAATACGTGCCTTGCTGCCCCTACTGTCCCTAGGAAAGGACACCACAAGATTGAACCCAAAGCTAAGCACTTCTCCCATTGCAAGAAAGATCAATCTAGTAGGCCAAACCAAACTGATAATTCGAAGACACTTGCAAAGATAACCAATCATACATAAAAGAATTCAGAGAAGATTCAAATATTGTTCATAGATAAACAAGATCATAAACCCACAATTCATCGGTCTCAACAAACACACCGCAAAAGAAGATTACATCGAATAGATCTCCACAAGAGAGGGGGAGAACTTTGTATTGAGATCCAAAAAGAGAGAAGAAGCCATCTAGCTAATAACTATGGACCCGTAGGTCTGAAGTAAACTACTCACACTTCATCGAAAGGGCTATGGTGTTAATGTAGAAGCCCTCCATGATCGATGCCCCCTCCGACGGAGCTCCGGAAAAGGCCCCAAGATGGGATCTCATGGATACAGAAAGTTATGGCAGTGGAATTAGGATTTTGGCTCCGTATCTGGTAGTTTGGGGGTACGTAGGTATATATAGGAGGAAGGAGTACATCGGTGGAGCAACAGGGGGCCCACGAGGGTGGAGGGCACGCCTGGGGGATAGGCGCGCCCCCTACCTCGTGCCTTCCTCGTTGATTGCTTGACGTAGGGTCCAAGTCCTCTGGATCATGTTCGTTCCAAATATCACGTTCCCGAAGGTTTCATTCCGTTTGGAGTCCGTTTGGTATTCTTTTTCTGTGAAACCCTAAAATAGGCAAAAAACAGCAATTCTGTGCTGGGCCACCGGTTAATAGGTTAGTCCCAAAAATGATATAAAAGTGTATAATAAAGCCCAATAATGTCCAAAGCAGAATTTAATATAGCATGGAACAATAAAAAATTATAGATACATTGGGGACGTATCACTCTATAGATTTGATGAAGGTGATATTCCTCGTAATAAGTCTGCTAGCCAATGCTTAGATGAGTTTGATAATTTTATTGTTAAACAAGAAAACTTCAATGCTTATGTTTGTAGACAATTGGAACGTAATGCTTATATGATTAACACTTGAGTGATTATATGTCTAGAGTTAAAGGTGAACTTAAACTTATTAGTAAACATGCTTCTATGGTAACCACTCAAGTAGAACAAGTACTTAAGGCTCAGAATGATTTTCTCAATGAATTAAAAAATAAGAAAAATGATAATGATGTTAGAGTTGTGACTAGAGGGGGTAAAATGACTTAGGGAACTTTGTATCCTGAAGGCCACCCTAAGAGAATTGAGCAAGATTATCAGAGAACTAATGTTGATGCACCTAGTTCTTCTAAGAAGAAGAAAAAGAAAAATGATAGGACTTTGCATGCTTCTAGTGAACCTGTTGTTGACACACCTTAGAATCCCAATGATATTTATATTTCTGATGCTAAAACACAATCTGGTAATGAACATGAACCTAGTGATAATGTTAATGATGAGGTTCATGTTGATGCTCAACCTAGCAGTGACAATGATGTAGAGATTGAACCTGTTGTTGATCTTGATAACCCACAATCAAAGAATCAACGTTATGATAAGAGAGACTTTGTTGCTTGGAAGCATGGTAAAGAAAGAGAACCATGGGTTAAGAAACTCATGCCTTTTCCTCCTAAACCATCCAAGAAAAACGATGATGAGGATTTTGAGCGCTTTGCTGAAATGATTAGACCTATCCTTTTGCGTATGCGTTTGACTGACATGCTTAAAATGAATCCTTATGCTAAGTACATGAAATATATAGTCACAAATAAAAGAAAGTGGTACGTCTCCGTCGTGTCTACTTTTCCAAACACTTTTGCCCTTGTTTTGGACTCTAACTTGCATGATTTGAATGGAACAAACCCGGACTGACGTTGTTTTCAGCAGAATTGTCGTGGTGTTATTTTTGTGCAGACATAAAAGTTCTCGTAATGACCTGAAGATCAACGAAGAATTATTTTGGAATATATAAAAAATACTGGAAGAAAGATCCATGTCAGGGGGCCTCCACCTGTCCACGAGGGTGGGGGCGCGCCCCTGCCTCGTGGGCCCCCTGACGCTCCACCGACCTCAACTCTGACTCCATATATTCACTTTCGGGAGAAAAAACCAGAGAGAAGGATTCATCATGTTTTACGATACGGAACCATCACCAAGCCCTAAACTCTCTCAAGAGGGCTGATCTGGAGTCCGTTCGGGGCTTCGGAGAGGGGAATCCGTCGCCATCGTCATCATCAACCTTCCTCCATCACCAATTTCATGATGCTCACCGCCGTGCATGAGTAATTCCATCGTAGGCTTGCTGGATGGTGATGGGTTGGATGAGATTTATCATGTAATCAAGTTAGTTTTGTTAGGGTTTGATCCCTAGTATCCACTATGTTCTGATATTAATGTTGCTATGACTTTGCTATGCCTAATTCTTGTCACTAGGTCCCAAGTGCCATGATTTCAGATCTGAACCTATTATGTTTTCATAAATATATGAGAGTTCTTGATCCTATCTTGCAAGTCTATAGTCACCCACTATGTGTTATGATCCGGGAACCCCGAAGTGACAATAATCGGGACCACTCCCGGTGATGACCGTAGTTTGAGGAGTTCATGTATTCACTATGTGTTAATGCTTTGGTCCGGTACTCTATTAAAAGGAGGCTTAATATCCCTTAGTTTCCAATAGGACCCTGCTGCCACGGGAGGGTAGGACAAAAGATGTCATGGAAGTTCTTTTCCATAAGCATGTATGACTATATTCGGAATACATGCCTATATTACATTGATGAACTGGAGCTAGTTCTGTGTCACCCTAGGTTATGACTGTTACATGATTGATCGCATCCGGCATAATTCTCCATCACTGATCCAATGCCTACGATCTTTTCATATATTATTCTTCGCTTATTTACTTTTCCGCTGCTACTATTACAATCACTACAAAACCCAAAAATATTACTTTTGCTACCGTTACCTTTTGCTATTGTTACCACTACTATCATATTACTTTGCTACTAAATACATGGCTGCAGATATTAAGTTTCCAGGTGTGGTTGAATTGACAACTCAGCTGCTAATACTTGAGAATATTCTTTGGCTCCCCTTGTGCCGAATCAATAAATTTGGGTTGAATACTCTACCCTCGAAAATTGTTGTGATCCCCTATACTTGTGGGTTATCAAGACTATTTTATGGCGCCGTTGACGGGTAGCATAGCTCTATTCTTTGAGTCACTTGGGATTTATATCTGCTTATCATTATGAAGAACTTGAAAGGTCCAAGAACCAAGATCTATCCCTCAACTACGAGGGGAGGTAAGGAACTACCATCTAGCTCTGCACTTGATTCACCTTCTGTTTTGAGTAAGCTTGCGACACCTAAACCTGCTTCTGCTATTAATTCTGATATGTCACATGTTATTGATAATGCCACTTCTGCTATGCATGATACTTATGATGAAACTACTTCTATGCTTGATACTACTGTGCCACTTGGTGAATTTCTTGATGAACAACTTGCTAGGGCTAGAGAGAATGAAATTATTGAAACTGATAATATTGATGAAAGTGATGATGAGGATTCTCCCCTTAGATATGAATTACCTGTTATGCCTGAGGGCTATGTTATGGATGTAGAAACTGCTAGAGATTTTCTTGCTTGCAACGATAGGTGTGATCTTAAGAAGCTTTTAGCTAAGCCGAAACAAAAAACTTTGAATGCTAGAATGAAATATGATCCTGCTTATGCTACTTCACCTATCTTTGTTACTGATAAGGATTATGATTTCTCTGTTGATCCTAGGATAATTACTTTAGTTGAATCTGATCCTTTCTATGACTATATATCTGAAACTGTTGTGGCACATCTTACTAAATTAAATGATATAGCTACCCTGTTCACTAATGATGAGAACACTTGCTATTATTATATCCTTAAATTATTTCCGCTCCCATAAAGGGTGATGCTAAGATATGGTTTAAATACTTGAGAATATTCTTTGGCTCCCCTTATGTCGAATCAATAAATTTGGGCTGAATACTCTACCCTCGAAAACTGTTGCGATCCCCTATACTTGTGGGTTATCAAGACTATTTTCTGGTGCCGTTGCCAGGGAGCATAGCTCTATTCTTTGAGTCACTTGGGATTTATATCTGCTTATCATTATGAAGAACTCGAAAGATCAAAGAACCAAGATTTTTCCCTCAACTACGAGGGGAGGTAAGGAACTGCCATCTAGCTCTGCACTTGATTCACCTTGTGTTTTGAGTAAACTTGCGACACATAAACCTGCTTCTGCTATTAATTCTGATATGTCACATGTTATTGATGATGCCACTTCTGCTATGCATGATACTTATGATGAAACTACTTCTATGCTTGATACCACTGTGCCACTTGGTGAATTTCTTGATGAACAACTTGCTAGGGCTAGAGAGAATGAAATTATTGAAACTGATAATATTGATGAAGGTGATGATGAAGATTCTCCCCCTAGATATGAATTACCTGTTGTTCCTGAGGGTTATGTTATGGATGAAGAAACTGCGAGAGACTTTCTTGCTTGCAATGATAGAAGTGATCATAAGAAATTATTAGCTAAGATGAAAGAAAAAACTCTGAATGCTAGAATGAAATATGATCCTGCTTATGCTACTTCACCTATCTTTGTTACTGATAAGGATTATGATTTTTCTGTCGATCCTGAGTTAATTACTTTGGTTGAATCAGATTCTTTTTATGGCTATGAATCTGAAACTGTTGTGGCACATCTTACTAAATTAAATGATATAGCTACCCTGTTCACTAATGATGAGAAAACTCGCTACTATTATATCCTTAAATTATTTCCGTTCTCATTAAAGGGTGATGCTAAGATATGGTTTAATTCTCTTGATCCTGGTTGTGTGCGTAGTCCCTAGGATATGATTTACTACTTCTCTGCTAAGTATTTCCCCGCTCATAAGAAACAAGCTGCCTTAAGGGAAATATATAATTTTGTGCAAATTGAAGAAGAGAGTCTCCCACAAGCTTGGGGGAGGCTTCTCCAATTACTTAATGCTTTGCCTGATCATCCTCTCAAGAAAAATGAAATACTTGATATCTTTTATAATGGACTAACCGATGCTTCCAGAGATTACCTGGATAGTTGCGGTGGTTGTGTTTTCAGGGAAAGAACTGTTGATCAAGCTAAAATTCTATTGAATAATATGTCGACCAATGAAAATAATTGGACACTTCCTAAACCAACTCCTAAGCCAACTCTGGAGAAAAGGGGTATTCTATTTCTCAGTCCTGAAGGTATGCAAGAGGCAAAGAAATCTATGAAAGAAAAAGGTATTAAAGCTAAAGATGTTAAGAATTTACCTCATGTTGAAGAAATACATGGTCTTAATTTTCCGCCTGTTGAAGAAACACACGGTCTCGATAACCCGACACAGGTAGTAAAGATGAACTCTCTCTATAGATATGAGAAAGTTGAAATCCCTCCTCTAAGTTTGCTAGCCAATGTTTGGATGAATTCGATAACTTTATGGTTAAGCAAGAAGATTTTAATGCTTATGTTGGTAGACAATTGAAACATAATGCTTATATGATTGAACACTTGAGTGATTATATGGATAATGTTAAAGGTGAACTTAAACTTATTAGTAAACATGCTTCTATGGTTACCACTCAACTAGAACAAGTACTTAAGGCTCAGAATGATTTGCTCAATGAATTGTACAATAAGAAAAATGATAATGTTGTTAGAGTTGTGACTAGAGGGGGTAAAATGACTCAGGAACCTTTGTATCCTGAGGGCCACTCCAAGAGAATTGAGCAAGATTCTCATAGAACTAATGTTGATGCACCTAGTCCTTCTAAGAGGAAGAAAAAGAAAAATGATAGGACTTTGCATGCTTCTAGTGAACCTGTTGTTGACACACCTGAGAATCCCAATGATATTTCTATTTCTGATGCTGAAACACAAGCTGGTAATGAACATGAACCTAGTGATAATGTTAATGATGATGTTCATATTGATGCTCAACCTAGTAATGACAATGATGTAGAGATTAATCCTGCTGTTGATCTTGATAACCCACAATCAAAGGATCAACGTTATGATAAGAGAGACTTTGTTGCTAGGAAGCACGGTAGAGAAAGAGAACCATGGGTTCAGAAACCCATGCCCTTTCCTCCTAAACCATCCAAGAAAAAGGATGATGAGGATTTTGAGCGCTTTGCTGAAATGATTAGACCTATATTTTTGCGTATGCATTTGACTGATATGCTTAAAGTGAATCCTTATGCTAAATATATGAAAGATATTGTTACTAACAAGAGAAAGATATCGGAAGCTGAAATTTCCACCATGCTTGCTAATTACACTTTTAAGGGTGGAATACCAAAGAAACTTGGAGATCCAGGAGTACCAACTATACCATGCTCCATTAAAGGAAACTATGTTAAAACTGCTTTATGTGATCTTGGAGCCGGTGTTAGTGTTATGCCTCTATCTTTATATCGTAGACTCGATTTGAATAAATTGACACCTACTGAAATATCTTTGCAAATGGCTGATAAATCGACTGCTAGACCTGTCGACATTTGTGAGGATGTGCCTGTTGTGGTTGCAAACGTTACTATTTCAATGGACTTTGTTATTCTTGATATTCCCGAGGACGATAGTATGTCTATTATTCTTGGAAGACTCTTTTTGAATATTGCAGGGGTTGTTATTGATTGCACTAAAGGCAATGTCACTTTTCATGTTAATGGTAAGGAGCACATGGTACACTTTCCGAGGAAACAACCTCAAGTCCATAGTATCAATTCTATTGGAAAAATTTCAACAATTACTATTGGAGGTTTTGAATTTCCTCTTCCTACTGCCAAGAAGAATATGATATTCTTATTGTTGGGGACGTGCATATCCCCGTTGAGGTAACATAGTGTTATTTGAAATTTCTCCAGTTTCATGTTACTCGAAATGAGTTTGTTAACAAGACCTGATCAACCTTGTTAGTGGATTCCTTTTGATGAGCATGAGGTGGATGAAGTTAGAAAACACAACTCTCTGTACCCTCTTTTTACTTTCTGTTATTTATATTAAATAAAGCAAAAATAATATTTTTCTGTCTGTTTTCTGAATTACCAATGCAATAAAAAAATACCCCGAAAATAAAAGTTCTCCAAATGCCCTGAAAATTAAATATGATTTTTTCTAGAATATTTCAGAATATCTGGCACTGAGAACACAGCAGGGGGAGCAAGCACCTGGCCACGAGGGTGCAGGGCGCGCCCACCCCTTGGGCGCACCCCCTGCCTCGTGGGCCCACGATGGCTCCCCTCCACTTATTCCAGCTACCACACACTCCTTCTTCCTCCTATAAAAATCACCAACCAGCTCAAACCCGAGTCCAAGCTCATTTTGCTGCCATTTTCGATCTCATTGCTCAAAGCTACATTCACAAAACCGCTTTGGGGGATTGTTCCTTGGTATGTGACTCCTCCAATGGTCCAATTAGTTTTTGTTCTAGTGCTTTATTCATTGCAAATTTTTTCTACTTAGGTGACCCTACTCTTGAGCTTGCATGTCACATTTATATGGCCCCAAGTAGTTCTAATGCATGATATAGCCTCTAGGCACTTGTAGGAGTAGTTGCTATCAATTTTGTTGAGTTTAGTTCACCTTTATTTTGAAGTTACTAAAAATTTCAGAAATTTTCAGAAAAAGATGAAGAGATTTTTGAGGGGCTCATCGAGCCGAAGCTCGAAGGATAAATAGAGTGACGAGAACAAGAAGCCCAAGTATAATCTCCCTCGCGCCGCGGAGGTTCGGCCGTGTGAATGGCCTTGTGGTGATTTCTTGAGAGCAGCCTAGATTTATGATGATTTCTATGAGTTAGCTGAGAATGCAGGCCTCACTGCCTTCCTCCACGACCAACGCGAACAGTATCTCTTACTCAGCAATATCTTTGTGCAAAACTTCATTTCCATGCTAGGATCTCACCACTGAAAGGATTGATATGGTTGACTAGAGGGGGGGGTGAATAGGCAACTAAAAATTTTTAACTTTTCTTTACCAAATTAAACTTTGCATCAAAGTAGGTTGTCTAGATATGCAACTAGGTGAGCAACCTATATGATGCAACAACAACAAAAAAACACGCAAACAAGAGAAGTAACACTAATGAGCTTGCACAAGTAAAGGTAAGAGATAACCAAGAGTGGACCCGGTGAAGACGAGGATGTGTTACCGAAGTTCCTTCATTTTGAGGGGAAGTATGTCTCCGTTAGAGCGGTGTGGAGGCACAATGCTCCCCAAGAAGCCACTAGGGCCACCGTATTCTCCTCACGCCCTCACACAATGCGAGATGCCGTGATTCCACTATTGGTGCCCTTGGTGGCGGCAACCGGACCTTTACAAACAAGGTTGGGGCAAACTCCACAACTTAATTGGAGGCTCCCAACGAAACCACGAGGCTTCACCACAATGGAATATGGCTCCGAGGTGACCTCAACCGTCTAGGATGCACAAAGCACCCAAGAGTAACAAAATCCACACAAGAAAGTATGGGAAGCAAATATCCTTTGGTGGAAGTGTAGATCTAGGTTTCCTCCTTCAATCCCTAGCAAATCAACAAGTTTGAGTGGCTAGAGAGAGAGATCGGGAAAAGAGAGCTTGAGTAGCATTAATGGTGGAAAGATAGAGGTTAGTGGTAGGTGTGGTAGGTGGAAGAAGCGCCCTTATATAGCAACCCTAAAAATCCAACCGTTACTGTGTTCTCAGTGCTGCAGCGGTACAACCGCTCCTGGTCCCGGTACAACCGGGACTCACAGTTTACGTGCAGAACCCTACCAGGTGGTACAACCGGGCGACCAGGCGGTAGTACCGATTGAGAAGAACAACCGGACCAACCGCCCAGCCACCGCCCAACCACCACATAGGAACAGAAGGGAGTCACCCCTGAGTGCGGTAGTCGAGCGGTACCGGGCCGGTGCAACCGCATGGCCTCGAGCGCTCGAGCGGCTAAGTCCTGAGCGGTAGAACCGCTTCGGACCCCGGTGGTACCGGTACGACCGGACCAACCGGGCCACTACCGCACGAGTACCTCATCAAAACAGAGGCCGGACTGGTACTTGGGCGGTGCCTGGCCGGAACAACCGCCCTAGTCCTTGCTGAGCATTGGCGGTACCACCGCCCGGAAGCAGCGGTACAACCGCTCGAACAAAACTGGTCAGCGCCAAGACCCAGCGGTACAACCGCTCCAGAGAGCGGTACAACCGCTGGAGCTCACAGTAGACAATATGAAGGAAGGGGAAGACAAGAGAGGGGTGAGGTAAGTGTACGTGAATGGATACCCCCAACACTTTCCAATGTGGATTCCCTCTTGATAGTACGGGTTCCCTATGACCAAAAGAGATAAACAAACGTGTATAAAACACCATCTTTGATCCTTTTTTTCTTCAAAGAGAATAGTTAACCGAAGAAGACCTAAAACCGAAACCTGAAACACTTAGCATAAGATTAGGTCAATAAAGGGTTGTCATCATCCTCCAAAACACAAAGTATGGAAATGACCTTACAATCTCCCCTTTTGGTGGATGATGACAACACCATGATTTGCAAGTGAAAAGTCTAGAAAATGTAGACGGGACTCCCCCTAGATGTGTGCCCCAAATTTAGAAGGCTATTTGAGAGCACATATTAGGGACGAGACTCCCCCTAGATTTTATAGACTCGCCACTCCTACTAAACATGGTGAGCAATAAGACCATAATACGAAGGTAGAGATAATAATGGAATACACAACAATATCACGGAAAATAAAGATAGATAGCTAGATACTCACATGTCTTACACCATGCAAGCAGAGATATGCAACAAGGTTCACATGCCAAAGTTCAACACAAATGACGGAAAAGGAAAAACACAAGCAACAAGGCAAATAAAACCCCATGCAAATCCCGAGACCTAGAACTCTCCCCCCTTTGGCATCAAGACACCAAAAGGGAAAAGGAGCAAAGCTAGTCTCCCAAGACTCCTCGGTAGCATCTGGATCTGCATCATCATCAGACTTGTCAACATCGTCTTGATCGGATTCCTCCACGGAATCATCAACTGCAACAAAGGATGTGGATGGATGCGGAGGAGCTTCATCATCAGACCAGGTGCTGTGGGTAGATATCCAATGCTCCTTCGGTGTGATGCTCTTCTCAGGGCCACTCTGAACCGACATATTGAGGTGCTTCATCATTGCAATTTGCCGACGCCGGGCATGCTTCTCATTGACATGGGCCTCATACATCCTCTTTTGGATGTCGGACTGGAGGCAGAAAGTATTCTTCACCTTGGCAGTGAGCTTCTCCACCCAAGAGGGCTTGGCCCCTGGCTCCATCTCAAAGGTCTCATCGTCAGAAGTGGCATGGAAATCCTCAGGAGCATTGGCAGGGAAGCGAGGCTCGGCGTGCTTCTTCTTCTTAAGAAGCTTGACCTCATGAACAGTGAGATTATCGAGAGAGGTGAGAGCCTCCCCAGGACGGCGAACCTCCCATACTGAGTTTAGAAAGCACATGACAAACGGAGCATAAATGGGACCTTCCTGTAGATGACCATGTTGTACATCTCGTGCCACAGCCAGTTGGACACGTCAAACATTTCCCCAGAACCCACCTTGGTCTTCATTGCAACCATCAAGTCAACAAGATAGCCATGGATTTCATCTTGATTTCCCACCTTGGGCAGAAGCACACTGCAAAACACACGATGCATGATGTCATAGACCTTCACCAAATCCTTAGATTCTCCAATAATACCACGACCCCGAATGTACAGAGGGGCAAGCTTCTCCTTAGGCATAGACTCAGGATGGTCATGAGGACGAATGCCACCTCTACCTTCCAGACCGATATCGTCATACCCAAGAGCATTGCAAAAGGCCCTCCAGGGAACTTGAAAGAGCTCATCACGACACATGAAAGTGAGAGTGCGCGCGTCATCTTCTCCAAAGTGAACCGTGGCATAGAACTGATGGACGAGTTGAACATCAAAGTCATAGTTGACAGACATGAGCTTGACAAGATCAAACTCCTCACAGAGAGCTAGTGCCTCACCAAAATACTCCAAGTTGTTCCTCCAATGGTCAAGATCGATGGTCCACTGCTTGGCATACATGTTCTTATTGTGCTCAAAGAGTTCATGAACAATCCGCACTTGCATCTCATTCTGGAACTGAATAGTGGTCCAATGAGGAGCAATGGGAACCTCATAAGGATTCTTCAAGCGGAAAGCTTCCCAATCCTTGGCTTTCCAACGATGTAAGGGAAAAACCACACACTGCTTGGCAGCGGCAGACTTCTCACGGCGAGTGGGCTTGGTGGGAATCACAACCTCTTCTTCGTCATCAGACACAACCGGATGCAAGGTCCGTCGTGCCCTCTTCTTGGTCTTGCGAGGAGCAGAGCGAGAACTAGAGCCACCTGAACACATGCACAAGGAGAACACAAGAAACCCAGCAAATATGAGAGGATTGCACACACAAATAGAAGAAAAGATATATTGCACGAACTTAGAAAATGAAACAAGGCTATATGGTGCAGATATCCCAGTTGAACCGGTTCTCCTACCGGTAGTACCGCTCCAGTGGTTGTACCGCCCGCAGAGGCGGTAGAACCGTTGAACAATGGTACTACGGGTAGGGACTAGATTTAACCACAAAATATGAATCATACTAGCCATATTCTACTCTCAAAGACGTGCAATCTAAGCAGGAGGCAAAAAGGGATCTCTTCCACCCAATAGTTTAAACAATAAATGTGGAATGTCAAGTAATGCCCTAGAACAAGGAGAACAAACCCTAGAACGAAGAACGAAGGACAATGGGGCATTACCGACATCCATGGGAAGAAATCGGGAAGGAGGAGGCCTCCTGGGAGAGGATCCACGGAGACCCCACAGATCTGAAGCGCGAGAAGCACTCCCGGGCAGAGGCAATGGCGGTCGGCGGCTAGGGCACAAGATGGGAAGGGCGGGGGGAGAGAGAAAAGAAACCCCCGCCAGCCCTGATGGGAATATATAGGCCCAAAGTCACGCGGCGGTTGTACCACTCAAGGAAGCGGTTGTACCGCTGCCTGGTACGAGCCAGTGGTTGCGGGTGGTACTTCCGTCGCCAAGAGGCAGCGGTAGTACCGCCGTAACCAACCGGTATAACCGGCTAGACGGGCACCCCAGTGGTTGAGCGGTGGAACCGCTCAAGCACCACTGGGAGACCGCCTGGAGAGCACCAGCGGTAGAACCGCCTGTGACCCCGGTTGTACCGCCCGGTCACCATCACCAAAGCCATGGACAAGTGTGTGCAATTTAGACTAGATGGCTTGATGAAGGGAAGGCTTGGGACAGAGAAGGCACGGGGAAAAAGGTGGGTCTCCAAGAAAAAACAAAAGGAAAACGAGAGAGAACCACACTTGGAGACCCCAACACCTAGCACCTAAGAAAACAAACTAAGGCAAGGACAAGAAGGACTAACACAAGGCACAACACTTTCAAGGGGTCGGAGGCCGTAGCCACCTATGTATGAGTCAATTGGTATGGCACCGCGAAGAATTATCCTTGGGCCCATGACCAAAACTCGTCTTTCAACAAGATAATGTGAAAGAGTTGATCAATTTATGCATAATGGGGGGGAAGAGTTCATTGAGAGAACACCACTCCCCCTATGTCCATGCCTACATCTAAACAAGATAACAAGTTGAGTATGGTCGGGTGTGCAAGGGTTCAAGCAACATTGCTCGAATCAATGATATTTAGCTCATGCCTTAGCTCGCGAAATCTTGCTTCATCCAAGGGTTTTGTGAAAATATCTGCCAGGTTATCATGAGTGTTGACGTAGTTGAGCTCGATTTCCCCTCGCCTTATGTGATCCCTGATAAAGTGATACCGAATCTCAATATGCTTCGTCTTGAAGTGTTGCACCGGGTTGAGAGAAATCTTGATGGCACTTTCATTGTCACACCAAAGAGGCACTTTGTCACAGATGACACCGTAATCCTTTAAAGTTTGCCTCATCCATAAAAGTTGAGCACAACAACTACCGACATCCACATACTCCGCTTACGTGGACGAGGGGGACACACAACTTTGCTTCTTGGAATACCAACTCACCAAAGAGCAGCCAAGAAATTGGCACCCTCCAGAAGTGGACTTCCTATCCACTTTGTCTCCCGCCCAATCCGAGTCCGAATAGCCTACAAGCTTGAAGTTTGATCCTCTTGGGTACCATAAGCCAAAGTTTGGGGTATGAGCCAAATATCGAAAGATTCGTTTGACCGCCACATAGCGACTTTCCTTAGGTGCGTCTTGAAACCATGCACAAATTCCCACACTCAACATGATATCCGGTCTATATGCACAAAGGTAAAGCAAGGAGCCAATCATGGAGCGATATACCTTTTGATCCACCGCTTTACCATTGGGATCAATTTCAAGTTGGCACTTGGTGGGCATGGGAGTGGACGCCGGCTTGACATCACTTAGCTTGAATCTCTTAAGCATGTCTTGAGTGTATTTGGCTTGGTTGATGAAGGTTCCTTCTCTCCTTTGCTTCACTTCGAACCCGAGAAAGAACTTCAACTCTCCCATGGAAGACATCTCGAACTTTGAGGTCATGAGAGCGGCAAATTCCTCATTGAAAGCTTTGTTAGGGGAACCAAAGATAACATCATCAACATATAATTGGCATACCAACAACTCCCCTTTGACCTTCTTAGTAAAAGAGTGGGGTCGATTAGCCCAACTTCAAAACCACGGTCTTGTAACAACTCGGTAAGGTGGTCATACCACGCACGTGGGGCTTGTTTAAGGCCATAGAGTGCCTTATCGAGTTGATACACATGATCAGGAAAGTAGGGATCCTCGAACCCGGGGGGTTGCTTGACATAAACCAATTCATTAATAGGACCATTAAGAAAAAGCACTCTTCACATCCATTTGTTGTAACTTAAAGTTACGATGATAAGCATATGCAATCAACATGCGAATGGATTCAAGACGAGCAACGGGAGCGAAGGTTTCACCGTAGTCGACACCCACGACTTGGGAGTCGCCTTGTGCTACCAAATGAGCCTTGTTGCGAATGATAATCCCATGAGCATCTTGCTTGTTCTTAAATATCCACTTGGTTCCAATGACATTGTGGTTCACCGTCGACCTTGGCACCAATCTCCACACTTTGTTGCGCTCGAAGTTGTTGAGTTCTTCATGCATGGCATTGAGCCAATCCGGATCTTCGAGTGCCTCATAGACCTTGTGGGGTTCGACACAAGAGACAAACGCGTGATGTTCACAATAGTTTGCTAATTGTCTACGAGTTCTTACCCCCTTTCTTAAGCTTCCAAGCACATTCGTCATGAGATGGTCCTTGGTGGAGAGCTTGGAAGCAACCTTGGCTGCACGACGCTCCAATTCCTCCTCGGGGGTGAGACGAGGAGTGGTCACTTGATCATCTCGAGCGTCGTCTTGAGCTTGTTCTTGATCTCGTGAAACTTGATCTGGAACTTGCTCGGAGGAGGGAGCTTGACCTTGGGCATCACTTGATGTTATAACACCATCTTGAGATTGATCTTGCCCTTGGTCTTGTTCTTGAGGTAGAGAGCCCTCACTATGTTCTTCGGAAGCGTGTGGGTCTTGGGTAGGTGAAGGTTCCACTTGAGTAGAACATTTTCCTTCTCCTTCGGCCACAAGAGGTTCCTCAATGGGTAGGATATGACCAATACCCATTCTTCTTATGGCTTGGGGAGGAATTTCATCACCTACATCACAAGTACCACTTTGCTCCACTTGGGAGCCATTATTCTCATCAAACTCCACGTTACATGTTTCCTTAATAAGTCCCGTGGACTTATTGAGAACACGGTAAGCATGAGAGTTTGTAGCATAACCAACAAATATGCCCTCATAAGCTCTAGCCTAAAATTTAGACAAATGGACACCTTTCTTGAGAATGAAACACTTACACCCGAATACCCGGAAGTACTTGAGGTTGGGCTTGTTACCGGTGAGTATCTCATATGGAGTCTCGTTCAAGCCTTTGCGAAGGTAGAGCCGATTAGATGCGTGACATGCGGTGTTGATGGCTTCGGCCCAAAAGTTGTAGGGAGACTTGAACTCCGCCATCATGGTCCTTGCCGCATCCATCAACGTCCGGTTCTTCCTCTCCGCTACACCATGTTGTTGAGGGGTATAAGGTGTGGAATATTGATGCTTGATTCCCTCATCACTCAAAAACTCATCCAAGGTGTAGTTCTTGAACTCGGAGCCGTTGTCACTTCTTATTGTCAAGATCTTCGCATTGTGTTGTCGTTGAGCTTCATTTGCAAAGTCGATGATGGTTTGTTGGGTCTCGCTCTTCCTCTTGAAGAAATATACCCAAGTGTATCTTGAATAGTCATCTACAATCACCAAGAAATACTTTCTACCCCCAAGACTATCAAAGGATGGAGGTCCAAAGAGGTCCATGTGAAGGAGCTCCAAAGGCCTCTTCGAGTCGATGATAGTTGTGGGAGGGTGAGCCTTCTCATGTAGCTTTCCTTCAATGCAAGCACTGCAAGCACGATCTTTAGCAAAACTAACATTTGTTAGTCCATGACATAGCCCCCTTGAGAATACTTTGCAAAGATCTCATATTGATGTGGGCTAAACGGCGATGCCAAAGCCATCCCACGTCAACTTTAGCCATTAGGCATGTCGTGGTCTTAGTGGGTCGCTTTGAAAAGTTAATCACATAGAGACCGTTCTCGACATGCCCAACAAAGGCTACTTTAAGAGTCTTGCTCCACAAGAGGGCCACGGATTCAATATCAAAGAAAGTGGCAAAGCCCATGAGTGCTAGTTGACGAACGGAAAGTAAATTGTATGCAAGGGACTCAACAAGCATGACTTTCTCGATCATAAGATCATGAGAAATGACAACTTTGCCGAGTCCCAATACCTTAGAAGACGAGGCATCACCTCACTCAACATTGGTGGGCATGGATGGAATCTTTTGCACGTCCACCACCAAGTCCTTGCTTCTGGTCATATGATTAGTAGCTCCACTATCGAGCAACCATGACCCCCCACCGGAAGCAAACACCTATAAGAGATCAATGCTTGGTTTTAGGTACCCATTTTGTAATGGGTCCTTTGATGTTAGTAACAAGGGTCTTAGGAACCCAAATAGACCATTCAATGTACTCATAAGGAGAACCAACAAATTTGGCATAAACATGCCCATCTCTAGCGCGTCACAACACATAAGAAGGGTTAAAGTCGCCGGCTTTGTTGGGAAGGTGAGCGTTTCCCTTCTTGGCATCACTACCCTTCATGGAATTTTTCTCCTTCTCCTTAGTAGCACCCTCACCCTCCTTCACAAAGGTTTGCTTAAGAGGAGGAGGTCATTTGGCCTTGTCATTCTTCTTCTCGTTCTTGGACTTGGGCACGTACCCAATCCCTTCCTTGGCCACCACTCCCTTTTGGTTGGTCAAGAGGTCGTTGAGGCTCTTCTCGCCTTGTATGCAAGACACGAGACCTTTCTCGAGTTGCACCTTTAGATTAGTGTTCTCCTCAACAACACGGGTTGGTAGCATTTGCATTATCAATTAACATCATACGAGGAAAGGTGGCTGAGGGAGTCCTGGATTAGAGGGTCTCCGGACAGCCGGACTATATCCTTTGGCCGGACTGTTGGACTATGAAGATACAAGATTGAAGACTTCATCTCGTGTCCGGATATGACTCTACTTGGCGTGGAAGGCAAGCTAGGCAATACGGATATGTATATCTCCTCCGTCGTAACCGACCTTGTGTAACCCTAGCCCCTTCCGGTGTCCATATAAACCAGAGGGTTTTAGTCCGTAGGACAACATACAATCATACCATAGGCTAGCTTCTAGGGTTTAGCCTCTCTGATCTCGTGGTAGATCAACTCTTGCAATACTCATATCATCAAGAAAAAATCAAGCCGGATGTAGGGTTTTACCTTCATCAAGAGGGCCCGAACCTGGGTAAAACATCGTGTTCCCTGCCTCCTATTACCATCCGCCTTAGACGCACAGTTCGGGACCCCCTACCCGAGATCCGCGGGTTTTGACACCGACATTGGTGCTTTCATTGAGAGTTCCTCTATGTCGTTGTCGTTAGGCTTGATGGCTCCTGCGATCATCGATAGAGATGCAGTACAGGGTGAGACTTTTCTCCCCAGACAGATCTTTGTGTTCGGCGGCTTCGCACTGCGGGCCTACTCGCTTGGCCATCTGGAGCAGATCGAAAGTTATGCCCCTGGCCACCAGGTCAGGTTTGGAAGCTTAAACTACACGGCCGATACCTGCGGAGACTTGATCTTCGACGGATTTGAGCCCCTCCCTTGTGCGTCGTGCGGTCACAATGAGTACGATTTAGCTCTACCATCGGACCGTATTCAGGAGATCGCACCGGCAGCCGCTCCGAGCCTCAATTCGGAGCCAGTTGCGCCATCCATGGACGGGTGGATGGACCCCATCACGGAGGCCGTTTCCTCAGCGGCGATCGAGCCGAATATCGACCTTACCCTTCACGAGAGCCGTGTTGCCAAACTGCCGGATCCTTCTCCGGCCACGGACTCCGAACCGCCTGCGCCCGTTCCTGTCGAATCCGATCGGGCATCGATCATGGAGTTTACCTCTGCGGATATTTTTCAGCACTCGCCCTTTGGCAACATACTGAACTCATTAAGGTCTCTCTCCTTGTCAGGAGAGTCCTGGCCAAACTATGTCCGGCAGGATTGGGATGCGGATGATGAATAAATTTGCCGCCCACCCACCACCCACTTAGTAGCCATTGTCGACGACTTAACCGAGATGCTCGACTTCGACTCCGAAGACATCGACGGTATGGACGACGATGCGGGAGACGAAGAGGAACCACTGCCCACAGGGCACTGGACAGCCACCTCATCATACGATATATACATGGTGGATACACCCAAAGAAGGCAATGGCGATGAGACAACGGAGGATGACCCCTCCAAAAAGCAACCCAAGCGCCGGCATCAGTGGCGCCGCTCTAAGTCCCGCCAAGGCAAAAGTGGTGATACCGGCACCGGAGATAATAGCACTCCGGACAGTGCCGAAGACAACAACAATCCCCTCCAGCAAGATTTAGAGCGGGAGGATGAAGGAGCCAGCCCGCCTGAGAGAGCGGCAGATGGAGAGGCGGAGGATGATAATTACATGCCTCCCTCCGAAGACGAGGCAAGCCTCGACGAGGATGAATTCGTCGTGCCAGAGGATCCCGCCGAACAAGAGCGCTTCAAGCGCCGGCTTATAGCCACGGCAAATAGCCTCAAGAAAAAGTAGCAGCAACTTCAAGCTGATCAAGATTTGCTAGCTGACAGATGGACTGAAGTCCTGGCGGCTGAGGAATATAAACTCGAACGCCCCTCCAAGAGTTACCCAAAGTGCAGGTTGCTACCCCGACTGGAGGAGGAAGCACCGAAACCAACATCCCCGGCGTATGACGCGGTTGATTGGCCACCTCGTGGCCGCGACAGAGAGGCATTCCATCCAAAAACTTAGCCTGCACCCCGACGCCATTCAAATAAAAAATCATGGGGAAACACACTAGACCTGTGAGACGTATTGGAGGACAAAGCAAAACATGCAAGATCGATCTACGGATCACGGGGGCGCGCCACTATGCGAGACGATAATGGTCACGCCAGATACAGTAAAAGTAAGTCCGGCCGGGCCAAACACAGCGGGCAAGACCCATTCGAGCTATGTCGCGATATAGCCCAATACAGAGGCACCACACACCCCCTATGCTTCACAGACGAAGTAATGGATCATCAAATCCTAGAGGGTTTCAAACCCGTAAATATTGAATCATACGACAACACAACAGATCCTGCGGTATGGATCCAGGATTTCCTCCTCCACATCCACATGGCCCGCGGCGATGACTTACACGCCATCAAATACCTCCCACTAAAGCTCAAAGGACCAGCACGGCATTGGCTTAACAGCTTGCCAGCAGAATCCATTAGCTGTTGGGAAGATCTAGAAGCCGCATTCCTCGACAACTTTCAGGGCACTTATGTGCGACCACCAGATGCCGATGACTTGAGCCACATAATTCAGCAGCCAGAAGAATTGGCCAGGCAATTTTGGACTTGGTTCCTAACAAAGAAAAATCAAATCGTCGATTGTCCGGATGCAGAGGCCTTAGTAGCCTTCAAACACAACATTCGCGACGAGTGGCTAGCCCGGCACCTTGGTCAGGAAAAGTTGAAATCTATGGAATCCCTCACGACACTCATGACCCGCTTTTGTGTGGGAGAAGACAGCTGGCTGGCTCGCAGTAACAATATGTGAAAGAACCATGGTACTTCGGATACCAAGGACGGCAATAGCAGGTCACGTCGCAATAAACATAAGTGCCGCATTAACAGCGATAATACTGAAGATACGACAGTCAATGTCGGATTCAAAGGCTCTAAACCCGGTCAGCGGAAAAAGCCATTCAAAAGAAGCACTCCGGGCCCGTCCAGTTTGGACCGTATACTCGATCGCTTGTGTCAAATACACGGCACCCCCGACAAGCCAGCCAACCACACCAACAGGGATTGTTGGGTGTTCAAGCAGGCCGGCAAGTTAATTGCCGAAGACAAAGATAAGGGGCCACATAGCGATGACGAGGAAGAGCCGCGGCAGCCGAACACCGAAGGACAGAAGAGGTTCCCCCCACAAGTGCGGACGGTGAACATGATATACGCAACCCACATCCCCAAGAGGGAGCGGAAGCGTGCGCTCAGGGACGTATATGCGTTGGAGCCAGTCGCCCCAAAGTTCAACCCATGGTCCTCCTGTCCGATCACCTTCGATCGTAGGGACCACCCCACTAGTATCCGTCATGGCGGATTTGCCACACTGGTCCTAGACCCAATCATTGACGAATTTCACCTTACTCGAGTCCTTATGGATGGCGGCAGCAGCCTGAACCTACTCTATCAGGACACAATGCGCAAAATGGGTATAGACCCCTCAAGGATCAAACCCACAAAAACGACCTTTAAAGGCGTCATTCCAGGTGTAGAGGCCCATTGCACAGGCTCAATTACACTGGAAGTGGTCTTCGGATCCCCGGATAACTTCCAAAGCGAAGAATTAATCTTCTATATAGTCCCATTCTGCAGTGGTTATCATGCACTGCTCGGGCGAACCGCATTTGCAAGATTCAATGCGGTACCGCATTATGCATACCTCAAGCTCAAGATGCCAGGACCTCGGGGGGTCATCACAGTTAATGGAAACACAGAGCACTCTCTCCGTACGGAGGAGCACACTGCGGCCCTCGCAGCAGAAGCGCAAAGTAGCCTCTCAAGGCAATCCACCAGTTCGACGTTTCAAGACCCGAACACCCTCAAGCGCGCTCGGAGTAATCGACAACTAGACCGCCTGGCATGATCTGAGCTCGTGTAGCAATGCGCCCCCCACCCCAGTCCTAGCCAAACAGTGAAATCCATGCCACGCGTACATAATTACGCATTAAAAATACCATGGGCACAAGCGGTGAGGGGGATACAACTGCGGCACGCCCCAATACGCGGCTTAAACCGCACTAGGGGCTTCCCGCTTTGTTATTTTTCTCTTTCAAGACTTTAATCTCTGGAAACCCTGTCCGGCAGCATGATTGCCGAACACACAATGCATCAACCAAGGAGGGAGAAAGATAAGTCACACCACGGAACTCCCAGGTGGATTACGATAACGAGTGAAATATTTGTTTAATACTATTCCTCAGCTTGCCCTTGGAAGGGACATAGTCCTACTTTTTGCTTATCGCACTATATATATCATTCTGCTTTAACACATCTTTTTGAATAAACAACACATAACATTACTACTATTATTGCATTCTTGTTTTATATATATGTGTTCATTAATGACACCTTGCAACCGTACATTTTGGTACGGCCAACACACCAGGGGCTTAAGCACCCCACAATTTGGTGTGAGAAGTACGAACACTTTCACAAGTGCGACACCCCGAACTTATAGCATTATAAGCATCAGCTCCGAATCATGTCTTTGGTCAAATGTTGGGTTTGCCCGGCTCCTATGTTTTGGTACCTTGCGTTTCGCTCCATCGGCTAAGGTAGCGCTAGGAGAACTACTGCGATTGTGCCCCGGTTCTGCTGGGCTAAGCACCTCAGTAGAGAAAGCTAAAACTGACTGTCATGATAAGGCGAGAGACTGGTCACTATTCGGCGAGGTTTCGAGTCCCTAAAGACTTATGCCGCTTAGAGCAAGGAGCCGGTCATGTCCGGCTTAAAGGCGTGTATCACGCCCCGAATTCGGCCTTCCGAATACCAGGGGCTTCACTGAAATTTAAAATTATAGAATTCTATGGCTAAGTGAGAGTGATAAAGCATTATTAGTCCGGTTGCCTTGTTCGCTGTGCTGAGTACCTCCCTCGAAGGACCCAAAAATGGGAACAAGAGTGCTCAGGTTTATCCCGAACACCACAGGACTTGCGGCATGGGGGAAGAAGCCGAGGACTAGCCATCTCTCAGATTGGATAAACAGCCAAACAGAAGGTGATATTTTAAATTCAAACAAGCGTTGCATAGCGCATATGAAACAAGTTTTCATCATACAGGATCACACGAGCAAGTTTACTCAAATATTACATCCTTTGAACATTCGTCCGCTACAATACAGGCACCCTTCAGGACACCCTCATAATAAATTTCGGGGGTGCGATGCTCCTTGCCCTGCGGCGGTCCTTCCTTGATCAGCTTCATGGCGTCTAGCTTGGCCCATTGCACCTTCACATGGGCGAAAGCCCGGCATGCACCTTCGATGCAGACAGACCGCTTGACGACTTCCAGCCATGGGCAGGCATCCACAAGCCGCCTCACCAGGCCGAAGTAGCTGTTCGGAAGGGCGTCCCCAGGCCACAGCCGGACTATAAAGCCCTTCATGGCCTGTTCGGCCGCCTTGTGTAGCTCGACCAGCTGCTTCAGCTGGTCGCTCATAGGCACCGGGTGTTCGGTCCCAGTATACTGAGACCAGAACAGCTTCTCCGTTGAGCTTCCCTCCTCGGCCAGGTAAAATTGTGCGGCATCCGACACGCTATGGGGCAAATCTGCTAATGCTCCTGGAGAGCTCCGGATTCGGGTAAGTAACAGGTAATTTACTTTCACATGCTTGCTTTGCATATAGAATGCCTTACCCGCTGCTATTTTCTTCATCGCGTCAATCTCCTGGAGGGCCTTTTGGGCTTCGGCCTTGGCACTTTTTGCGCTCTCGAGGGCCACGGCAAGCTCAGACTCTCGCGTCTTCGAGTCAAACTCCAACGCCTCGTGCTTCGTCACGAGAGCCTGGAGCTCTTGTTGCACCTCGCCCACACGAGCCTCTTGCTTTTCCCGCTCGGTGCGCTCCTTGGCCGCTTTATCTTCGGCCATGGTTAGCGTTTGCTTCAGGGTCGCCACCTCGGTCGTGGCCCCTGGCAAATATATGATGATCCTGTCATTTTGCAATCGCATCTTCTTTTATATATACATATCTATAGACAGGGTATTACTTACCCTTGTTCTCCTCGAGCTGCCTCTTGGCAAGGCCGAGCTATTTCTTGGACCCCTTGAGGTCCTACTTCAGTTAGGTGACCTCCGGTCAGTGCGGCTGAGGCCAGCACCAAAGCCTCAATACGCATATTGACATACTTAAATTAGACTCCTGTGATATTGTTTGATCCTCTGTTTGGCTTTTCTTTGTGAACACCAAACAGAGCATCAGGGGCTACTGTCTATACGGTAATATTTTTCCTATATTTTAACACTTACCTCAAAGCCTGTTAGAAGGCTGGCACAGGCTTCAGTCAATCCGCTCTTGGCGGACTGAACCTTCTGGGCCACCGCACTCATAATAGTACGGTGCTCGTCGTCGATGGAAGCACTGCGAAGCGCTTCTAGCAGATTGTCCGGCGCCTCTGGATGGACAGAGGTCACTGGCACAGGCGTCTTTCCCCTCTTGGAAGGAGGCCGCCTGCCCGAGTCCGGAACCACTGGAGGTTCCGGCGCGGTGTTCGGCTGAGGGCCGAACTCGGGGCCCTCAGGGGCCTCGTCCCCTTTGCCCGCAGAATCCGGACGGTCGCCTTGAGGCACCTCCGGGACAGTCTCCCCTTGGCCCGGTGCCTCTTGAGACAATACCTCAACGTCATCCGCAGGGCAAGGGGAGGTGGCGGTCGAAAGTGGATCACCATCCATATCCGACGAGCCCAGGGAGCCGTCCGATGATACATCGATACAGGCTCGTGGCGGACTGTATAATCATATTCGGCGTTAGGGGAAGCAGTGCGCAAAAGGATACTATGAGTTACTCTGGTGTCCGAGTACTTACGACCTCCCAGGGGCTTGGCCCTGGGCAACCACTCGTCTTTGCCTTCGGCGGCGGCGGTGGAGCTGCCCGGAAGGAGAGTCCTTCCCTTCTTGGACCCTTCGCCCCCCCAGTTGGGGCGGCCTTCCTTTTCTTGTCTCCCCCAACTGAAGGGGGAGCATCTTCTTCTTCCTCCTCGTCTTCGGGGCAGGAGTGTGCCGTAGAGTCATCGGACGATGAGTCCGATAACACCTGGCGTCGGGAACTCTTTCGGGTTCCCTTGGTCTTCTTGGTCTTCTCTGGCATCTTGTAAGGAGCCGGAGTTAGCATCTCCGTCAGGAGAGCGTTTGCTGGGCCTTCGGCCAAGGGAGCCAGACAGTCGATCTGTCCGGCCATTTCCTGCCAGTCCTGTCAAAGGAACGGGAGCTTAGATCCCGCATAGAGTCGAACTATGAAAAACAACTATCCTGTAAGAGGTAAAACAGCTTACCGCGCTCGCTTGGCGCTTCGCGCAGAATCCGCGATCCTCGGTAGTAGGAGGAGGAACCTCGGCACCCTTGAATAGCACCTTCCAGGCATCCTCGTGTCTTGTATTGAAGAGCCTGTTCAGAGTTTGGTGCTGGGCCGGGTAGAACTCCCACAAGTTGAAGGCCCGTTGTTGACACGGGAGGATCCGGCGGATGAGCATGATCTGGACTACGTTGACGAGTTTGAGCTTCTAGTTCACCATGTTTTGAATACATGTTTGGAGTCCAGTCAGCTCTCCCAAACTACCCCAGGACAGGCCCTTCTCTTTCCAGGAGGTGAGCCGTGTGGGGATGCCAGATCGGAACTCGGGGCCGCTGCCCATTTAGGGTCACGCGGCTCGGTGATGTAGAACCACCCCGATTGCCACCCCTTTACGGTCTACATGAAGGAGCCCTCGAGCCATGTGATGTTGGGCATCTTGCCCACCATGGCGCCTCCGCACTCCGCCTGGCGGCTGCCCACTACCTTCGGCTTGACATTGAAGGTCTTCAGCCATAAGCCGAAGTGGGGCTTGATGCGGAGGAAGGCCTCGCAAACGACGATAAATGCCGAGATGTTGAGGATGAAGTTCGGGGCCAGATCGTGGAAATCTAGGCCGTAGTAGAACATGAGCCCCCGGACGAATGGGTGGAGAGGGAATCCCAGTCCGCGGAGGAAGTGGGTAAGGAACACTACCCTCTCATGGGGCCTGGGGGTGGGGATGAGCTGCCCCTCATCTGGGAGCCGGTGGCGATGTTGTCGAGCAGGTATCCGGCTCTCCTCAGCTTCTTGATGTGTCCCTCCGTGACGGAGGAGACCATGCACTTGCCTCCCACTCCAGACATGATTGGAGAAGGTTGAGGTGGGAAATGCGGACTTGGGCGCTGGAGCTCGAGTGTGCGAGAATGGATGAGCAAGGAGGAAGAAGGCGTGGATGAAAAGGTGAATACTTATCCCTTTATATGGGCGGACGAAACTATGCGTCCCCACTAGCCTGATAAAACTCGCTTATCCCCCAAACACCGTAAGTGATGGCGCGGTTGGGTTACCCACGCCCGTATTGATGAGAATCCCGTGATAAGGGGACATGATCTCTGCTTTGACAAGACGTGTCAAAAAACTGCCTCGCGTTATGTGCGGGGCTAGCTGAAGGAAACAGTTCGAATAATCACTGGGCCATGAAATAATGTCGTGTTGCCAAAGCAAGTCAGCAAATTGGATTTGCAAAAATATTATTCTCTCTACGGTGGTATGTGGAACTTATTTTGCAGGGCCGGACACTATCCTTATATTCAAATTCTTCCGTGATGTATTCGAAGGAGGAACCCGCCTTGCAATGCCGAAGACAATACTGCGCGCCAGAATCATCGTCATTGAAGCCTGGTTCAGGGGCTACTGAGGGAGTCCTAGATTAGGGGGTCTCTGAACATCCGGACTATATCCTTTGGCCGGACTGTTGGACTATGAAGATACAAGATTGAAGACTTCGTCTCGTGTCCGGATGGGACTCTACTTGGCGTGGAAGGCAAGCTAGGCAGTACGGATATGGATATCTCCTCCTTTTGTAACCGACCTTGTGTAACCCTAACCCTCTCCGGTGTCTATATAAACTGGAGGGTGTTTAGTCCGTAGGACACAACAACTACAACATACAATCATACCATAGGCTAGCTTCTAGGGTTTAGCCTCTCTGATCTCGTAGTAGATCTACTCTTGTACTACCCATATCATCAATATTAATCAAGCAGGACGTAGGGTTTTACCTCCATCAAGAGGGCCCGAACCTGGGTAAAACTTCATGTCCCCTGCCTCCTGTTACCATCCGCCTAGATGCATAGTTCGGGACCCCTACCCGAGATCCGCTGGTTTTGACACCGACAACCGCCCTAGTCCTTGCTGAGCATTGGCGGTACCACCGCCCGGAAGCAGCGGTACAACCGCTCGAACAAAACTGGTCAGCGCCAAGACCCAGTGCTACAACCGCTCCAGAGAGCGGTACAACCGCTGGAGCCCACAGTAGACAGTAGGAAGGAAGGGGAAGACAAGAGAGGGGTGAGGTAAGTGTACGTGAATGGATACCCCCAACACTTTCCAATGTGGATTCCCTCTTGATAGTACGGGTTCCCTATGACCAAAAGTGATAAACAAACGTGTAGACAACACCATCTTCGATCCTTTTTTTCTTCAGAGAGAATAGTTAACCGAAGAATACCTAAAACCGAAACATGAAGCACTTAGCATAAGATTAGGTCAATAAAGGGTTGTCATCATCCTCCAAAACACAAAGTATGGAAATGACCTTACAACCACCCACGATGGAATTTTATTTATATGATGAGCATAAGGAGATGTCACTTCGTGATTTTTGTCGGGTTTGTTTGATCCCTTTTGAGGGCAGTGTAGAGGAACCACATCATGATGATGTGGAAGGCTTTATTGATACAATTGCTGTAGGGGAAACGAGGAAAGTTTCCAATGCAATAATTACTAGCATACATTTTCCTGTTTTACGTTACTTTGCAATATTTGCTAGTGATGATTAATTGGTCGTGGAAACTGTGGCAATGCTAGTGCCCCTGATATTGTTATTTTGTGCCATGCCTTGTTCCGTGATGACACATTTAGTATGGGCGCTATTGTTGCAAAGCGGTTAAATCTTAACTGTACTAAGGGCCCCGTCCTTGGAGGCATCTTCGCCTCGCGCCTCATTGCACATTTTCACATACCTATTAGGCATTATGAGAAAGAAGGAAAGTTGCTGCCTCCTGTTTTTCTAGACTATAAGAGTATGGTAGCACATGATTTTATCGTTAAGAATAAGGAAAAGATGCTTAAGTACAAGCTGTTATTTGATCAAAGTCACCATGAGACTATTACTTTGCATGCTCCTTCCTTGTTTGACTTATCTGCGGGCAAGTACCTTGTTCCGCCGGAGGCCATTCACGCCTACCGAAACACCACACCAGCAAGAGAGCCAGAGCCGGAACAACAATTTGATCCTCATCGGCAGTCTGTTTATCAGTGGAATCCGGAAGAGATCGCCAACCAGTGGCACCAGGGGGATTCTTCTTAGTACGACCCCAACTATTACTTTGGATATCCTCCAGGCCAACTGTGGCCATAGACCAACTTAGGCCAAAAGCCTAAGCTTGGGGGAGTACGTATTTCTCACCGACATTACATTCCTATTCACACACTCATGCTAGTTGTCGGTGCTCATACTTTTTCATTGTAATATCCATGCTAGTTTATTTTCCTTTTTATGCTCTCTTCTTGTGTGTTTGATAAACCTTAAGAAAAAACAAAAAAAATTAGTTGTAGATTTTTAGCTAGTTTACTTTTCATGCTGTAGTAGTAGTAATTAAAACGAAAACCCAAAAAGATTTCTGGTTCTTCTTTTGCTTGTTGGGAGCTTTCCCATGTAAATAGTTTTGTTTCTTTTCTTTGGGGGTCGAGAGGAGAAGACCATAATGAAAATGTTGAGTGGCTCTTATATGCATTATTGTTGATCTAACAAAGAGCCCATATTACCTTGTCTTCTCTCTTGACTTGAATGTTTGCAGATTCCAGCTTAGTCCAATGCACGTGCACTATTATTATTTTCCACAATATTCGGTCGTGCAAGTGAAAGGCAATAGTGATGATTATATGATGAACTTATTGAGATGAGAAAAGCTGGCATGAACTCGATCTCTCTTGTTTTTGTAAATATAATTAGTTCATCATTCCTGATTCAGCCTATTATGAAAGAAACATGTTTGCAATGAACATTAGAGATTATAGTTGCTTATGCCATGCTTAATTAGCTAGGAGCTTATAATGGTTTACCTTGCATGCCAACATGCTATTAAAATGGTTGTGATGTGGTATGATAGGGTGGTATCCTCTTTTGAACGATTCGAGTGGCTTGACTTGGCACATGTTCATGCATGTAGTTGAAACAAAATCAACATAGCCTCTATGATATTTATGTTCATGGTGCATTATATCCTACTCATGCTTGCATTCGGTGTTGATTAATTTTAATGCATGTTCATGAATATTGTCGCTCTCTAGCTGGTCGCTTCCCAGTATTTTTCTAGTCTTCACTTGTACTAAGCAGGAATACTGCTTGTGCATCCAACTCCATAAACCCCAAAGTTGTTCCATATGAGTCCACCATACCTACCTATATACGGTATCTACCGGCCGTTCCAAGTGAATTTGTATGTGCCAAACTCTAAACCTTCAAATAAACATTCTGTTTTGTATGCTTGAATAGCTCATGTATCAACTAGGGTTGTCTGTATCTTCCATGCTAGGCGGGTTATTCTCAAGAGGAGTGGACTCCGCTCCTCACTCACGATAAAATGGCTGGTCACCGGGATGCCCAGTCCCATGTTTTATGCAAATCAAATCAAAATAACTGCAAACAAAACTCCCCCAGGACTCTTGTTAGTTGGAGGCACTCGTTGTTTCGAGCAAGCCATGGATTGATGCTTGTTGGTGGAGGGGGAGTATAAACTTTACGCCTATAATGTGTGTAGCATGGAAGATATCGAGATCTCTCGGTTGTTATGTTGACAATGAAAGTATATCGCTCAAAATATTATTCATATCTATTTCAAAACCGAGCTCTGGCACCTCTACAAATCCCTACTTCCCTCTGCGAAGGGCCTATCCATTTACTTTTATGTTGAGCCATCATCCTCTTATTAAAAAGTACCAGTTGGATAGCGCCGTTGTCATTTGCATCCATTACTATTAATTTACATTGAGTATGACTTGACTGGATGTCTTTTACCATTAATTAGAATGTCTAGTCAGTCCTTCATCTTTAAAGGTGCTCTGCATTTATGTTTTGCGGTCTCAGAAAGGGCTAGCAAGATACCATCTTGTCATATCATATCATGATTGTTTTGAGAACGTGTTGTCATCCGAGATTTATTATTATTGCTCGCTAGTTGATTATGTCATTGATATGAGTAAACATGAGACCTAAGTATTATTGTGAATATGGTTAGTTCATAATCTTTGCTGAAAACTTGAATGTTGACTTTACATATTTACAACAACAAGAGCAAACAGAATTTGTAAAAGGTTTTCTTTATCACTTTCAGTTTATCAACTGAATTGCTTGACGACAAGCAAAGGTTTAAGCTTGGGGGAGTGATAACCCGCAAGTATAGGGGATCTCAGCAGTTTTCGAGGGTAAAGTATTCAACCCAAATTTATTGATTCGACACAAGGGGAGCCAAAGAATACTCTCAAGTATTAGCAGCTGACTTGTCTATACAACCACACCTAGAAACTTAATATCTGCAGCAAAGTGTTTAGTAGCAAAGTAATATGATAGTAGTGCTAATGGTAGCTAAAGGTAACAGTAGTAAAAGTAATGTTTTTGGTATTTTATAGTGATGATAGCAATAGAAACAGGAAAGTAAATAAGCGAAGAACAATATATGGAAAGCTCGTAGGCAATGGATCGGTGATAGAGAATTATGCCGGATGTGGTTCATCATGTAACAGTCATAACCTAGGGTGACACAGAACTAGCTCCAGTTCATTGATATAATGTAGGCATGTATTCCGAATATAGTCATACGTGCTTATGGAAAAGAACTTGCCTGACATCTTTTGTCCTGCCCTCCCGTGGCAGCGGGGTCCTTACAGAAACTAAGGGATATTAAGGCCTCCTTTTAATAGAGAACCGTAACAAAGCATTAGCACATAGTGAATACATGAACTCCTCAAACTACGGTCATCACCGGTAAGTATCCCGATTATTGTCACTTCGGGGTTAACGGATCATAACACATAATAGGTGACTATAGACTTGCAAGATAGGATCAAGAACACTCATCTATTGATGAAAACATAATAGGTTCAGATCTGAAATCATGGCACTCGGGCCCTAGTGACAAGCATTAAGCATAGCAAAGTCATAGTAACATCAATCTCAGAACGTAGTGGACACTAGGGATCAAACCCTAACAAAACTAACTCAATTACATGATAGATACCATCCAACTGATCACCGTCCAGCAAGCCTACGATGGAATTACTCACGCACGGCGGTGAGCATCATGAAATTGGTGTTGGAGGATGGTTGATGATGACTGAGGGAGTCCTGGATTAGGGGGTGTTCGGATAGCCGAACTATACCTTCAGCCGGACTCCTGGACTATGAAGATGCAAGATTGAAGACTCTGTCCCATGTCCGGAAGGGACTTTCCTTGGCGTGGAAGGCAAGCTTGGCGATACGGATGTTCAGATCTCCTACCGTTGTAACCGACTCTATGTAACCCTAACCCTCTCCGATGTCTATATAAACCAGGGGGGTTTAGTCCGTAGGACAACATACACATCAACAATCATACCATAGGCTAGCTTCTAGGGTTTAGCCTCTCTGATCTTGTGGTAGATCTACTCTTGTACTACCCATATCATCAATATTAATCAAGCAGGATGTAGGGTTTTACCTCCATCGAGAGGGCCCGAACCTGGGTAAAACTTCGTGTCCCTTGCCTCCTGTTACCATCCGGCCTAGACGCATAGTTCGGGACCCCCTACCCGAGATCCGCCGGTTTTGACACCGACATTGGTGCTTTCATTGAGAGTTCCTCTATGCCGTCGCCGTCAGGCCCGATGGCTCCTACGATCATCAATAGCGATGCAGTCCAGGGTGAGACCTTCCTCCCCGGACAGATCTTCGTCTTTGGCGGCTTCGCACTGCGGGCCAATTCACTTGGCCATCTAGAGCAGATCGAAAGCTACGCCCCTGGCCATCAGGTCAGATTCGGAAATTTAAACTACACGGCTGACATCCGCGGGGACTTGATCTTCGACGGACTCGAACCACCACCGAGCGCGCCGCACTGTCATGACGAGCATGATCTAGCTCTGCCACCGAACAGTGCCCTGGAGGCCGCACTCGCGTCGGCTCTGACCCTTAGTTCGGAGCCAGCCGCGCCGATCGAGGATGGGCGGTTGGACGCCACCTCGGGGGCTGTGATCCCAACGGCGGTTGAGCCGAACACCAGCCCCGTACTCTGTGAGACTCGTGACTCCACGAAGCCGGATTCTTCTCCGGACTCCGAACCCTCCGCGCCCCTGCCGATTGAATCCGATTGGGCGCCCATCATGGAGTTCACGGCCGCGGACGTATTTCAGCACTCGCCTTTCGGCGATATTCTGAAGTCACTGAAGTCTCTCTCTTTATCAGGAGAGCCCTGGCCGGACTACAGTCAGCAAGGTTGGAGTACGGACGATGAAGAAATTCAAAGCCCACCCACCACCCACTTTGTAGCCACTGTCGATGATTTGACCGACATGCTCGACTTTGACTCCGAAGACATCGACGGTATGGACGCCGATGAAGGAGACAATGAAGAACCAGCGCCTATTGGGCCCTGGAACGCCACCTCGTCATATGACGTATACACGGTGGACGCACCAAAAGATGACAACGAGGAGCGGAAGGACGCACCGAAGGCCTGTTCCCTCGAAAAGCAGTCAAAACGGCGACGCAAGCACCGCCCCAAATCCCGCCTCGATAGAAATAGCGATCACACAGACCCAGCGCTGGAGCAGGGCGAACTGCTGCCGGACAACAGCAATCCGGATATCCAAACCGAACAAACAAATCCTATCAGGGATAATGGTCCGGACGACATAACGCCGGACAAGCACCCGGAGCATGAGAATGCCTGCGAAAGGCTCGTTGCCACCGCAAGGAGCCTTAAAAAGCAGAAGGGAAGGCTCAAGGCCGTGCAAAACAAACTCCAATTCAGATGGAGTAAAATACTTAATACAGCAGCAATGTACGGCGACGATCGCCCCTTAAAGAGCTACCCAAAGCGGAAGCTGCTACCCGAATTCGATGAGGAGGCCTCCAACCCCCCACAACCAAATATCAAAGCAACCACCTGGTCGGATAGACGACCCCTCTATCAACACAGAACGGCATACAATGCCGCTCACAATACAACACGTGACCCACGCAAGGGCTCGCACCCAAAGGACGGCGCAACAAGATCCATCTATGGACCACGCAAGCGCGCCCCAGCATACAATGCAACACAACAAGCATCAGAACAATGCGGTACACCCAGTTACAGGGGTGCCGCACACCCCCTATGTTTCACCGATGAGGTGCTGGACCATGAATTTTCAGAGGGATTCAAACCCGTAAACATAGAGGCATACGATGGGACAACAGACCCTGGGGTTTGGATTGAGGACTATATCCTTCATATCCATATGGCTTGAGGAGATGATCTCCACGCCATCAAATACTTACCCCTCAAGCTCAAAGGGCCAGCTCGTCACTGGCTCAAAGGCCTCCCCGAAAGCTCCGTTGGAAGTTGGGAAGAGCTCAAAGACGCCTTTCGGGCAAATTTTCAAGGAACTTATGTCCGACCTCCGGATGCGGATGATTTGAGTCATATAACTCAACAGCCCGGAGAGTCAGCCCGAAAGCTTTGGAATAGGTTTCTCACTAAAAAGAACCAGATTGTTGACTGTCCGGACGCCGAAGCCTTGGCAGCTTTCAAGCATAGCGTCTGTGACGAATGGGTCGCCAGACACCTCGACCAAAATAAGCCGAGAATGATGGCCGCATTAACAAACCTCATGACCCGGTTTTGCGCGGGTGAGGATAGCTGGCTAGCCAGATGCAGCACCAGCGACCCCTGTACATCTGAAGTTAGAGATGGAAACGGGAAATCACGAGGCAACAGCAATAGCAAACGCCGGAATAAAAAAGACAGCACGAAGGGCACGACAGTAAATGCCGGATTCAAAAGCTCCCGGCCAGGTCAAAAGCCGCCCACTAAAGACACCAGGGATGAACCGTCCAGCCTCAACAAAATTCTGGACCAGGTATGTCAGATACATAGTACCCCTAGCAAGCCTGCTAATCATACCCACAGAGAATGTTGGGTCTTCAAGCAGTCCGGCAAGCTCAACGCCGTACACAAGGGGGAGGATACACCAAGTGAAGAAGAGGACGAGCCTCCCAAGCAAGACACTGGGGAACAAAAGAAATTCCCACCAGAAGTCAAAACAGTAAACGTACTACACATGATCAAGGAAAAAAACAATGCGGCACCCCCAGGAAAATATACCCAAGTGCCAGTCACTGCGAAGTCCTGCCAATGGTCGTCTCAACCGATCATTTTCTACCATCGCGATTACTCAGCAAGTATCTGACACGCAGGATGAGCTGCCTTGGTATTAGACCCAGTAATTGGCGGATATCACTTCACATGAGTCTTGATGGACGGCGGCAGCAGCCTAAACCTAATATACCAGGATACAATCCGCGGGATGGGGTTAGACCCAACACAAATTCGCCATAGCAATATTACCTTCAAAGGAGTAATGCCAGGCCCAGTATATTCGGCCTCCCTCCTACTACAAGTTATATTCGGCTCCCCTGATAACTTCCGTAGCGAGCATTTAACCTTCCACATCGCCCCGTTTCAAAGTGGCTATCAAGAACTCCTCGGGCGTGAAGCTTTCGCTCGCTTTAATGAAATACCACACTACGCCTCCCTCACACTCAAGATGCCCGGTCCACGCGACATCATTTCAGTGCACGGAAATATCAAGCGATCTCTGCGCGCCGAAGAGAGTGAGGCTGCCTTGGCAGCCACACACTAAAGGTGCCCGAACTAGCCAAAGCGCCCCATAGGTCGTCAAGACCTCAGACACAACTAATCGAGTCCGGCGCCGCTACTTATACCGAATAAATGGTCACACCCCTATTTACAAGGGGCTCAACGCGCGCAGACATGTGGCCATTCCTCCTCATTTTAAATTATGCATAGTTTCTTTAATGATCTTTTTTGCACGACAACCTTTTTCACCTAAATTCCTCTCTTTTACAGACGATCATCGTGCCATGCCCGTCCAGGATACGGCACAACGGAGACACAGGCGCAGATGTGCAGCAGGGACCCGCTCCAAGGATTCTTTTTAGATTAAGACCCTGCGTAAACCTTTTTTACTGTCTCTTGTTGATACATATCCACTGTTGAGAAGGATGCTGACGTCTTGGCATGTGGCCACGCTAGACCAATGCACGTACCTGGACATAAGGGGCTTCTTACGAAGGCCATTATTTAGGCCCGGTTTATACCACAAAGACCGAATACCTTAGGGAGTGTTCGGCGTCGCGAGTTTGGCCCTATATGCATCAGCTCTGAATCATTGTCTTTGGTCAAATGTTGGGTTTTCCCGGCTCCTGTGTTTTGGTGCCTTACGTTCTGCTTTACCGGCTAAGGTAGCACCAGGAGAACTACTGCGATTGTGCCCTGGTTCATCCGGACGAGCACCTCAGTAGAGAAAGCCGAAAACTGACTGTCATGATCTAGCGCGAGACTGGTCAACCACTCGATGACCCATGGGAATGTTAGAATTCCTCCTCCTTAACGAAGGGCCACTTTCCGGCCAGGCATATATGCACCCCGGGATCGGGAAAGTGCGGAGCAACCAGGGGCTATCTAGTAGCCCCACTGTCAAACTCCTATGGCTAAGTGAAAGTGTTAAAGCATTATAGTCCGGTTGCCTCGCTCGCTCCGCTATCACCTCCTTAATAGGACCAAGACGTTGGGTTAAGTGTGAATGCGTGTTTCTGCGAACACCTCCGCATTATATGCGTGGGGGTTGAAGCCAACGACTGCAATCTTTCAGGTTATACACATGTATACATAAACGGCCGCCCAGGAGGTATCACATTACTTTCAGGCAAAACTATAAAAGTAGCCTTATGAAAATTTATAAAAGCATTTCGGTTTCAACGAGATTACATGTCACTCAAACATAATATTTTTTGATCACTGGGTCTCTATCAAACGAGCACCCTCAAGAACTTCCTCAAAGTAGTGCTCAGCAGCCCTTCGACCTATGGCCGAATCCTGCGCTGCAAAAGTGGTTGCATCCATCTCCGCCCAGTATGCTTTAGCACGGGCAAATGCCATTTGTGCGCCTTCTATACACACCGACCTCTTCATCGCATTAATGCGCGGCACCACGTCAAGGAACTACTGCACCAAGCCAAAATAGCTGTTCCGTTTTAGCCTTTCCGGCCATAGCTGATCCACAACAGACCTCATGGCGAGTCCGGACAACCTATTTAGTTCGGCCCATTCGGCTAGTTGGCCAGACAACGAAACTGGACGCTCGGGAGAATGGAATTGTGTCCAAAACAGCTGGTCCACTTCACGGTCTGTCTGACACTTGAAGTACTTGGCCGCATCAGTAGCTCTCGCCGCCAAATCCATATACGCATCCTCCGAACTCCATAGCCGATCCAGAGGGGCATACCGTGGATCTCTGAACTTCCTCTGCGGCATAAAGGATTTCCCGGCAACAATATCCCCGGCTTCCCGCAGCTCCTCCTTCTTTGCCCTCATAGCAGAGCGGAGGTCTTTTGCCATTGCAGCAACCTTCTCAAGGTCCGATGCCTTCGCCTGGTTTTCCTTTTCAAGAGCCCGGCAGCGGTCGACGGCGGCTTTTAATTCAATGGCCATATTGGCCATCTTATCCCGGCTCTCGCCATGCGCGGCCTTCTCGGCTCGCAACTCTTTGGCCGCCTTCAAAGCAGCCGCATTACCCAATCTTGCTTGTTCCTTGGCTCGGGCAAGTTCCGCCCGCAAGGTTTCAACAGTGGTAGCTCCATCTATAGTAATAACATGTTAAATATACTGGCTTCATGCTGCTCTTACTATGCGGCGTTTACCAGATAATAACACCTACCCTGCGCCTCGTCAAGCCTTTTGTTAACAAGCTCGATATCGGCGTCTGCCGCATCCAACTTCCGTTTTAAATGGGCAAACTCGCTAGTCCGGCTAGCCACCGGACCTTCCATCACCTGCTCATACAAACAGTATGGTTACTACCTGGGATTATGATCCTCTGATCGTCGTTGTTCCCAACGACAACTAGAGTCTCAAGGGCTACTATCTACATAGGGCACACTTAGCATGTGCAGGACTATCATACATTATTTTACGTACCTCAAAACCTGTCAGTAGACTCATAAAAGCTTTATGCAATCCGCTTTCAGTGGACAAGATTCTCTCCATCACCGTATTCATCAGCACACCGTGTTCATCTGAGATGGCCGCTTGCCCCACTAACTCCCTCAGAACATCCGACCGCACACTAGACGGTGCCGGACTCGTTTGTCTGCTCTCTTCGGGAGCCGGACACTGGGAACTTCGGGGGTCGACGGGATTATCTTCTGGCCTCGCCGGACTCGGAGAGGCCCTCCGCGACGACACTTCAGGGTCGCTCGCTTCCGGAGCGGAGGAATCCGGAGGAGGCATTTTTCTCTCCATCATCTCTAGAAGAAGATCCCCCGAAGACGAGCTCATTTGAGAGGGGCTAAGGCCCGAACTGCAAAGATACATGCAGTGGTTATCTTCTCAGAAGAAATGATGACATATCTGTACTATTAAGCTATTTTGGGTCACTTACGACTCGTGGGAGAATTGATCCCCCCGAGGACTTTGTGCGGCAACCGCACCCCTCGGGGTAGGACCCTCTGTGGGAGACTTCTTCTCCCGTTTCGAAGCTTCGGCTTATGAATCCCCAAACGCAATCCTTTTCCTCTTCTGGTCGTCTTCCTTCGTGAATACGCTCGCTCCCTCGGCTGGAGCAGCCAGCGTATGGGGCCCGCGACCGCCCGCATTTTCCTTCAAGGGCTCCTGGCAAGGTGCGGTCTGGAGCATCTTTTCCAATATTGGATTTTCCAAACGCTCAGGGAGCGGGGCCGAGCACCGAATCAACTTCTCCTTCGTTAGCCAGTCCTGGTCAAAAAGCGAACTCTCAGAAATAAGTTCGCATCAAAGGAGAGGTAGTACGCTCGGTCGGAAGATGCCTTACCTGCTCAGCGGCACGGTTGCTACTCAGGCCCACGTCCTCGGTAATTTCTAGACACTCCACTTGAGGTCCGAAGAACAACTTGTACATCTCCTCGTGCGTCAGGCCGAGGAAATTTCAGATGGCGCGCGGTCCCTCAGGATTGAACTCCCACAAGCGAAGAGGCCGGCGTTTGCAAGGCTGGACTTGACGAACCAGCATAACTTGTGTTACCGTGACCAAACTGAAATCTCCATTAAAGAGATCTGGAATGCGACTTTGCAGTATAAGCACGTCCTTGGCTGGACCCCAGCTCAATCCTCTACTAACCCATGACATTAGCGGTGGTGGACGGCCTGGGCAGAAGACAGGGTCGGCTGCCCACTTGGCACTTCTAGGAGTCGTGATGTAGAACCACTCCTGTTGCCACAATTCAGACACCTCTGGAATGGAACCTTTGGGCCAGCAGCTCCCGTCATCTTGTGTATTGAGGCGCCTCCACACTCCAGATGTTGCCCCTCGATCATCCTCGGTTTTACTTCAAAGGTCTTGAGCCATAGGCCAAAGTGAGGGGTAACCCGGAGGAAGGCCTCGCACACAACAATAAATGTCGTGATATGAAGAAAGGAGTCCGGAAGCTAGATCATGGAAATCTAGCCCGTAGTAAAACATCAAGCCCCTGACAAAAGGATCCAATGCAAGGCCTAGACCTCGGAGGAAGTGGGAGACGAACACGACGCTCTCGTTGGGTTCGGGGGAGGGGACGGCCTGCCCCCGGGGAGGCAGCAGATGCAGAATCTAGGCGGTCAGATATCTGGCCTCCCTCAACTTTTTGACGTCTTCTTCCGTGACGGAAGAAGGCACCCATCGGCCTTGAAGGCTAGATCCGGACATGACTGAAGGTTCGGAGCACCTGACCTGAACTTTGGGCGTTTGAGCTTGAGGTGGGGGAAGGATTCGATTGAGCACGGGAGGGAAAAATAAAAGGCCTCGTCCCTTTATAAAGAGGGTGGATATCGAGCGTCCTCTCCGTGTCCGTTTGGACTTGCCTATGATCTAAGAGTCCTAGAAGCGGTTGGGTTACCCACGCTCGTATTGATGAGAATCCCGGAATAAGGGGACACGATCTCTGCTTTGACAAGACGTGGCAAGGAAACCGCCTCGCATAACGCGCTGAGGTGGGATACTGAAACGACTCGGATAAAGGCTTGGCCGTGGTGTGTCACGCTACGGAATACGTCAGCAGATTAGATTTGTGTAAATATTATTCTCTCTATGGCAATATGTGGAAACTTATTTTGCAGAGCCGGACACTATCTTTGTGTTCAAAATCTTCTATGAAGTACTTGGAGGAGGAACCCGCCTTGCAATGCCGAAGACAAACTGCGTGCCGGACTTGTCGTCATTGAAGCCTGGTTCAGGGGCTACTGAGGGAGTCCTGGATTAGGGGGTGTTCGGATAGCCGAACTATACCTTCAGCCGGACTCCTGGACTATGAAGATACAAGATTGAAGACTCCGTCCCGTGTCCGGAAGGGACTTTCCTTGGCGTGGAAGGCAAGCTTGGCGATACGAATGTTCAGATCTCCTACCATTGTAACCGACTCTATGTAACCCTAACCCTCTCCGGTGTCTATATAAACCGGGGGGGTTTAGTCCGTAGGACAACATACACATCAACAATCATACCATAGGCTAGCTTCTAGGGTTTAGCCTCTCTGATATCGTGGTAGATCTACTCTTGTACTACCCATATCATCAATATTAATCAAGCAGGACGTAGGGTTTTACCTCCACCGAGAGGGCCCGAACCTGGGTAAAACTTCGTGTCCCTTGCCTCCTGTTACCATCCGGCCTAGACGCATAGTTCGGGACCCCCTACCCGAGATCCGCCGGTTTTGACACCGACAATGACGATGGTGACGGATTCCCCTCTCCGGAGCCCCGAACGGGCTCCAGATCAACCCTCCCGAGAGGTTTTAGGGCTTGGCGACGTCTCTGTATCGTAAAACGCGATGATTACTTCTCTCTGATTTTTTTCTCCCCGAAACACAATATATGGAGTTGGAGTTGGAGTCAGAGAGGCAACAGGGGGCCCACGAGGTAGGGGCGCGCCCTAGGGGTGCAGGCGCGCCCTCCACCCTCGTGGCAAGTTGGTGGGCCCCCTGGCCTTCATCGTTTGCAGGTAGTTTTCTTATTTTCTGAAAAGTGGCTCTGTGAAGTTTCAGGTCATTCCGAGAACGTTTGCTCCTACACATAAATAACACCATGGTAATTCTGCTGAAAACGTCGTCAGTCTGGGTTAGTTCCATTCAAATCATGCAAGTTAGAGTCCAACAAGGGTGGGGGCTGGGCCCCCCGGACTGACGTTGTTTTCAGCAGAATTGCCATGGTGTTATTTTTGTGCAGAAATAAAAGTTCTCGGAATGACCTGAAAATGAACGGAGAAGTATTTTGGAATATATAAAAAATACTGGAAGAAAGATCCACGTCGTGGGGGCCTCCACCTGTCCACAAGGGTGGGGGGCGCGCCCCCCTGCCTCGTGGGTCCCCTGATGCTCCACCGACCTCAACCCGGACTCCATATATTCACTTTCGGGCAGAAAAAACCAGAGAGAAGGATTCATCGCGTTTTATGATATGGAGCCGCCGCCAAGCCCTAAACTCTCTTGGCAGGGCTGATCTGGAGTCTGTACAGGGCTCCATAGAGGGGAATCCGTTGCCATCATCATCATCAACCTTCCTCCATCACCAATTTCATGATGCTCACCGTCATGCATGAGTAGTTCCATCGTAGGCTTGCTAGACGGTAATGCGTTGGATGAGATTTATCATGTAATTGAGTTATTTTTGTTAGGGTTTGATCCCTAGTATCCACTATGCTCTGAGATTGATGTTGCTATGACTTTGCTATGCCTAATGCTTGTAAGTAGGGCCCGAGTGCCATGATTTCAGATATGAACCTATTATGTTTTCATCAATATATGAGAGTTCTTGATCCTGTCTTGCAAGTCTATAGTCACCTACTATGTGTTATGATCTGTCAACCCCGAAGTGACAATAATTGGGACCACTCCTAGTGATGACCATAGTTTGAGGAGTTCATGTATTCACTATGTGTTAATGCTTTGGTCCGGTACTCTATTAAAAGGAGGCCCTAATATCCCTTTAGTTTCCAATAGGACCCCGCTGCCATGGAAGGGTAGGACAAAAGATGTCATGCAAGTTCTTTTCCATAAGCACATATGACTATATTCGGAATACATGCCTACATTACATTGATGAACTGGAGCTATGATACGTCTCCAACGTATCTATAATTTTTTATTGCTCCATGCTATATTATCTACTGTTTTGGACATTATTGGGCTTTATTATCCACTTTTATATTATTTTTGGGACTAACCTATTAACCGGAGGCCCAACCCAGAATTGTTGTTTTTGCCTGTTTTAGGGTTTCGAAGAAAAGGAATATCAAACGGAGTCCACACGGAATGAAACCTTCGGGAACGTGATTTTCTCAATGAATAAGACCCGGGAGACTTGGAACCTACGTCAAGAAAGAAAAGAGGAGGCCACGAGGTAGGGGGCACGCCTGCCTACCCCAGGCGCGCCCTCCACCCTCGTGGGCCCCTTGTTGCTCCGTCGATGTACTCCTTCCTCCTATATATATCCACGTACCCCCAAACGATCAGATACGGAGCCAAAACCCTAATTCCACCACCGCAACTTTCTGTATCCATGAGATTCCATCTTGGGGCCTGTTCCGGAGCTCCACCGGAGGGGGCATCGATCATGGAGGGCTGCTACATCAACACCATAGCCCCTCCAATGAAGTGTGAGTAGTTTACCTCAGAACTACGGGTCCATAGTTAGTAGCTAGATGGCTTCTTCTCTCTTTTTGGATCTCAATACAATGTTCTCCCCCTCTCTTGTGGAGATCTATTCGATGTAATCTTCTTTTTGCTGTGTGTTTGTTGAGACCGATGAATTGTGGGTTTATGAACAAGTCTATCTATGAACAATATTTGAATCTTCTCTGAATTCTTTTATGTATGATTGGTTATCTTTGCAAGTCTCTTCGAATTATTAGTTTGGTTTGGCCTACTAGATTGATCTTTCTTGCAATGGGAGAAGTGCTTAGCTTTGGGTTCAATCTTGCGGTGTCCTATCCCAGTGACAGTAGGGGCAGCAAGGCACGTATTGTATTCTTGCCACCGAGGATAACAAGATGGGATTTTCTTCATATTGCATGAGTCTATCCCTCTACATCATGTCATCTTGCTTAAGGCGTTAATCTGTTTTAACTTAATACTCTAGATGCATGCTGGATAGCGGTCGATGAGTGGAGTAATAGTAGTAGATGCAGGCAGGAGTCGGTCTACTTGTCTCGGACGTGATGCCTATATACATGATCATACCCAGATATTCTCATAACTATGCTCAATTCTGTCAATTGCTCAACAGTAATTTGTTCACCCACCGTAGAATACTTATGCTCTCGAGAGAAGCCACTAGTGAAACCTATGGCCCCCGGGTCTATCTTCATCATATTAATCTCCTACTACTTAGTTATTTCCTTTGCTATTTACTTTGCCTTTATTTTACTTTGCATCTTTTATCATAAAAATACCAAAAACATTATCTTATCATATCTATCAGATCTCACTCTCGTAAGTGGCCTTATAGGGATTGGCAACCCCTATTTGCGTTGGTTGCTGATGTCTACTACACAACCTTCTTCTTGTAGACGTTGTTGGGCCTCCAAGTGCAGAGGTTTGTAGGACAGTAGCAAATTTCCCGCAAGTGGATGACCTAAGGTTTATCAATCCGTAGGAGGCGTAGGATGAAGATGGTCTCTCTCAAGCAACCCTGCAACCAAATAACAAAGAGTCTCTTGTGTCCCCAACACTCCCAATACAATGGTAAATTGTATAGATGCACTAGTTCGGCGAAGATGGTGATACAAGTGGTATATGGATAGTAGATAAAGGTTTTTGTAATCTAAAAATATAAAAACAGCAAGGTAACTAATGATAAAAGTGAGCGTAAACGGTATTGCAATGCTAGGAAACAAGGCCTAGGGTTCGTACTTTCACTAGTGCAAGTTCTCTCAACAATAATAACATAATTGGATCACATAACTATCGCTCAACATGCAACAAAGAGTCACTCCAAAGTCACTAATAGCGGAGAACAAACGAAGAGATTATGGTAGGGTATGAAACCACCTCAAAGTTATTCTTTCCAATCAATCCGTTGGGCTATTCCTATAAGTGTCACAAACAGCCCTAGAGTTCGTACTAGAATAATACCTTAAGACACAAATCAACCAAAAACCTAATGTCACCTAGATAATCCAATGTCACCTCAAGTATCCATGGATATGATTATATGATATGCATCACACAATCTCAGATTCGTCTATTCAACCAACACATAGAACCTCAAAGAGTGCCCCAAAGTTTCTACCAGAGAATCACGACGAAAACGTGTGCCAACCCCTATGCATAGGTTCATGGGCGGAACCTGCAAGTTGATCACCAAAACATACATCAAGTGAATCACGTGATATCCCATTGTCACCACAGATACGCACGGCAAGACATACATCAAGTGTTCTCAAATCTTTAAAGACTCAATCCGATAAGATAACTTCAAAGGGGAAACTCAATCCATTACAAGAGAGTAGGGAGGGGAAGAAACATCATAGGATCCAAATATAATAGCAAAGCTCGCGATACATCAAGATCGTATCACCTCAAGAACACGAGAGAGAGAGAGATCAAACACATAGCTACTGGTACATACCCTCAACCCCGAGGGAGAACTACTCCCTCCTCATCATGGAGAGCACCGGGATGATGAAGATGGCCACCGGAGAGGGATTTCCCCCTCCGGCAGGGTGCCGGAACGGGTCTAGATTGGCTTTCGGTGGATACGGAGGCTTCTGGCAGCGAAACTCCCCATCTATTGTGCTCCCTGATGTTTTTAGGGTACGTGGGTATATATGGGTGAAAGAGATACGTCACGGGAGCCATGAGGGGCCCACGAGGGTGGAGGGTGCGCCCTAGGGGGTGGGTGCGCCCCCTGCCTCGTGGCTCCCTTGTTCCTTTCCTGACGTGCACTCCAAGTTTTTCTGGTAGATTTCCTTCCAAAAATAACTTCTCCAGTTGGTTTATTCCGTTTCGACTCTGTTTGATATTCCTTTTCCCCCAAAACACTAAAATAGGCAAAAACAGCAATTCTGGGCTGGGCCTCCCGTTAATAGGTTAGTCCCAAAAATAATATAAAAGTGGATAATAAAGCCCAATATTGTCCAAAGCAGTAGATAATATAGCATGGAGAAATCAAAAATTATAGATACATTGGAGACGTATCAAGCATCCCCAAGCTTAATTCCTGCTCGTCCTCGAGTAGTTAAATGATAAAAACAGAATTTTTGATGTGGAGTGCTACTTGGCTTAATTTCAATGTAATTATTCTTAATTGTGGCATGAATATTCAGATCCATAAGATTCAAGACAAAAGTTCATATTGACATAAAAATAATAATACTTCAAGCATACTAACTAAGCAGTCATGTCTTCTCAAAATAACATGGCCAAAGAAAGTTCATCCCTACAAAATCATATAGTCTGGCTATGCTCCATCTTCACCACACAAAGTATTTAAATCATGCACAACCCCGATGACAAGCCAAGCAATTGTTTCATACTTTTGATGTTCTCAAACTTTTTCAATCTTCACGCAATACATGAGCGTGAGCCATGGATATAGCACTATAGGTGGAATAGAAGGGTGGTTGTGGAGAAGACAAAAAGGGAGAAGATAGTCTCACATCAACTAGGCGTATCAACGGCCCATGGAGATTCCCATTAACAGATATCAATGTGAGTGAGTAGGGATTGCCATGCAACGGATGCACTAGAGCTACAAGTGTATGAAAGCTCAACAAAAGAAACTTGTGGGTGTGCATCCAACTCGCTTGCTCACGAAGACCTAGGGCATTTTGAGGAAGCCCATCATTGGAATATACAAGCCAAGTTCTATAATGAAAGATTCCCACTAGTATATGAAAGTGACAACATAGGAGACTCTCTATCATGAAGATCATGGTGCTACTTTGAAGCGCAAGTGTGGTAAAAGGATAGTAGCATTGCCCCTTCTCTCTTTTTCTCTCATTTTTTATTTTTATTTTTTTATTTGGGCCTTCTTTTTATGGCCTATTTTTTCTCTCTTTTTTATTTGGGCTTCTTTGGCCTCTTTTATTTATTTATTTTCGTCCGGAGTCTCATCCCGACTTGTGGGGGAATCATAGTCTCCATCATCCTTTCCTCACTGGGACAATGCTATAATAATGATGACCGTCACACTTTTATTTTCTTACAACTCAAGAATTACAACTCGATACTTAGAACAAGATATGACTCTATATGAATGCCTCCGGCGATGTACCGGGATGTGCAATGACACATGAGTGACATGTATGAAAGGATTATGAACGGTGGCTTTGCCACAAATACGATGTCAACTACATGATCATGCATAGCAATATGACAATGATGGAGCATGTCATAATAAACGGAACGGTGGAGAGTTGCATGGCAATATATCTTGGAATGGTTATGGAAACGCCATGATAGGTAGGTATGGTGGCTGTTTTGAGGAAGGTATATGGTGGGTTTATGGTACCGGCAAAAGTTGCGTGGTACTAGAGAGGCTAGCAATGGTGGAAGGGTGAGAGTGCGTATAATCCATGGACTCAACATTAGTCATAAAGAACTCACATACTTATTGCAAAAATCTATTAGTTATCAAAACAAAGTACTACGCGCATGCTCCTAAGGGGATAGATTGGTAGGAAAATACCATCGCTCGTCCCCGACTGCCACTCATAAGGAAGACAATCAATAAATAAATCATGCTCCGACTTCATCACATAACGGTTCACCATACGTGCATGCTACGGGAATCACAGACTTTAACACAAGTATCTCTCAAATTCACAACTACTCAACTAGCATGACTCTAATATCACCATCTCCATATCTCAAAACAATCATCAAGTATCAAACTTCTCTTAGTATTGAATGCACTTTATATGAAAGTTTTTATTATATCCCTCTTGGATGCCCATCATATTAGGACTAAATTCATAACCAAAGCAAACTATCACGCTGTTCTAAAGACTCTCAAAATAATATAAGTGAAGCATCAGAGTTCATATATTTCTACAAAATAAAACCACCACCATGCTCTAAAAAGATATAAGTGAAGCACTAGAGCAACGACAAATTACTACGAAAGATATAAGTGAAGATCAATGAGTAGTCGAATAATTATGCAACTATGTGAAGACTCTCTAACATTTAAGGATTCAGATCTTGATATTTTATTCAAACATCAAGCAAAACAAAATAAAATTACATCTAAGAATAGCAAACATCATGTGAAGAAGCAAAAACTTAGGATCAACCGATACTAACCAATAGTTGTTTAAGAAGAAAGGTGGGATGCTAACCGGGGCATCCCCAAGCTTAGATGCTTGAGACTTCTTGAAATATTATCTTGGGGTGCCTTGGGCATCCCCAAGCTTGAGATTTTTGTGTCTCCTTAATTCCTCTCATATCACGGTCTCCCTAAATCTCAAAAGCTTCATCCACACAAAACTCAACAAGGACTCGTGAGATAAATTAGTATAAACCATTGCCAAAACCTTATCATACTCTACTGTAGCAAATCACTAAAATTATTATTAAACATTTCATACTAAATGCCTCTGCATATTTAATAGTCCTATCCTCAAATAGAATCATTAAAGAAGCAAACATATGCAAACAATGCAAACATAACAGCAATCTGCCTAAACATGATAGTCTGTAAAGAGTGCAGCAAGATCCATACTTACCTAACTCCAAAAATTATGAAAGAAAATTCCCACTGTAGTAAATTTACCAGAGCTTAATATTCAAAAGTTTTCAACATTTTATCACATTCTGACTTTTCTAGGGAATTATTGCAACAGTGGTAAACTTTCTGTTTTCAAACAGCAACATGAAGACTTGTAACATAGGCATAGTAAAGACTATCAATGGCACTTTTATTGGAATAAAAGATGCAATTTTTTTTATAAATAACAGCAAGCAAATCCTAACAAAATAAATTGACGATCCAAGCAAAACACATATCATGTGGTGAATAAAAATATAGCTCCAACTAAAGTTATTGATGGAAGTAGACGGAAGAGGGGATGCCTTTCGGGGCATCCCCAAGCTTAGGCTTTTGGTTGTCCTTGAATATTACCTTGGGGTGCCTTGGGAATCCCCAAGCTTAGGCTCTTGCCACTCCTTATTCCATAGTCCATCGAATCCTTACCCAAAACTTGAAAACTTCACAACAGAAAACTTAACAGAAAACTTGTAAGCTCCGTTAGTATAAGAAAATAAATCACCACTTCAAGGTACTGTAATTAAATCATTATTTACTTATATTGGTGTTAAACCTACTGTATTACAACTTCTCTATGGTTTATAAACTATTTTACTAGCCATAGATTCATCAAAATAAGTAAACAACACATGAAAAACAGAATCTGTCAAAAACAGAACAGTCTATAGTAATCTGGATCAAACGTATACTTATGGAACTCATAAAATTCTCAAATAAATTTCTGGACCTGAGGAATTTATCTATTAATCATATGAAAAAAGAATTAACTAAATATCACTCTCCAAATAAAAATGGCAGCAATTCTCGCGAGCGCTAAAGTTTCTGTTTTTTACAGCATGATCAACAAGACTTTCCCCAAGTCTTCCCAAAGGTTCTACTTGGCACAAACACTAATTAAAAGCATAAAACCACATATAAAAAGAGGCTATATGAATTATTTATTACTAAACAGGAACAAAAAGCAAGGAATAAAAATAAAGTTGGGTTGCCTCCCAACAAGCGCTATCGTTTAATGCCCCTAGCTAGGCATGATGATTTCAATGATGCTCACATAAAGGATAAGAATTGGAACATAAAGAGAGCATCATGAAGAATATGACTAGCACATTTAAGTCTAACCCACTTCCTATGCATAGGGATTTTGTGAGCAAACAACTTGTGGAACAAGAATCAACTTGCATAGGAAAGCAAAACAAGCATAACTTCAAAATTTTAAGCACATAGAAAGGAAACTTGATATTATTGCAATTCATACAAGCATATATTCCTCCCTCATAATAATTTTTAGTAGCATCATGAATGAATTCAACAATATAACCAGCACCTAAAGCATTCTTTTCATGATCTACAAGCATAGAAAGTTTACTACTGTGACGACCCAAGACCGTCGCACCAGGTGTCTTCCAGTGATTCGTTGTTGTTGCCTTGTCTTTTGCTTGCGTGTCGCATCTTGTCATGTCATCATGTTTTCAAAACTTGCATCCGCCCCGGTCTCCTCGTCCTCTCCGTTGTCCATTCTGAGCCCAACCACACTTGCACACGCCCGCGACATGTCTGAAATATTATTTTATAAGTGGCCGGAAAATGTTCTCGGAATGGGTTGAAAGTTGGCATGCGGTGTTGTTTTGTTGTCAGTAGACCATCTGCCAAGTTTCATCACATTCGGAGTCCATTTGATGCCCCAACGGATAAATATAGCGACAATAGTAGCCGGTCTAATGTCGGACGTATTCGGTCTCCGGAAACAGTCGCAGGGCCTCTCTCTGTTCTCTTCTCTCAGCTCGAGACCGTCTACACAGCCCACCACCTACCGCCAGGTCCAACCTAACCTCATCTTGTCGCGCCGGGCCAGTGCTCCAAGGCCGGCTTTGTGCAGCTCCTCGTCGCCTCTCTTCTTCTCCGCTGCTCTCTCTCCCTCTCGCTGTAACATCTCTGGCGCCCGAGGCCCCCTGCTCCCTGCATCTCCCTCGTCGCTGCCGAGGAAGACCCCGCCGCCGTGGATGCCCTACAACGCCTCGTCGCCGTCTTAACTAGCGCCACCGCTAGCGACCTCAACCACCACCACCGAAGCCGCTAGGACCGGCCTCGTCCCTCTCCCTCCCTTCGTTCTCCTCCTCCCGTCGTCTCTCTCTCTCTAAGTGTTCTCTCTCTTAGGTGCCCACTGCCGCCGCCCAGGGAGTTTGCCATTGACCCCGCCTTCGCCAGATCCGACCGGGATCCACCAGATCCGGGGCCCTGCGAACCATTCCCGGCCTCACCAGCGTCACCGGACCCCGTCGTCGCCGGAGCTTCGTCGCGCCACTGCCTCCCCTGCGTCCAGACGAGGACGAACACGCGCCCCTCCCGTTGACCGCGATGCACAGGCCCAGCACTCCCCTGCTTCCGTTGGACAGGCCCATGGCCACCTCTTCCTGCAGCCCATAGAGCAGGCCCAGCTTGCTTCCCCTCCAGATCCGACCTGGGCTTGGCTCAAAGTGGGCAACCCTCATAAACAGCTTAAATAACTTGCTAAAATGCTTTATTTCATAACTAATTAACTGTAGCCCCGAATTAAATAATCTTTATATGTAAATGGGGTAGAAAAATGCCTAGTTTCACTTGGTGTCATCACTTTGCATGTTTAAAAACTCTAAAATTGTGTTTAGGGAAGAACCGTACCAAACCTAAAATATGCACATGAGGAGTTTCCGGACTTGTTGTTTTGTTGTTCCGGCCTCGTTTAAACTTGCCTAGATAGGTAGTTTTACTTTGCTTCACCCCTTGCCATGCTAAACAACATTTAATCTTGTTGTGTACATAAACGAGATCAAACTAAGTAACTCGAATGTGGTGTTCCGTCAATATGCATCCCGTTGCATATTGAGCTCCACTTAATTTGTAGGATTGCTTATGCACTTTGCCATGCCATGTATCATTAAACCGGACATGCATCATACTTGTTGTGCATCATGCCATGTTGTTGTAGTGGTTGTTTACTATGTTGTTTGCTTTCTTTCCGGTGTACTTCTTCTCGGTAATTCGGTAACGTCGTGTTGTGAGGATCCGTACGACTACGTCCGTTTGTCTTCTTCATGGACTCGTTCTTCTTCCTTGTGGGATCTCAGGCAAGATGACCATACCCTCGAAATCACTTTATCTTTGCTTGCTAGTTGCTCGCTCTTTTGCTATGCCTATGTTGCGATGCCTACCACTTGCTTATAATGCCTCCCACATTGTTGAACCAAGCCTATAACCCACCTTGTCCTAGCAAACCGTTGTTTGTCTATGTTACTGCTTCGCTCAGCCCATCTTATAGCGTTGTTAGTTGCAGGTGAAGATTGGAGCTTGTTTCATGTTTGGAACATGGATATTTTTTTGGGATATCACAATATCTCTTATTTAATTAATTCATCTATATACTTGGTAAAGGGTGGAAGGCTCGGCCTTATGCCTGGTGTTTTGTTCCACTCTTGCCGCCCTAGTTTCCGTCATATCGGTGTTATGTTCCCGGATTTTGCGTTCGTTACGCGGTTGGGTTATAATGGGAACCCCTTGACAGTTCGCCTTGAATAAAACTCCTCCAGCAAGGCCCAACATTGGTTTTACCATTCGCCACCTAGCCTTTTTTCCCTTGGGTTAGGCTAGCCCAAGGGTCATCTTTATTTTAACCCCCCCGGGCCAGTGCTTGTCTAAGTGTTGGTCCGAAATGGGCAGCCTGCGGGGCCACCTCGGGGAAACTTGAGGGCTGGTTTTACTCGTAGCTTAACCTATCCGGTGTTGCCCTGAGAACGAGATATGTGCAGCTCCCATCAGGATGTCGGCGCATCGGGCGGCTTTGCTGGACTTATTTTACCATTGTCGAGGATGTCTTGTAACCGGGATTCCGAGTCTGATCGGGTCTTCCCGCTAGAAGGAATATCCTTCGTTGACCGTGAGAGCTTGTGATGGGCTAAGTTGGGACACCCCTGCAGGGTTATGAACTTTTGAAAGCCGTGCCCGCAGTTATGGGCAGATGGGAATTTGTTAATGTCCGGTTGTAGAAAACCCGAAGTTGACCTTAATTAAAATACATCAACCGCGTGTGTAACCGTGATGGTCTCTTCTCGGCGGGGTCCGGGAAGTGAACACGGTGTTGGAGTTATGCTTGACGTAGGTTGTTTTAGGATCACTTCTTGATCATAGTTACTCGACCGTGCTTTTCCTTCTCTTCTCGCTCTCGTTTGCGTATGTTAGCCCCAAATATGCTAGTCGCTTGCTGCAACTCCACCTCATACCTTTTACCCTTCCTATAAGCTTAAATAGTCTTGATCGCGAGGGTGTAAGATTGCTGAGTCCCCATGATTCACAGTTACTTCCAAAACAAGTTTGCAGGTGCCGATGTTACCGAGCAGGTGACGCAACCAAGATCAAGAGGAGCTCGATGAAGATCTTGTCCTTTGTGTTGTTTCTCTCTAGTTGATCAGTAGTGGAGCCCAGTTGGGGTCGATCGGGGATCTGTGTAGCATTTGGGGTAGTCTTCTTTTATTTTGGTTCGGTAGTCGGACCTTGATTGTATCTGGATGATGTAATGCTTTATTCATGTATTGTGTGAAGTGGCGATTGTAATCCAACTATGTAACTTTTCCCTTATGTATTACATGGGTCGTGTGAAGATTACCTCACTTGCGACATTGCTTTCAATGCGGTTATGCCTCTAAGTCATGCTTCGACACGTGGGAGATATAGCCGCATCGAGGGCGTTACAACTACTCTCCACATAAGAAAAATTCTTCTCATGAATAATGGTGGGAGCTAACTCAACAAAATAACTATCATGTGATCGAAAATTAAGATCAAGATGAAAAGTTTCATGGTTATCATTATTCTTTAAAGCATACGTGTCATCACAATAATCATCATAGATAGGATGCATGCTTTCATCATAATAAATTTGCTCATCAAAACTTAGGGGACAAAAATATCATCTTCATCAAACATAGCTTCCCCAAGCTTGTGGCTTTGCATATCATTAGCATCATGGATATTCAAGGAATTCGTACTAACAACATTGCAATCATGCCCATCATTCAAATATTTAGTGCCAAACATTTTATAGATTTCTTCTTCTAGCACTTGAGCACAATTATCCTTTCCATCATACTCACGAAAGATATTAAAAAGGTGAAGCATATGTGGCAAACTCAATTCCATTTTTAGTTTTCTTTTATAGACTAAACTAGTGATAAAACAAGAAACTAAAAGAGTCGATTGCAAGATCTAAAGATATACCTTCAAGCGCTAACCTCCCCGACAACGGCGCCAGAAAAGAGCTTGATGTCTACTACACAACCTTCTTCTTGTAGACGTTGTTGGGCCTCCAAGTGCAGAGGTTTGTAGGACAGTAGCAAATTTCCCTCAAGTGGATGACCTAAGGTTTATCAATCCGTAGGAGGCGTAGGATGAAGATGATCTCTCTCAAGCAACCCTGCAACCAAATAACAAAGAATCTCTTGTGTCCCCAACACTCCGAATAAAATGGTAAATTGTATAGGTGCACTAGTTCGGCGAAGAGATGGTGATACAAGTGGTATATGGATAGTAGATAAAGGTTTTTGTAATCTGAAAATATAAAAACAGCAAGGTAACTAATGATAAAAGTGAGCGTAAACGGTATTGCAATGCTAGGAAACAAGGCCTAGGGTTCATACTTTCACTAGTGCAAGTTCTCTCAACAATAATAACATAATTGGATCACATAACTATCCCTCAACATGCAACAAAGAGTCACTCCAAAGTCACTAATAGCGGAGAACAAACAAAGAGATTATGGTAGGGTACGGAACCACCTCAAAGTTATTCTTTCCAATCAATCCGTTGGGCTATTCCTATAAGTGTCACAAACAGCCCTAGAGTTCGTACTAGAATAACACCTTAAGACACAAATCAACCAAAAACCTAATGTCACCTAGATACTCCAATGTCACCTCAAGTATCCGTGGGTATGATTATATGATATGCATCACACAATCTCAGATTCGTCTATTCAACCAACACATAGAACCTCAAAGAGTGCCCCAAAGTTTCTACCGAAGAATCACGACGAAAACGTGTGCCAACCCCTATGCATAGGTTCATGGGCGGAACCCGCAAGTTGATCACCAAAACATACATCAAGTGGATCACGTGATATCCCATTGTCACCACAGATACGCACGACAAGACATACATCAAGTGTTCTCAAATCTTTAAAGACGCAATCCGATAAGATAACTTCAAAGGGGAAACTCAATCCATTACAAGAGAGTAGAGGGGGGAAGAAACATCATAGGATCCAAATATAATAGCAAAGCTCGCGATACATCAAGATCGTATCACCTCAAGAACATGAGAGAGAGAGATCAAACACATAGCTACTGGTACATACCCTCAGCCCCGAGGGAGAACTACTCGCTCCTCGTCATGGAGAGCACCGGGATGATGAAGATGGACACCGGAGAGGGATTGCCCCCTCCAACAGGGTGCCGGAACGGGTCTAGATTGGCTTTCGGTGGCTACGAAGGCTTCTGGCGGCGGAACTCCCGATCTATTGTGCTCCCGAATGTTTTTATGGTACGTGGGTATATATGGGTGAAAGAGATACGTCAGGGGAGCCACGAGGGGCCCATGAGGGTGGAGGGCACGCCCTGGGGGGTGGGCGCGCCCCCCTGCCTCGTGGCTCCCTCGTTCCTTTCCTGACGTGCACTCCAAATTTTTCCGGTAGCTTTCCTTCCAAAAATAACTTCTCGAGTTGGTTTCATTCCGTTTCGACTCCGTTTGATATTCCTTTTCTTCAAAACACTGAAATAGGCAAAAAACAACAATTCTGGGCTGGGCCTCCGGTTAATAGGTTAGTCCCAAAAATAATATAAAAGTGGATAATAAAGCCCAATACTGTCCAAAACAATAGATAATATAGCATGGAGCAATCAAAAATTATAGATACATTGGAGACATATCAGTTGCGAGGCTTTATTTGTTTTGTGCAGGTACGAGGGACTCGCGCGTAGCCTCCTACTGGATTGATACCTTGGTTCTCAAAAACTGAGGGAAATACTTATGCTACTATGTTGCATCATCCCTTCCTCTTCAGGGAAAACCAACGCAGTGCTCAAGAGGTAGCAAGAAGGATTTCTGGCGCCATTGCCGGGGAGGTCTACGCAAAAGTCAACATACCAAGTACCCATCACATACCCTTATCACCCGCATTACATTATTTTCCATTTGCCTCTCGTTTTCCTCTCCCCCACTTCACCCTTGCCGTTTTATTCGCCCTCTCTCTCTATCCTCCCTCTCTTTCCCTATTTGCCTCTTCTTGCCCGCTTGCTTTTTGTTTGCTTGTGTGTTAGTTTGCTTGCTTGTCACGATGGCTCAAGATAATACTAAATTGTGTGACTTCACCAATACCAACAACAATGATTTTATTAGCACTCCGATTGCTCCTCTTACCGATGCTGAATCTTGTGAAATTAATACTACCTTGCTGAATCTTGTCATGAAAGATCCGTTCTCTGGCCTTCCTAGTGAAGATGTCGCTACCCATCTTAATAGCTTCGTTGATTTATGTGATATGCAAAAGAAGAAAGATGTGGATAATGATATTGTTAAATTTAAGTTATTTCCTTTTTCGCTTAGAGATCGTGCTAAAGCTTGGTTTTCGTCTTCGCCTAAAAATAGTATTGATTCATGGAACAAGTGCAAAGATGCTTTTATCTCTAAGTATTTTCCTCCCGCTAAGATCATCTCTCTTAGAAATGATATTATGAATTTTAAGCAACTTGATCATGAACATGTTGCACAAGCTTGGGAGAGAATGAAACTAATGATACGTAATTGCCCTACTCATGGTTTAAATTTGTGGATGATTGTTCATAATTTTAATGCCAGATTGAATTTTGCTTCTAGAAATCTATTAGATTCGGCCGCGGGAGGCACTTTTATGGAAATGACTTTAGGAGAAGCTACTAAACTCCTAGATAATATTATGGTTAATTATTCTCAATGGCATACTGAAAGATCTACTAATAAAAAGGTCAATGCGATAGAAGAAATTAATGTTTTGAGTGGAAAGATGGATGAACTTATGAAATTATTTGCTAATAAGAGTGTTTGTTATGATCCTAATGATATGCCCTTGTATACTTTGATTGAGAATAATAATGAATCTATGGATGTGAATTTTGTTGGTAGGAACAATTTTGGTAACAATGCGTATAGAGAAAATTTCAACCCTAGGCCTTATCCTAGTAATTCCTCTAATAATTATGGTAATTCCTACAACAATTCTTATGGAAATTCTAATAATATGCCCTCTAATTTTGAATATAATATTAAAGAATTTATTACTTCGCAAAAGAATTTTAATGCTATGATTGAAGAAAATTTGCTTAAGATTGATGATTTGGCTAGGAACGTTGATAGAATTGCTCTTGATGTTGATTCTTTGAAACTTAGATCTATTCCACCTAAGCATGATATCAGTGAGTCTATCAAAGCCATGAGAATTTCCATTGATGAGTGCAAAGAAAGAACCGCTAGGATGCGTGCTAAGAAAGATGCCTTTATAAGAGCGTGTTCTTCTAGTTCCTATGAAAATAAAGATGAAGATCTAAAAGTTACTGATGTGTCCCTTATCAAATCTTTGTTTTGCAATATGAATCTTGATAATGATGGGACTGAATATGATCCACCTTTACCTAGAAGGCGTTCCAAGAATACGGGATTTGTTGATTTTGAAGCTAAATTTGATTAAAGTGGGATTGAAGAAATTAAAACCCTAGATGTTGCTAAACCCACTATTATGGATTTCAAGGAATTTAACTATGAAAATTGCTCTTTTATTGATTGTATTTCCTTGTTGCAATCCATGCTAAATTCTCCTCACGCTTATAGTCAAAATGAAGCGTTTACTAAACATATCGTTGATGCCTTGATGCAATCTTATGAAGAAAAACCTGAATTGGAAGTTTCTATCCCTAGAAAACTTTATGATGAGTGGGAACCAACTATTAAAATTAAAATTAAATATCATAAATGCTATGCTTTATGTGATTTGGGTGCTAGTGTTTCCACGATTCCAAAGACTTTGTGTGATTTTTTAGGTTTCCGTGATTTTGATGATTGCTCTCTAAACTTGCACCTTGCGGATTCCACTATTAAGAAACCTATCGGAAGAATTAATGATGTTCTTATTGTTGCAAATAGGAATTATGTGCCCTTAGATTTTATTGTTCTTGACATAGATTGCAATCCTTCATGTCCTATTATTCTTGGTAGACCTTTCCTTAGAACGATTGCTGCAATTATTGATATGAAGGAAGGAAATATTAGATTCCAATTTCCATTATGGAAAGGCATGGAACACTTTCCTAGAAAGAAAATTAAATTACCTTATGAATCTATTATGAGAGCCACTTATGGATTGCCTACCAAAGATGGTAATACCTAGATCTATTCTTGCTTGTTATGCCTAGCTAGGGGCGTTAAACGATAGCGCTTGTTGGGAGGCAACCCAATTTTATTTTTATTCCTTGCTTTTTGCTCCTGTTTATTAATAAATAATTTTTCTAGCCTCTGTTTTGGTTGTGTTTTTTGTGTTTAATTAGTGTTTGTGCCAAGTAGAACCGTTGGGAAGACTTGGGGAAAGTCTTGTTGAACTTGCTGTAAAAAATAGAAACTTTAGCGCTCACGAGAACTGCTGTAATTTTAATTTGGAGAGTGATATTTAGTTAATTATTTCTGAATATGATTAATAGATAAATTCCTCACGTCCAGAAATTTATTTTAGAATTTTTGGGGTTCTAGATCTTGAGCTAGCTACAGATTACTACAGACTGTTCTGTTTTTGACAGATTCTGTTTTTCGTGTGTAGTTTGCTTATTTTGATGAATCTATGGCTAGTAAAATAGTTTATAAACCATAGAGAAGTTTGAATACAGTAGGTATAACACCAATATAAATAAAGAATGAGTTAATTACAGTACCTTGAAGTGGTCTTTTATTTTCTTTCGCTAACGGAGCTCACGAGATTTTCTACTTTAAGTTTTGTGTTGTGAAGTTTTCAAGTTTTGGGTAAAGATTTGATGGATTATGGAACAAGGAGTGGAAAGAGCCTAAGATTAGGGATGCCCATGGCACCCCCAAGATAATCTAAGGACACCTAAAATCCAAAGCTTGGGGATGCCCTGGAAGGCATCCCCTCTTTCGTCTACTTCTATCGGTAACTTTACTTGGAGCTATATTTTTATTTGCCACCTGATATGTGTTTTGCTTGGAGCGTCTTGTATTATTTGAGTCTTTGCTTTTTAGTTTACCATAATCATCCTTGCTGTACACACCTTTTGAGATAGCCATACATGATTTGGAATTTGTTAGAATACTCTATGTGCTTCGCTTATATCTTTTGAGTTATATAGTTTTGCTCTAGTACTTCACTTATATCTTTTAGAGCACGGTGGTAGATTTGTTTTATAGAAACTATTGATCTCTCATGCTTCACTTAGATTATTTTGAGAGTCTTAATAGCATGGTAATTTACTAAAATTCTAATATGCTAGGAATTCAAAGTTAGTAAAATTTTCTTAAGAGTGTTTTGAATACTAAGAGAAGTTTGATGCTTGATGATTGTTTTGAGATATGGAGGTAATAATATCAAAGTCGTGCTAGTTGAGTAGTTGTGAAATTGAGAAATGCTTGTGTTGAAGTTTGCAAGTCCCGTAGCATGCACGTATGGTAAACGTTATGCAACAAATTTGAAACATGAGGTGTTATTTGATTGTCCTCCTTATGAGTGGCGGTCGGGGACGAGCGATGGTCTTTTCCTACCAATCTACCCCCCTAGGAGCATGCGCGTAGTACCAGGGTTTTTGATGACTTGTAGATTTTTGCAATAAGTATGTGAGTTCTTTATGACTAATGTTGAGTCCATGGATTATACGCACTCTCACCCTTCCATCCTTGCTAGCCTCTTCGGTACCGTGCATTGCCCTTTCTCACATTGAGAGTTGGCGCAAACTTCGCCGGTGCATCCAAACCCCGTGATATGATATGCTCTTTCGCACATAAACCTCCTTATATCTTCCTCAAAACAGCCACCATACCTACCTATTATGGCATTTCCATAGCCATTCCGAGATATATTGCCATGCAACTTTCCATCATTCCGTTCATCATGACACATTCATTATTGTCATATTGCTTAGCATGATCATGTAGTTGACATAGTATTTGTGGCAAAGCCACCGTTCATAATTCTTTCATACATGTCACTCTTAGTCCATTGCATATCCCGGTACACCGCCGGAGGCATTCATATAGAGTCATCTTTGTTCTAGTATCGAGTTGTAAATAAATAGAAGTGTGATGATCATCATTTTCTAGAGCATTGTCCCAAGTGAGGAAAAAATAGAGAAGGCCCAAAAAGGGAGAGAAAGGCCATAAAAAGAAGAAAAGGCCCAAAAAATGAGAGAAAAAGAGAGAAGGGACAATGTTACTATCCTTTGCCACACTTGTGCTTCAAAGTAGCACCATAATCTTCATGTTAGAGAGTCTCTTGTTTTGTCACTTTCATATACTAGTGGAAAATTTTCATTATAGAACTTGGCTTGTATATTCCAACAATGGGCCTCCTCAAGTGCCCTAGGTCTTCATGAGCAAGCAAGTTGGATGCACACCCACTAGTTTCTTTTGTTGAGCTTTCATACATTTATAGATCTAGTGCATCCGTTTTATGGCAATCCCTACTCCTTGCATTAACATCAATCGGTGGGCATCTCCATAGCCCATTGATTAGCCTCGTTGATGTGAGACTTTCTCCATTTTTGTCTTCTCCACATAACCCCCCTCATTATATTCTATTCCACCCATAGTGCTATGTCCATGGCTTGCACTCATATATTGCGTGAAAGTTTATAGGTTTGAGATTACTACAGTATGAAACAATTGCTTGGCTTGTCATCGGGGTTGTGCATGATGAGATCGTTCTTGTGTGATGAAAATGAAACATGACTAAACTATATGATTTTGTAGGGATGAACTTTCTTTGTCCATGTTATTTTGAGAAGACATAATTGCTTAGTTAGTATGCTTGAAGTATTATTATTTTTATGTCAATATGAACTTTTGTCTTGAATCTTTTGGATCTGAATATTCATACCACAATTAAGAAGAATTACATTAAAATTATGCCAAGTAGCACTCCACATCAAAAATTCTGTTTTTATCATTTACCTACTCGAGGACGAACAGGAATTAAGCTTGGGGATGCTTGATACGTCTCCAACGTATCTATAATTTTTGACTCCATGCTATATTATCTATTGTTTTTGCTATATTATCTATTGTTTTGGACATTATTGGCCTTTATTATCCACTTTTATATTATTTTGGGGACTAACCTATTAACCGGAGGCCCAGCCCTGAATTGCTGTTTTTTTGCCTATTTTAGGGTTTCGAAGAAAAGGAATATCAAACGGAGTCCAAACGGAATGAAACCTTCGGGAACGTGATTTTCTCAACGAACAAGACCCGGGAGACTTGGACCCAACGTCAAGAAAGAAAAAGGAGGCCATGAGGTAGGGGGGGTGCGCCTGCCTACCCCAGGTGTGCCCTCCACCCTTATGGGCCCCCTGTTGCTCCACCGACGTACTCCTTCCTCCTATATATATCCATGTACCCCCAAATGATCAGATACAGAGCCAAAACCCTAATTCCACCACCGCAACTTTCTGTCACTACAAAAAATACACTTCCGTGATGATACATGTTTGTCACAGTAGGTCGTTTTTTTGTCATGCATGTACATCCATGAAAAATTTATGACAGAATCAAGATAGTCATACCTGTGATGTCGTCGAAGTGTTCCATGACATTACCAAAATTATCATCACAGAAGTGTCCACTTCCATGACGATAAATCGCGCGTCACAGAAGTGCTTTCATCAAGGGTGACCGACACGTGGCATCCACCGTAACGGAATGCCGTTAAGCTATGGGGTCGGGTTTTGGATCCGATAACCCGTTAACAACCCCGACCAATGGGGATTTTCCACGTGTAAAATCATCATTGGCTAGAGGAAACATGTGTCGGCTCATCGTTGGGATAGATGTCATCCACTCACTGGACAGAAGGTGCCTATGATACATCGACACGTGGCACGGCCCAACAAATTTAAATGGGCTGGCCCAACTAAAGGCCCACAAGATTTTGCGGACTATAATGGGCCGGCCCAGCTAAAGGCCCATGAGATTTTGTGGACCATAATGGGTTGACCCAGCTAAAGGCCCACAAGATTTTGCGGGCCATAATGGGCCGGCCCAAGTAAAGGCCCACAAGATTTTTGTGTGCCATAATGGGCCGGCCCAGGTAAAGGCCCACAAGATTCTTGCGGGTCATAATGGGCCGGCCTAGCTAAAGGCCCACAAGATTTCGCCGACATTAATGGGCCGGCCCAGCTGTAGGCCCACAAGATTTTGAGGACCCTAGTAGGCCAGCCCATTAACTGGTTGCCATGTTTTGGGCCAAATGCCGGCCCATATTTGATCTAGTCCATTAATGGCCTGCCACGCTCCAGGCCTAATAGTGGCCCATAGGAGATCCGTCCTGTTAAAAGCCTACCACGTTCTGGGCCAAATTACGGCCCAGATCAGGTCCGACCCTTTAAGAGGCTTTGGGCTCAATTATGGCCCATATCAGATTCGGCCCGTCAACTGGACACTATGCTTTTGGGCCCACTTGCTAAAGGCCCACTTAGTAATTCGGCCTGATATTAGTTTTGGCCTGTTAAGGGCCCGTTTAACATTTCGGCCCTATATTAATTTCGGCCTGTTAAAAGCCCGTCATATAGTTGGGCCTAACTACGGCCCGGTTTGCATCCGGCCTGCTCATAGCCGATATCTGATATGGCCAAACAAGGACCCAGACAATTTTGGCCTGTTAAAAGCCCGTGATTTGATTCGCACAATCATGGGTCGGGGTTCATTTCGGGCTGCTGCGTAACTAGTAGGAATTAAGAACAAACCTACTCTATACAATAAAGAAATTACGGCATAGTAAGTAAGAATAAACCTACACTACACAATAAAGGATTTAAGGTATATTACATCCACTGGGCATCAAAGTTCGCCACCAGTGATCATAAAGCGCAATGAAGAAGCAGATTACAAAAACTGGGCACCATTGCAGCGTAACAAAATAATACTGAACTGAGACCACTTCCAAGACAGTTCAAGAAAGGTTAGCCTTGTGGGGGAACTGCTGCGCAAGCTGCTGAGCAAGGCTGTGAGACCAGCCTAGCATGTCGGTCATAGCTTCCAGGTGTAGCTGTTTAGCGATGAGGTTCTCATTGGTGTTCTCCACAATCTTTCTTAGAGATAGGACTTCAAGTCAAAGTTGAGTTGCAGAATGCCTTTCTGCTAGAACTTGGGACTGAAGAAGTCGAACTGATTCAGACAACAAATTCTGTGAGCTTGTTTGACTATTAGTCTCAAGTAACTTGAACACTGCATCGAGACAAGACTTTGGGGTTGGCTCGCTATCTTCAAGATGTTTTGCCTTCTTTGCTGCAATATATGTTGGGTTTGTCTCACAGCCTTCAGCAGACTTGTGCATGCCATCAGGCATATCACCCTGAAACAAAGCAGAGAGATGACAGGTTTTGCACGTGTATAAACAAAGATGATAATTGTTCTATCAATTCTATCCAATTTCAAATTAGAAAATAAAGAGTGTGTTCAAAATATCAATAGCATAATTTGGCATTGTTCATAATGCGGGGAGCTTCACCACACTACTAGATTACCATGTCAACATAACAAGCATAGATGAAGGGCAAAGAAAATCATTGTATCTACTAGCAAAAGGTCCCATGCGTTGCAACGGGAGAACAACCCATGAAAGGCACCAGAATCAGGCTATGAAGATGTCATTGACATCTTGAGCAGGAACATTAGCTGCCTTGTCTTCATGTGCTCTCGTAACATCAGACTCCCTCGTGCGTCCAGACGATGCAATTCTTAATGGTTCCAAGCTTATGTGCAAAATCGTCGATGAGTTGTGCTTGAGATCCATCGTGCGAACATACGTGAGAATGAGATAAGGACTTTTAAAAAGCCATTTGAAAAACCTAAATTTGACAGTGTTATTGCCTCTTGATTTCCTAAGGGACATCTGAAATATTCTTTGGCCAAAATGTAGTATGTTGCCATGAGTACTATTTCTTTTTTCAAAACAAAATTGAACCAGAATGCAAAAAAAAATCTAGCACAATATAAATAATGAACTGTTATCTGGATTTTTTTATGTGTAAGACTTAATGTGGAAGATCATTGTATGTTATGTACTGCACTGAATGGCCCTCATGGCCATTGGTAAAGACATAAGGGACATGCAACATGCAGGGGTCATGGCATGAAGGAAGGCACTTTTAGTGTTTTTTTCTTCTGCTAACCACATACCTGCCGCTTTGATGATGAGGTCGTGCTTGAGATTCATTGTTGAAAATAGTCCAGGATGAGATAAGAATTTTTAGAAGACCATTTGGAAATTTTAAGACGTGACGACATTATCACCGCTTGATGCTCTAAGGCACCACCCTGAAACTTCTTTCGCCAAGCAGCTTCCATTTCTTTGATGGGCATTTCCTGACTTATACTAATGAATCCTCCACCTCGCCTGGACCTAGCTCTATACATGGTTTGTTTCATGACCAGTAGAACAATATCTAATACATTGCCAAACTAGACCAGATAAAACTGTGAATGGAGGCAAATTAGACCTTTATTCATTTTTCTTCATTTGTGGTTAATGGCAAATGCCTGAATTTCTTGGTTAATACTCCCTCTGTTCCAAATTACTCGTCGTGGTTTTAGTTGAATTGAACTAAAACCACGACAAGTAATTTGGAACGGAGGGCGTAACATAAAAAAAGAGTGATTATCTGTGCATATAATGGTAAGTATATTTCATATTGCTATAAATAATTGTAACACTTGTATGCTTGGACTTTTGATGCCAGACCAAAATATGATGCTTGTGTGAGCGTCGCGAATGGCTGGTGATGTGCAAAAGGCCAAACACCCTCGAGTAGGCTATTTTTCCAATTGTCGAACATCAAAATTCCAGTTGGTACACTCAAGTTTCAACCAGACTCACATCCCACACGAAATGATGAATAGCTTTGATTTTCAGTCCTATTCTCGCACATTTTATTTTATTGAGACATAAGGCTCATAGACTTATGTAGAACACAAGAAAACATAAGAGACTAAACCAAAGACAATTTAAGGCTACCACATTTTACCATGTAGCTGGTAGTGGCCATACTCCACCATTTAATTTGCTCAGAAGTAAAGAAGTAGCCAAGATGAACACTTTGGCTGTAATTCAGTTGAAAGACGATTGTACAACCATTAGCACATAACTCGAAACCATCATGTATAGATTATATATTAGATGTAAGCAATACAGATCACTATATATAACTTGCAGTCTCCTTTCTTAACTGACATGTGCACTCCAAAGTAATGCAGGAATTAGATATTTTACATGGGAATAAAGTATTAGGGGAGCCATGATTTATATACCAACAAAGAGTAAGCAGATAATACAACTTTCATTGAGCCATTTTTTATCTGTATCGATTTCGATCCCTGAAATTTAACCAGATGCATCTTGATCTGTTTTTGATCCAAGGAATTCCAGAAACTTGATGTGATGATGGATTACTTTTAGTCACCCTTCACGGTCACGGCCAGCTATGAAACACAGTGCAATGCATCTCCAACACATTTAGGCATGTATGTAAACTACTATCTGCAGCAGGGTCATACTATATTAGAATCATCAAGTACCTTGTACCAAGTAAAGAGTAATCATCAAGTACCAAGTAAAGAATATTACTGAGAATCATGCCTAGCTTTCTACCCAACTTCTAGATTTCTTCTCCCCTGCATAGGTACCTAGGCAGACCCAAAATCGTATAGCTTGAAATTCAGCGAGATGCATTGCATCCTTCAACCAAGGAACAGTCATTGCCATCCCCTCTGCATACAGGAAATGGACACCAATCCACCTTCTTCCTGAAAAGCAGAGCAAAGAAGAACAGAGTAGAGATATAATGGGTGATACACTTGAAGGCTGTATTCCTTCGGATTTCGTATAACTTTCCAACGAACAGCCGGCTGGTTTAGCACATGTGCCATGTGTGAGTGAACATTGTCCACTAAAGTTCAGGCGTCATAAAAACAAAAATGCAAACACTAATTCCCAGTGGGTCTATGACTCTGAAAATAGTCGCGCATTGTGCTCGTGCATGACATTCTGCCTGAAGAGAGGTGTCGCCGTCAGTTTTCAAGGGCCTATATGGCCGAGCTCACAGCCATGGGCCTAGACATCTACCATCCTATAGGCCCCAAAATTGCCATGTTCAGGGTGTTCAACACCGTGCAGCAGCACAAAACTGAACACATAATAGTTACTTTTTCCACAATATTTATAGAACCATTGAACATTCAGGAAGTCTTTCATAGGTTTTAGGAACTACATACCCCACGGCAGTTGTCAGTTACACTAACGGAATTGTCATCATGAAGGACTGCATTAATCTTAGTAGCATAGCCTGCTTGAGCTTCATCAACAACATTATTCAGTATTTCATAAACCTAGGATATGCCAAAAGAAAATGGTGGTCAGGCAAGAAACAAAATGTAACACCAAGTAACATGGAAAAAAGAAAAGCATAATCCATTGAGATATACCAGATGATGCAATCCACATGGTCCTGGTCCTGTGCCTAAAGATTAGTATTAATTGTAAGACCTGCAAATTAGCTAGTATAAATAAATATCAAGCCAATGAAAACAATTTATGCACTCTTCACAGGAGAACGCATGCCTCTCTCAGTCGCAAGGATGAAGCAATGTAGAAATGTATGTTGTTCCTTTTTTTCCTTTCTTTTAGCTGAAAACGCAAGCAAACTTAATACTACAATCAATAGATAATTCCATTAACTAAAAGTTGATAAGATTGATGAAATAACCATGTGTTGTTGGGTTCTTAACAGTTCATATGAAACACATAGTACATGTTTATCTATTATAGAATCGATTAGAAGAACAAAATGCCTTGATAACAACATGCCTACGTGTAATTAATTGTTGTGAGAATATATGTATACAATTGCAAAGCTGCTTGGAGCTGATAAACTCTGCTACTGCCATGTCTACCTCTTAATCACATTCTCCTGGGTACCCCGCCATGGTCAGGAGAATCACTTGGACGTTTGCTATGGTGTACTTTTCAGGCATCAGCTTCTCCTGAATTGCATCAGACTCAGGTACCTTTTCGTTGACGGATCTTGCCTAAAATACATAGCTTCTAGAATTCATCGTCATGGCTATGGGAATAGCACTCATAAAACAAGGGCCTTTTTTAGCTCCTTGGCATAGTATATCTTCATGTTGCCATAGAGTGGTATGTGTCAACATAATAGGAAGCATCAGGAGGATATTAGGATAGTTTCCAAGAACATAAGTTAAATGAGATAAGCAGGTTTACGTATGTCCTATAGCACAACTTGGCTTCTAAATTTTCTCTCACCAGAACACCGGAAAGCAAGTGAGTAGTAGAGTATGGAATTTGCTTCTTGGAAGCTTCAAATTGTGTTCAGAAAGCTCATCCAAAGAAGAGACCAATAAGAACCTGAAGAAAAGAAGAGCGGTCAAATGAATTATATAAGTGTCTCACTTGCATTGCTTCCTTCCCTTCCAGCCTTAGAAAACAACCCACTCTTGAATGTACTACGCGAAATGAAGCTAGTTACCTATTTCTAATATAACTTCAAGAAGAAAAGCTACTAAGATGTCATGTAGGAGAATAAATGATATAACAGGCGTTCCTCATAGCTCAAACACATAATTTAGATATTTTCTTCTTCCTCTGAGATGGAGCACGAAAGAAAGAAATACACTATACACTCTTCACGGAATAAATAATGTTGAAACTGACTAAGCTTGTTTCAGTTAGTGGCAAGCATAGGCAATGCATATATACATATATGGAGCTTATTCTGAAAAGCACATACTTCCTTTTAGGCACAAAAATAAACACCTATTGAGCAGGAACCACAACACAACATAGAGAAAAACAATTCTCCTATGTTTTTCAGATCGTAAGCTTCAGAACCAAATTCCTTTTCACTGAAACGCTCCAGCAAGAGAAATTCCATACAGCAGGGGGTTAAGAGCAGGTCTGCAGCAGACGGCGCTGGCGACGTGCAACCACGGTGCTGCATAGGCAAGATGGGGGAGACACGGGAGGAGGCGTAGGGGATGGCGACATGGAGCTGCGCACGAGGCCGGTCATGGCAGCGGTCAACCATCGATACCGCAGCTCCGCAGAAGGCATCCATGGGGGCTCGGGAGGCGCACGTGGGCAGTCCAGGAGGAGTGGAGCGGAATGAGGAGGTTGAGGAGGAGGCGCAGCGCTCATGCCACAGACGACCGGTGATGGACCAGAGCTGGGCAAAAGGAGATGGCCATGGATCGGGGCGAGTTTGGGCGGTCGCTGCTGAACAGGGGGTGGAGAGAGGAGTAGAACAGAGGGGAAAGAGGAGTCAGGCGTGGCCCTCATCGGCGGCGGTCCCCTGCGAGAGGCACGGAATCTGGTGGTCAGGCGTGGTCATCTTTGGCGCATGGCGGCACAGAGGGGAAATTGGGGGTGGCGGCGCAGAGGGGAAAATTAGCGGTGAATTACCTGGTGAATCGTTTTTTGCTCGGTGTACTGCGGGTTAGATACGCCAAAACCTAGGGACTATTATGCAAAAGATGCACGATGGTGAACCCGGAGACTCAATCCGTGCTTTATTATTAGGGAGAGATTTTGGATAATGTGCATGGCATGTTGTTCATATCATCAGCCACATCAGTAAGATAAATCAGGAGATGACAAGGTGCAAACGTGGGCTGCTTCACCACACACTGGATTATAGATCCACAAAAACAAGCATACATATGGGGAGTACTAAGTAATGTGCATGGTATGAATAAGTAATTTGGTTTTACAAGTAAAACTTAGAACTTACGGTTCTTACGAACATGCATTTTGGTAGAAACAACAAACTAAACAACAGTAAATGATAGGGAGTATGAGCAAATTAAATAGCAGTTGAGGATAAAGGCTTTAGAAGGACTGACTTACATTAATAGTTAACACCGGCTTTATAATGCCCTTCTCCATGGCAAGGGAAGGATAACTCAAGAATTTCAGCACAAAATCTTCTTCATAAGCATTGCCTGTACTCTACATTTTGTAGAGAGTAATTATAGTTATGATAATACTGGAAGGGATAGAGGATAATGAAGATAAGATGCAAATTGATGCTACATAATCAACTACCAATCCCTGGAAGTGCAAGCGTTACAGGACAAAATGTACTGACAAGAGCAATGGGCTACACTTCTGCACTGGCATTGTCTATGTATTCTACTTGTTGGTAAGATTAAATATAGATCTGATCTTTTTTAGTAAATGGTGGGCGAGGGAGATAAGATGCAGAATGGTACAAAATGAATCAATCCCTCTTCCCATAATACAAGAGTGTTTTGAACACTGGTGTACTGTACAAAACGTTCTTATATTATGGGACGGAGGGAGTAGCTATTAATGTAAGTACAGTGATAGACCACGTTAAGTCCTTACAAGAGGACTGCAGAGCTAAACCTCTTCAAAAGCATTGGGTTGATTCTAAATTCATGTAAGAGTCCATATGGATCTTATAATGTCCACCAAATGGACGATTACGAGGCTAACATGTGCAGTGATGCTACATAATCAAACAGCTATGAAAGTAAGTATGGTCATACAGGGCAAGAGGTACTCACAAGAGCAATGCAGTGTGCAGTATAGTTGCGAGATTCTGTGGTCCCTTGAGAAAGAATGTTCTTCTGCTAACTGTTTTCGTACAAGTGAGACATTAAGGCAAATGCAGAAATGTAGTTCAAATTGTGATGTGATATCATAGACAGTACCTTACGCTGCAACCGAGACCAATGTGTAACAAGATTATTCCAGTCACCGTTGGATAAATGTAGCATCGGAGACTTTACAGAAATTTCGTTCAGAGGCTTGACATCGAAGTGCGCTGGCCTCAGGTAGGAACAATACTTCATCAATGAGTGCTTGAAAAGCGCAACCAACCCTTGCTCATCATCACAATCCAGTTTGCGCCTCGCCTATTTAAAAGAATGAAATCTTGTGTCTTCTGTCAGCAGAAACATATGCAGTAATGACCATGAATAAAATTAGTACATTACTTACGCGTAAGTTGCGTAGGAAGACTGGAAATTGTTCTGTGTCTGCGGTATAATCTTTCCATGAAGGAAAGATGTGCACAAAGTTCCTGACAACAACATAAGCTTCGTCTTCTAAACTAGGAAGAAATGGAACAGGGTCCTATTTGCTGCAATTGGGGCTCTCTCTGGTTCGAAAAGGGATTTGGCAACTAGATTTGGTGTACTCTTTGCTGGAATGGGGGTTTTGCATCGTACAGCTGGTGCTATGTCAACTGGCATAATCATACGGTTTGCTGCAGTTGGGGTCTGCTAAGTTGGGGCATCAGAAATGACCAGTGTGGTAGTGCTAGAGTCTGCTAGAGTTGGGGTATTTTGTGGGTCAGGTGATATTGTAACTACACCTAATGGGCTATTTGATTTATCAGGTGCCACTACCTTTTCCAAATACTTTGCTTGTGCTCCTCCACGATCAGCAATCGCCCTCTTCCTTTTGAACGTTTGATACACAAGAACATCATTTGAATGGATAAATATGGTATGATGACAGATGGAATATGTACTGAAAATGGATAGGCAGGGCGTATTCACATACACGATGTGTAAACTAAGCTAATGGCAGTTCAACAAAGTAGAAGCAATGCAAAGCATCAGTTGCAAGATATGTGCGAGCAATGTAACCTTGGAAAGTTAGAGCAAGTACCTTGATGGGTGAATAAGATAGGGCATCTTCCTCTGACTCCTCCACTAGGGAGCTACATTGACTTAGGTCTCCCTCTAGCTTAGAATCACTGTTAGGATCATATTCTGAGCATGAATCTGTAGGTGGAGAGTGTTTGCATTGCATTGCATCAAGACTTGATTTCAGTCCCTTAATGCCAAGTTTGACAGCCATGGCATTGTTCTGCTTTATTCTTTTCATGTGCGCAAGCTCATAATCATTATGATGCTGTTCAGAATCTGAGATTCATGAAAACATAAACAGTAGTCAGATTATCTATGGAATGCATTGCGGTTTCAACTCGGAGAGTGTCTCCCTATAAACCCCTGCATATGCAAAGTTCACCTCCCCAACCGTGCTGACCAGACCACACACAGAGATACACACCCGAGCGGCGAACATGCATTTTCGAAACTAATTTAGGAACATTTAGCTGACCAATTAAACAACTCTGTTTTAATAATATCATATTCGTATTTGAACAACTAAGCTTGTTTAGCTTGATGGGTGGAGCAGTGTTATTATGACACGAAGCATGTATTCTGATCGTATAGTGATCATAAAAGGGGGAAACTCTAAGCATATATTTTGTTTAGCAAAAGAGGGTTTCCCCTCTGATTTCTATTAAAGAAACCACCACGGAACCAACATGATCAATTAAACCCTAAGCATGATCAATTAAACTGTATTATGGCTGTGCCATGGCAGATTTGAAGCTGCAAACCGGAGAAATGATATTTAGCATCCATTGTTTGCTTCGAACTAAGAACTAAATTCTAAGAGCTGAAAAGAAAGTAGAGTAACCAAGTTGAGATCTATTTTCTGGTTGAGATCAAAAAGTTGAGGAGATATGAAGTACCACCTCTCTTGCGGCGCCGTGTAGGCATCGGGGGTGCGATGGCTGTCGGTGGCATTGAAGCAGATCTATGACGGTAGACGGGTACATCGGGGGATAAGTCCCATTGCGGTGGAAGAGAAGGTCGTGTGAGCGGCCCCGGCAAAGAGGACAACGGCGCCGATGAAGCGAGAGGACGCGATGCAAGGCTATTGGTCCGTCGCCGTGGATAAGAAACGTCCATCTCTAGCAGTGGACGACGCGGTCTTGGTAGGCGCTCCGGCATGGTGGAGGACTGTGGCGATGGATGTGGTGGAGGACCGCGGCGATGGATGGGGTGGCGGACGGAGGCTGGTGTGGGAATGGGGTGTTCTAGCACGGACGGTGTATGAATGGGAAAATGGAGGGAGACGTACGGGGAACCATGTTTTTGGGACGCGCCTGTCTGAAATATGGGAAAGTTACGAACTTATCCCCCGTTTCAAATTCGGACGTCTCGTCGGTTGGGGATAGGACGGTAATCTCACATCTCCCAAATATTTGTTGGCAACTATTTCGGGCGAGGAGAGGGTGTTTTGCCGCCCACAGTTGGTGCCCATAGTGTATGAACGGGGCTGACAGGTTGGGCGGTTGTGTCACGTCTGATGGAAGTTACACATCTGCCCCTATTTAAAATATTAGCCTACATCGATTTCGGGCGAGGAGAGGGTGTTTTGCCGCCCACGGTTGGCGCCCACGGTGTATGAACGGGGCTGACAGGTAGGGCGGTTGTGTCACGTCTGATGGAAGTTACACATCTGCCCCTATTTAAAATATTAGCCTACATCTATTTCGGACGAGGAGAGGGTGTTTTGCCGCCCACCGTGTATGAATGGGGAATGGAGGGAGAAGCAGAGTTCTTTAGGACGAGCTTGAATCAAATGAGTTTTGCCGCCCATGTTTGACGCCCACCGTGTCGGAATGGGCTCAGAGGTGGTCGTGTCACGTCTAATTGAAGTTACTAACCTACCCCTATTTAGAGCAGTGGAAATCGAGCTGATGGATTGTCCGTGTAATGGGTAGATAGTAATTTCCATCTCCCAAACACTTGGCTTCGGGCAGCCGATGTGGGAGTGGACATTTTACTGTTTCTTTTGAATTTTGGGACAATAAGCATCCACGTTTACCCTGGCAACTAAATCCGAATCCATTTTGTATTCCTATATGAATCTTTATAAATCATTCTATGTGTTTTTACATATCTTCAAAAGGACGACAAAGATGTATTCCACTATTATATATGAATATGGTTTACAAATGCCGATACTCCAATTCAGAAACTAGAATCCAGTTTAAGATGAATTCGAATATTTGGAACACTTCATGTCCAACTCAAATGTCACACGCAGCATAATGTGTACTCCCATTTAGATATGTACACAAGCGATGTATCAAGATTCAAATACTGAGTCAATTAACCAAGAATGTATGGAACTAACAGACATATAAACACTTATAGAGTATATGGATCAATAATATCAACTAACATACATAAGCCAGGCCGCTGTACTTTTTTTGGCTATAACATCATCCTTTTTTTAGCCAGCATCTTGGCCCTTTCCGATGCGTGCCACTTATGGTCCATCTATACTACTATTGCTGAATGCACATTCAGCCTGATTGGCGTATTTGTAGGTCTGGCACAGCAATCCAAATGAAATGTCTCCGAGTCTTATCAATTAATACAGACTTGTGCTCAAATAAAATTACAAACAAAAAAACAATTATTACATGATCTCTAAAACAAATGGTTTGATTGATTACATGAACAGACAACACAAAGGTTATTCAACTATGGAAAGAACATTTCACCTATGATTTACCAAGTGGGAATTTAATTTCCTTTTTTCCTCCAGGACCTTAACAATCTGGTCAGTCTCAGCTTGTTTCATTTTGAAATCCACCAAATATTTAATGGTTGTCTTGAGTACTGCTTGTGATTGTGCTGTTTGCTTCCTCAACATGTCAACTTCATCTCTAAGTGCAGAAGCACAATCTCTTTCTACCACTAGTTTAGCCTCTAGAGCATCAGCAGTTGGCAATTCATAATGCACGATTGGGCCGGTGCCACTGTTGTGGGATGATGCAACGTCCATGGGGACCTTGCTCTTTGATCTTGGGCTAACCTGTTTTGCCATTAAAGTTCCGATTGGATTCAGAAAATTTGAAGTTAGCAAAACATCTCAACTGGGAGTTATAACAGCAAACCAGTTAAACAAACAAGGAATTAAAGAGTTTCAATTGGATGCTGAAAAGTACTTTTTAACATCGTTGTAACCCGCTGTTGCAGCAGCAAAGCAGTTAAACAAACAAGTAGATATTTAAGTTAAGGCAAACAGGTAATTCTTAACAGTAAGTATCAAACACATAGATAGGCGCAGTCTACAATATGATTAACAGGTTGTGCCATTATGTAATCAGTAGCAAACTAACTTAAGCCAAGCAACGTAATTGAACAATTTTGCAATAAGTGGCTAAGTAAAATTCCGAGAAGCAGGTAAATGAACTTACGCTAGTTCTTTGTAGAGGCACACTGCAACTTCTTTTTCGCTTACAAGGTTGTACGAAGGAGTCCATGGCATCAATTGCTTGGATACGTAGTCCCAATACTTCTTTCTTCCCACACTGCATGGGTAAGTCAAATGGTTAATCTGGTAAGATGGTGCCTCCTTGATATGTTTATATGAGGATGTGTAGTCAGACTAGTTGTAGCCAAACACATCACACTGGCTTTTACTGTATATTTCATGCGATTACTTTTGGCATATCGAGATCTAAGCAATCTACAATAGGATTAAAAGACTGGCATCCTTCACATTATTGGCGAACTAAGTTCATAGAAACAAGCAATTCAACCATTCTGTGGGTAAATCAAAAGCGCCACTGGAATATTTTTCACTATCCAATCATACACGCAAAAAGGGGCGACGCCACCATAGGGGCTGGTATGGGAGGCCGCCTCAGGTGGCTGAAAAGTGTGCATCTAGTTTGAGTCGTCCAGGTTGGCCCATGCTAGTTTTGTTCGTCCCAATGCACGAGTAGGCAATGTAAAAAATGAAGAAAAATGTTTCAATTTGGATGGGCCAATAACATAAGTGCAAGGAAGGCCCTATAGCAGGCTCGCGGCCCAAACGAGCGCCTCCCATATTGATTGACAGCAGGAAAAATCCCAATTCATTCGCTCCAGCCTCCAGTCTGGTTCGCTCCTAACCTAGCCGTCGCTGCACAGACCGACACAGCACTTCCTCGCGCCCTCGTTGGAGGGCGGTCACCGGGCTTCAAGCGAACGGAAGGACAAGAAGATGAAGATCCAATCCTGGGTGTAGCCTGCGTGGGAGGCAGCGGCGGCTGCACGGGCATGGCATCGAGCTTGCGCAAACGGACAGTCACAGCATGCAAGAGTAGCATGCGCAATGAGCAGGTACATCACATCCCTGATTATATCTAATTCAACTCTTCAATTTCTGGCCAATAGTTAAACCTGGCGGTGTTTTAAAACTGCTTGTATGTAGGGAATCTATGAGAAAATGAAACCAATTTCTACTTATTTTATAACTCCCCATATCAATATTGAACTGACTGAATCTGATGAATCTAATCAAGTTTCCGGTGCAAACATACAAGCTCATGTTGTTCTTGAGCCTTAAGTGTCTAATGAACAGACTGCTAATGATGGATTTGATGCAAAAAAAAATTACATGCTCCTGGTGATGAACATATAGTGTCTAATGAGGGATCTAATGCAAGCATTTTGCAAGCTCATTGAAGGATTTAGTGTCTAATGATGATCTACTATGTTGAGAGAGACAGAGATTTGCAGGCATTGATGACAAGCAAATTATAGTGCATTTTCATAGCTTGAGGAAACATCGACGCCATCTACCAGAAAGTCCCCGTATCATGACAACATAGCATAAATACTTTTCTAATCTGTTGTTTGAAACTATTGGCATACTTGTGCAGGATAGATATATTGATATGCAGTTTGCGCACTGGTTATACATGCAATTACACTTCAATATTTTCAGCCAAAGAACGAATAATTCAAGCAGGTACAGACCATGTTTGTAGTCCTTGTACACCATGTTGCATTTTGTGTTTTTTGGTGCTTGCATCATTTAGTGTTTATAATCTGAACTACTTTGGATCATTAGCTGGTTTTCAAAGTGCATGTAGCTTCACATTTCTCAAGTTATGTTGATTTCCGGAGTGCAAATGCCTTCGTATTTTTTAAGTTAACTGTTCTCCCCTGGTAACTTGAATTCATGGATCAGCCACTGCACACAAATCATAGACGAATGCCAGGGCTCATGTACATACGGGCGGGGTCACGAACACCTACTCGCGCATACGTACGGCCAGGGCTCATGTACATGGCTGGGTCAGAACAGAGAAACAACGTCCTTGTCGTGTTCATGGGGAGGCAACGGAATGCGTCGTGTTCATGGGGAGGCAACGGAATGCGTCGTGTTCATGGGGAGGCAACGAAATGCGTCATGTTCATCGGGAGGGCTTGGACGGAACAGGCGATGGAAACGAGGCCTGGCGTACCGCAGAACAGAGAAAACGGCCTTGTGTTCAACCGGCCACGTTCGAAACGGGATCCTGGTCATCGGGAGGGGTCTGGTGTACCGCAAAATGGAGGAAACGGACCTCCTACGGTCGAAACGGGGGTCCTGTTGATCGGGAGGGGTGTGGCGTACCGCAAAACGGACGAAACGGACTTGTGTTGGAGCGCTACGGTCAAAACGGGGGTCCTGTTCATCGGGAGGGGTGTGGCGTACCGCAAAACGGGACTCCACGGGATACTTTTCATCTCCACCGTCGACCCCCTCCAGCCTCCACGAGCTACTGTTCATCCATCGTCGACCTCCTCCAGCCTCCACCTGCGACTGTTCATCCACGGGCTCCTGTTCATCCAGCCTCCACCGCGTGCTACTCCACCGGCTACTGTTCAACCAGCCCTCTCCACGGGCTCCTGTTCAACCACCCCTCCACGGGATACTGTTCATCCTACCATCCACCATCTACTGTTCATCCTGCCCTCCATGGGGTGGTCCTGTTCATCCAGCCCTCCACGGGATCCTGTTCATCCAGCCCCAACTGGCTCGATCGATCGGGGTCCTGTTCATCCAGAGGCAACACCACAGGGTCCTGTTCATCCACCCCCACGGGGAACTGTTCATCCACCCCCCCCACCCCGCGACGCTCACTATTCATCCAGAGGCAGCATCGATCGGCTTCAGTTAGCAGTAGTAGCGAAGGAATCGCTCGATCGGGTTCAGTTAACAGCCATCGATCGATCGCTCGGGTTCAGTAACGCGTAGCCTGCAGTGCAATCGCTCGGGTTCAGTTAGAGCCCAACGCCTCGCTCGGGTTTAGTTAGAGCCAACGCCTCGCACACACGCGTGTACATGTACGAGAGAAACGTGCATCGCTCGGCCCCCGACCTCCCACCGTAACCGGGAACTCCCAGAAATTTTCCTCGCCCTCGCTTCTACCATGGGTTTTTCCGTCATGGAAGGCCCAAAGAATGTCATGCAGCTGCGTCTCCGGCCCGCCCAGGACGAAAAGCCCATTTTTTGTCATGATTTTTTGTCATAGAAGTAGGAGCCCACCACATCTATGATGATACCGGGTTTTGTCACAATTATCATCATAGAAGTGTCATATGTATGACAGAAAAAATATTCGTTCGGCCCAAAATGTCACGGATGTGGCTTTTTTTGTAGTGTGTATCCACGAGATCCCAAATTGGGGCCTGTTCCGGAGCTCCGACGGAGGGGGCATCGATCACGGAGGGCTTCTACATCAACACCATAGCCCCTCCGATGAAGTGTGAGTAGTTTACCTCAGACCTACGGGTCCATAGTTAGTAGCTAGATGGCTTCTTCTCTCTTTTTGGATCTCCATACAATGTTCTCCCCTCTCTTGTGGAGATCTATTCGATGTAATCTTCTTTTTGCAGTATGTTTGTTGAGACCGATGAATTGTGGGTTTATGATCAAGTCTATCTATGAACGATATTTGAATCTTCTCTGAATTCTTTTATGTACGATTGGTTATCTATGCAAGTCTCTTCGCATTATCAGTTTGGTTTGGCCTACTAGATTGATCTTTCTTGCAATGGGAGAAGTGCTTAGCTTTGGGTTCAATCTTGCGGTGTCCTTTTCCAGTGATAGTAGGGGCAGCAAGGCACGTATTGTATTGTTGCCATCGAGGATAACAAGATGGGGTTTTCTTCATATTGCATGAGTCTATCCCTCTACATCATGTCATCTTGCTTAAGGCGTTACTCTGTTTTTAACTTAATACTCTAGATGCATGCTGGATAGCGGTCGATGAGTGGAGTAATATTAGTAGATGCAGGCAGGAGTCGGTCTACTTGTCTCGGCCATGATGCCTATATGCATGATCATACCTAGATATTCTCATAACTATGCTCAATTCTGTCAGTTGCTCAACAGTAATTTGTTCACCCATCGTAGAATACTTATGCTCTCGAGAGAAGCCACTAGTGAAACCTATGGCCTCCGGGTCTATCTTCATCATATTAATCTCCTACTAATTAGTTATTTCCTTTGCTATTTACTTTGCCTTTATTTTACTTTGCATCTTTTATCATAAAAATACCAAAAATATTATCTTATCATATCTATCAGATCCCACTCTCGTAAGTGGCCTTATAGGGATTGACAACCCCTATCTGCGTTGGTTGCGAGGATTTATTTGTTTTGTGCAGGTACGAGGGACTCGCGCGTAGCCTCCTACTGGATTGATACCTTGGTTCTCAAAAACTGAGGGAAATACTTATGCTACTTTCCTGCATCATCCCTTCCTCTTCGGGGAAAACCAACGCAGTGCTCAAGAGGTAGCAAGCTAGTTCTGTGTCACCCTAGGTTATGACTGTTACATGATCGATCGCATCCAGCATAATTCTCCATCACCGATCCAATGCCTACGATCTTTTCATATATTATTCATCACTTATTTACTTTTCCGCTGCTACTGTTACAATCACTACAAAACCCAAAAATATTACTATTGCTACCGTTACCTTTTGCTATTGTTACCACTACTATCATATTACTATGCTACTAAATACCTTGCTGCAGATATTAAGTTTCCAGGTGTGGTTGAATTGACAACTCAGCTGCTAATACTTGAGAATATTCTTTGGCTCCCCTTGTGTCGAATCAATAAATTTGGGATGAATACTCTACCCTCGAAAACTGTTGCGATCCCTTATACTTGTGGGTTATCAGAAAGATACCAGAAGCTGAAATTTCCACCATGCTTTCTAATTATACTTTTAAGGGTGGAATAACAAAGAAACTTGGATATCCAGGAGTACCCACTATACCATGCTCCATTAAAAGAAACTATGTTAAAACTGCCTTATGTGATCTTGAAGCCGGTGTTAGTGTTATGCCTCTCTCTTTATATCATAGACTTGATTTGAATAAGTTAACACCTACTGAAATATCTTTGCAAATGGCTGATAAATCAACTGCTATACCTGTCGGTATTTGTGAGGATGTGCGTGTTGTGGTTGCAAACGTTACTATTTTAACGGACTTTGTTATTCTTGATATTCCCGAGGACGATAGTATGTCTATTATTCTTGGTAGACCCTTTTTGAATACTGCAGGGTCTGTTATTGATTGCAACAAAGGCAATGCCACTTTTCATGTTAATGGTAATGAGCATATGGTACACTTTCCAAGGAAACAACCTCAAGTCCACAGTATCAATTCTATTGGAAAAACTTTAACAATTACTATTGGAGGTTTTGAATTTCCTCTTCCTACTGTCAAGAAGAAATATGATATTCTTACTGTTGGGGACATGCATATCCCCATTGAGGTAACCTAGTGTTATTCGAAAATTCTCCGGTTTCATGTTATTTGAAAAGAGTTTGTTAATAAGACTTGATCAACCTTGTTAGTGGATTCCTTTTGATGAGCATGAGATGGATGAAGTTAGAAAGCACAACTCTCTGTACCCTCCTTTTACTTTCTATTATTTAGATTAAATAAAGCAAAAACAATATTTTCTATATGTTCTCTGAATTATCCTTGCAATAAAAAAAGACCCCAAAAATAAAAGTTCTCAAAATACCCTGAAAATTTAATATGATTTTTAGAATATTCAAGAATTATTGGCACTGAGAACACACCAGGGGGACCCACCATGTGCCCACGAGGGTGGAGGGTGCGCCCACCCCCCTAGGGCGCGTCCCCTACCTCATGGACCCCATGTGGGCCCCCTCCACTTATTCTTGCACCCACACACTTCGTCTTCCTCCAGAAAAAATAATCCACCAGCTCAAACCCGAGTTCTAGCTCATCTTGCTGCCATTTTCGATCTCCTTGCTCAAAGCTCCATTCACAAAACTGCTTTGGGGGATTGTTCTTTGGTATGTGACTCCTTCAATGATCCAATTAGTTTTTATTCTAGTGCTTTATTTATTGCAAATTTTTGCTGCTTAGGTGACCCTGTTCGTGAGCTTGCATGTCAAATTTATGTGGTTAAAAGTAGTTTTAATGATGATATGGCCTCTAGGCACTTGTAGGAGTAGTTGCTATCAATCTTTTTGAGTTTGATTCACTTTTATTTTCAGTCAATAAAAAAATTAGAAAATTTTCAGAGGAAATGATGAAGATATTGTTGAGGGGCTCTTCGAGCCGAAGCTCGGAGGATAAGCAAAGTGAAGAGAATAAGAAGCCTAAATATAATCTCCCTCGCACTGCGAAGGTTCGGCCGTGCGAATGGCCTTGTGATGAGTTCTTGAGAGCAGCCGGGATATGTGAAGACTTTTATTACTTGGCTGAGAATGCAGGCCTCACCGACTTCCTCCACGACCAGCTCAAACAGTATCTCCTACTTACTAATATTGTTGTGCAAAATTTTCATTTCCATGCTAGGAGATCACCTCCTTTGGTGGATTCTTATTTATATGATGAGTTTAAGGAGATGTCACTTTATGATTTTTGTGCAGTTTGCAAGTTGCCTTTGAGGGCAGCATCGAGGAACCACATCCTAGGGATGTGGCAGGATTTATTGATATGATTGATGTAGGGGAAACGAGAAAAGTGTCAGATGCAAGAAATACTAGCATACGTTTTCCTATTCTACATTATTATGCAATATTTGCTAGTAGATGTTTAATTAGCTGCGGGAACAGTGGGGGCCTCGGTGCTCCTGACCTCGCCATTTTGCGCCATGCTTTACTCCATGACAGAACTTTCAGTTTAGGTGTTATGGTTGCTAAATGGTTGAGTCTAAACCGTACAAAGGGTCCCATTTTGGAGGTATCTTTGCTTCGCGTCTTGCTAAATATTTTGAGATACCTATTAGACACTATGAGAAAGAAGAAAAGGTGCTGCCCCCTATTTTCTTAGACTATAAAAGTATGGTAGCACATGATTTTATTTGCGATGATAAGGAGAAGAGACTCATTTATAACCTGGTATTCAGTGAAAAGACTTGTCAGATTATTACCCTGCCTGCGCCTTATTTGTTTACCATTTATTCAGGCACATACATCATCCTGCCTGATGACATTTATGCATATTGGGAGCGAACACGATCCCCAGAGCCTGAGCCTGAGCCATCTCCTGACCCTTATCGGCAATCTGTTTATCAATGGGATCCGGAAGAGATCACCAACCAGTGGCACCATGAGGATCCTCCTAAGTACACTAGAGGGGACCAATTTGATCCATGAGCATAGACCAACTTAGGCCAAAAGCCTAAGCTTGGGGGAGTACGTATTCCTCACCAACATTACATTCATGTTCACACACTCATTTCAGTAGTCGGTGCTCATACTTTTTCATTGTACCATCCATGCTAGTTTATTTTCTTTTCCGGCATTCTTTTTGTGTGTTTGGAAAACCTTAAGAAAAACACAAAAAAATTAGTTGTAGCTTTTAGCTAGTTTTACTTTCCATGCCTGTAGTAGTAATAATTAAAAATAAAACCCAAAAAGATTTCTCGTTCTTCTTTTGCTTGTTGGGAGCTTTCCCGTGTAAATAGTTTTGTTTCTTTTCTTTTCTTTGGGGGTCGAGAGGAGAAGACCATGATGAAAATGTTGAGTGGCTCTCATATGCATTATTGTTGATCTAACCATGATCCCATATTACCTTGTCTTCTCCCTTGTATTGAATGCTTGCAGATTCCAGCTTAGTCCAATGCACGTGCACTATTATTATTATCAACATTGTTCGGTTGTGCAAGTGAAAGGCAATAATGACGATATATGATGAACTGACTGAGATGAGAGAAGCTGGTATGAACTCTACCTATCTTGTTTTTGTAAATATGATTAGTTCATCATTCCTGATTCAGCGTATTATGAAAGAAACATGTTTGCAATGACAATTAGAGATTATAGTTTCTCATGCCATGCTTAATTAGCTAGGAGTTTATAATGGTTTGCCTTGCGTGCCCACATGCTATTAAAATGGTTGTGAGGTATGATAGGGTGGTATCCTCCTTTGAACGATTCGAGTGGCTTGACTTAGCACATGTTCACGCATGTAGTTGAAACAAAATCAACATAGCCTCCATGATATTTATATTCATGGTGAATTATATCCTACTCATGCTTGCACTTAGTGTTGATTAATTTTAAGGCATGCTGATACGTCTCCGTCGTATCTATTTTTCCAAACACTTTTGCCCTTGTTTTGGACTCTAACTTGCATGATTGGAATGGAACTAACCCAGACTGACGCTGTTTTCAGCAGAATTACCATGGTGTTATTTATGTGCAGAAACAAACATTCTCGGAATGACCTGAAACTTCACAGAGCAACTTTTTAGAAAATATGAAAAATACCTGCAAAAGATGAAGGCCAGGAGGGCCCACCACCTACCCACGAGGGTGGGGGCGCGCCTGCCCCCCTAGGGCGCGCCCCCTACCTCGTGGGCCCCCTGCTGCCTCTCCGACTCCAACTCCAACTCCATATATTGTGTTTCGGGGAGAAAAAATCAGAGAGAAGAAATCATAGCGTTTTATGATACGGAGCCACCGCCAAGCCCTAAAACCTCTCGGGAGGGCTGATCTGGAGTCCGTTCGGGGCTCCGGAGAGGGGAATCCGTCGCCATCGTCATCATCAACCATCCTCCATCACCAATTTCATGATGCTCACCGCCGTGCGTGAGTAATTCCATCGTAGGCTTGCTGGATGGTGATGGGTTGGATGGGATCTATCATGTAATCGAGTTAGTTTTGTTAGGGTTTGATCCCTAGTATCCACTATGTTCTGAGATTGATGTTGCTATGACTTTGCTATGCTTAATGCTTGTCACTAGGGCCCGAGTGCCATGATTTCAGATCTGAATCTATTATGTTTTCATCAATATATGAGTGTTCTTGATCCTATCTTGCAAGTCTATAGTCACCTATTATGTGTTATGATCCGTTAACCCCGAAGTGACAATAATCGGGATACTTACCGGTGATGACCGTAGTTTGAGGAGTTCATGTATTCACTATGTGTTAATGCTTTGTTCCGGTACTCTATTAAAAGGAGGCCTTAATATCCCTTAGTTTCCGTAAGGACCCCGCTAGCACGGGAGGGTAGGACAAAAGATGTCATGCAAGTTCTTTTCCATAAGCATGTATGACTATATTCGGAATACATGCCTACATTACATTGACGAACTGGAGCTAGTTCTATGTCACCCTAGGTTATGGCTGTTACATGATGAACCGCATCCGACATAATTATCCATCACTGATCCATTGCCTGTGAGCTTTCCATATATTGTTCTTCGCTTATTTACTTTCCCGTTGCTATTGCTATCATCACTACAAAATACCAAAAACATTGCTTTTACTACCGTTACCTTTTGTTACCGTTACCACTACTATCATATTATTTTGCTATTAAATACCTTGCTACAGATAATAAGTTTCCAGGTGTGGTTGAATTGACAACTCAGCTGCTAATACTTGAGAGTATTCTTTGGTTCCCCTTGTGTCAAATCAATAAATTTGGGTTGAATACTTTACCCTCGAAAACTGTTGCGATCCCCTATACTTGTGGGTTATCAAGACTATTTTCTGGCGCCGTTGCCGGGGAGCATAGCTCTATTCTTTGAGTCACTTGGGATATATATCTGCCTATCATTATGAAGAACTTGAGAGATCCAAATACCAAGATCTATCCCTCAACTACGAGGGGAGGTAAGGAACTGCCATCTAGCTCTGCACTTGATTCACCTTCTGTTTTGAGTAAGCTTGCCACACCTACACCTGTTTCTGTTATTCGTTCTGATATGTCGCATGTTATTGATGATGCCGCTTCTGATATGCATGATACTTATGATGAGACTACTTCTATGCTTGATACTACTGTGCCACTTGGTAAATTTCTTGATGAAGAACTTGCTAGAGCTAGAGAAATTGAAAATATTGAATCTGATGATACTAATGAAAGTGATGATGAAGAATCACTTGTTATTCCTAAGGGTTATGTTTTTGATCAAGAAGCTTCTTTAGCTATTTTAGCTTGCCAAAATAGAAATGAACTCAAAAGGCTATTAGCTAAATGGAGTAAGCAATCTCTAAATGCTAGAATGAAACCTGACCCTACTTTTGCTACTTCACCTATCTTTGTTACTGATAAGGATTATGAATTCTCTGTTGATCCTGATATAATTACTTTGGTTGAATCTGATCCTTTTCATGGTTATGAATCTGAAACTGTTGTGGCACATCTTACTAAATTGAATGATATAGCCACCCTGTTCACTAAAGATGAGAGAACTCGTTACTTTTATATCCTTAAAATATTTCCGTTCTCATTAAAGGGTGATGCTAAGATATAGTTTAATTCTCTTGATCCTGGTTGTGTGCGTAGTCCCCAAGATATGATTTATTACTTCTCTGCTAAATATTTCCCTGCTCATAAGAAACAAGCTGCTTTAAGAGATATATATAATTTTGTGCAAATTGAAGAAGAGAGTCTCCCACGAGCTTGGGGGAGGCTTCTCCAATTACTTAATGCTTTGCCTGATCATCCTCTTAAGAAAAATGAAATACTTGATATCTTTTATAATGGACTAACCGATGCCTCCAGAGATTACCTGGATAGTTGTGTTGGTTCTGTTTTTAGGGAAAGAACACTGGATGAAGCTGAAATTCTATTGAATAATATGTTGACAAATGAAAATAATTGGACACCTCCGGAGCCAATTCCTGAGCCTATTCCTAAACCAACTCCGAAGAAGAGGGGTATTCTATTTCTCAGTCCTGAAGATATGCAAGACGCAAAGAAATCTATGAAAGAAAAAGGTATTAAAGCTGAAGATGTTAAGAATTTACCTCCTATTGAAGAAATGCATGGTATTAATTTACTGCCTGTTGAAGAAACATATAATCTTAATCCATTACCTATTGAAGAAACTCATGGTCTTGATAACCCGACACAGGTAGTAAAGGTAAATTCTCTCTACAGATATGATAAAGCTGAAATCCCATTTACTAAATTTGCTAGCCCATGCTTAGATGAGTTTGATAAATTTATGGCTAAGCAAGAAGATTTTAATGCTTATTTTGGTAGACAATTCAAATATGCTTGAACACTTGGGTGATTGTATGGCTAATGTTAAAGGTGAACTTAAACTTATTAGTAAACATGCTTCTATGGTTACCACTCAAGTAGAACAAGTACTTAAAGCTCAAAATGATTTTCTCAATGAATTAAATAGTAAAGATAATGATAATGTTGTTAGAGTGGCTACTAGAACTGGTAGAATGACTCAAGAACCTTTGTATCTTGAAGGCCACCCTAAGAGAATTGAGCAAGATTCTCAGAGAAATAATATAGATGTACCTAGTTCTTCTAAAAAGAAGAAAAAGAAAAATGACAGGACTTTGCATGCTTCTAGTGAACCTATTACTGAAACACCCGAGAATACAAATGATATTTCTATTTCTGATGCTGAAACTCAATCGGGTAATGAACCTGAAACTAGTGATAATGTTAATGATAATGTTCATAATGATGCTCAACCTAGTAATGATAATGACATAGAAATTGAACCTGCTGTTGATCTTGATAACCCACAAAGAATCAACGTTATGATAAGAAAGACTTTGTTGCTAGGAAACATGGTAAAGAAAGAGAACCATGGGTTCAGAAACCCATGCCTTTTCCTCCCAAACCATCCAAGAAAAAGGATGATGAGGATTTTGACCACTTTGCTAAAATGATTAGACCTATCTTTTTGCGTATGCGATTAACTGATATGCTCAAAACCAATACTTATGCTAAGTACATGAAAGATATTATTACAAATAAAAGAAAGATACCGGAAGCTGAAATTTCCACCATGCTTGCTAATTACACTTTTAAGGGTGGAATACCAAAGAAACTTGGAGATCCCGGTGTACCAACTATACCATGCTCCACTAAAAGAAATTATGTTAAAACTGCTTTATGTGATCTTGGAGCCGGTGTTAGTGTTATGCCTCTCTCTTTATATCGTAGACTTGATTTGAATAAGTTGACACCTATTGAAATATCGTTGCAAATGGCTGATAAATCAACTGCTATACCTGTCGGTATTTTTGAGGATGTGCCTGTTGTAGTTGCAAACGTTACTATTTTAACAGACTTATTCTTGACATTCCCGAGGACGATAGTATGTCTATTATTCTTGGAAGACCCTTTTTGAATACTGCAGGGGTTGTTATTGATTGCACTAAAGGCAATGTCACTTTTCATGTTAATGGTAATGAGCATACGGTACACATTCCGAGGAAACAACCTCAAGTTCATAGTATCAACTCTATTGGAATAATGCCATTGATTATATTTGGAGGTTTTGAATTCCCTCTTCCTACTGTCAAGAAGAAATATGATATTCTTATTATTGGGGATGTGCATATCCCCGTTGAGGTAACATAGTGTTATTCAAAATTTCTCCAGTTCCATATTATTCGGAATGAGTTCGTTAACAAGACTTGATCAACCTTGTTAGTGGATTCCTTTTGATGATCATGAGATGGATGAAACTAGAAGTCACAACCTTCTGTACCCCACTTTTACTTTCTGATATTTATATTAAATAAAATAAAAATAAATATTTTTCTGTCTGTTATCTGATTATCCATGCAATATAAAAATACCTCAAAATAAGTTCTCCAAATGCCCTGAAATTTAAATATGATTTTTTCTAAAATATTTGAGAATATTTGGCACTGAGAACATAGCAGGGGGGTCAACCACCTGCCCACGAGGGTGGAGGGCGCGCCCTACCCCCCTGGGCGCGCCCCCTGCCTCGTGGGCCCACGGTGGCCCTCCTCCACTTATCCTTTCACCCACACATCCTTCTTACTCCCACAAACACAAATATCCAGTTCATACCCGAGTCCAAGCTCATTTTGCTGCCATTTTCGATCTCCTTGCTCAAATCACCTCTCCAGTATCGACTAATCTTTGACAGACACCGTGCTGTCCATATTACTCTCCCTGCTCTTGCCTTCTTTGATTATCAGGCAAAAGGAAGATATGTTATTACCAGAGAGGAGGAAGATGAGTACGAGAGGAGGGCGGAGGCTGCTCGTCGCCACGCTGCAACTCAGGAGGTGATAGCCGCTGCATCTCAGTACGACCCCAACTTTTACTATGGATATCAGCTAGGCCAGCCGTGGCCATAGACCAACTTAGGCCAAAAGCCTAAGCTTGGGGGAGTACGTATTTGTCACCAACATTACATTTATGTTCACACACTCATTGCCAGATATCGGTGCTCATACTTTTTCATTGTATCATCCATGCTAGTTTATTTCCTTTTTATGCTTTCTTCTTGTGTGTTTAATAAACCTTAAGAAAAACAAAAAAATTGGTTGTAGCTTTTAATCAGTTTAATTTCCATGCTTGTAGTAGTAATTAAAAAGAAAACCCAAAAAGATTCCATGTTCTTCTTTTGCTTGTTGTGATCTTTCCCATGAAAATAGTTTTGCTTCTTTTCTTTTCTTTGGGGGTCGATAGGAGAAGACCATGATTAAATTGTTGAAGTGGCTCTTATATGCATAAATGTTGATCTGACGAAAGAGCCCATATTGCCTTGTCTTCTCCTGTTTATTGAATGCTTGCAGATTCCAGCTTAGTCCAATGCACGTGCACTATTATTATTATTCACATCGTTCGGTCATGCAAGTGAAAGGCAATTATGATGATATATGATGGACTGGCTGAGATGAGAAAAGTTGGTATGAACTCGACCTCTTTTGTTTTTGTAAATATGATTAGTTCATCGTTCCTGATTCAGCCTATTATGAATAAACATGTTTCCAATGACAATTAGAGATCATAGTTTCTTGTGCCATGCTTGATTAGCTATGAGTTATAATGGTTTACCTTGTGTGCCAACATGCTATTGAGATAGTTATGATGTGGTATGATAGGGTGGTATCCTCCTCTGAATGATTTAAGTGACTTGACTTGGCGCATGTTCACGCATGTAGTTGAAACAAAATCAACATAGCCTTCATGATATTTATGTTCATGGTGGATTATATCCTACTCATGCTTGCACTCGGTGTTGATTAATTTTAATGCATGTTCATGACTGTTGTCACTCTGTAGCTGGTCGCTTCCCAGTCTTTTGCTAGCCTTCACCTGTACTAAGTGGGAATACTGCATGTGCACCCAAACTCCTTAAACCCCAAAGTTATTCCACATGAGTCCACCATACCTACCTATATACGGTATCTACCTGCCGTTCCAAGTAAATTTGTATGTGCCAAACTCTAAACCTTCAAATAAATATCATGTTTGTATGCTCTAACAGCTCATATATCAACTAGGGATGTCTGTATCTTCCATGTTAGGCGGGTTATTCTCAAGAGGAGTGGACTCCGCTCCTCACTCACGAGAAAATGGCTGGTCACCGGGATGCCCAGTCCCATGCTTTATGCAAATCAAATCAAAATAACTGCAAACAAAACTCCCCCAGGACTCTTGTTAGTTGGAGGCACTCGTTGTTTTGAGCAAGCCATGGATTGATGCTTGTTGGTGGAAGGGGGAGTATAAACTTTACCATTCTGTTTGGGAACCACCTATAATGTATGTAGCATGGAAGATATCGCCATCTCTTGGTTGTTATGTTGACAATGAAAGTATACCGCTCAAAATATTATTCACCTCTGTTTCAAAACCGAGCTCTGGCACCTCTACAAATCCATGCTTCCCTCTGCGAAGGGCCTATCTATTTACTTTTATGCTGAGTCATCATCCTCTTATTAAAAAGCACCAGCTAGAGAGCACCGCTGTCATTTGCATTCATTACTGTTAATTTACATTGAGTATGACTTGACTGGATCTCTTTTACCATGAATTACAATGTCTAGTCAGTCCTTGGTCTTTAAAGGTGCTCTACATTTATGTTTTGCGGTCTCAGAAAGGGCTAGCAAGATACCATCTTGTTATATCATATTATGATTGTTTTGAGAAAGTGTTGTCATCCGAGATTTATTATAATGGCTCGCTAGTTGATTATGCTATTGATATGAGTAAACTTGAGACCTATGCGTTATTGCAAATGTGGTTAGTTATAATCTTTGCTGAAAACTTGAATGCCGGCTTTACATATTTACAACAACAAGAGCAAACAGAGTTTGTAAAAGTTTTTCTTTATCACTTTCAGTTTGTCAACTGAATTGCTTAAGGACAAGCAAAGGTTTAAGCTTGGGGGAGTTGATACGTCTCCATCGTATCTACTTTTCCAAACACTTTTGCCCTTGTTTTGGACTCTAACTTGCATGATTTGAATGGAACTAACCCAGACTGACGTTGTTTTCAGCAGAATTACCATGGTGTTATTTATGTGCAGAAACAAACGTTCTCGGAATGACCTAAAACTTCACGGAGCAATTTTTCAGAAAATATGAAAAATACCTGCAAAAGATGAAGGCCAGGGGGCCACCACCTGTCCATGAGGGTGGGGGCACGCCCCCCTACCTCGTGGGCCCCCTGTTGCCCCTCCGACTCCAACTCCAACTCCATATATTGTATTTCGGGGAGAAAAAAATCAGAGAGAAGAAATCATCGCGTTTTACAATACGGAGCCGCGGCCAAGCCCTAAAACCTCTCGGGAGGGCTGATCTGGAGTCTGTTCGGGGCTCCGGAGAGGGGAATCTATCGCCATCGTCATCATCAACCATCCTCCATCACCAATTTCATGATGCTCACCGCCGTGCGTGAGTAATTCCATCGTAGGCTTTCTAGACGGTGATGGGTTGGATGGGATCTATCATGTAATTGAGTTAGTTTTGTTAGGGTTTGATCCCTAGTATCCACTATGTTCTGAGATTGATGTTGCTATGACTTTGCTATGCTTAATGCTTGAGGGCCCGAGTGCCATGATTTCAGATTTGAACCTATTATGTTTTCATCAATATATGAGTGTTCTTGATCCTATCTTGCAAGTCTATAGTCACCTATTATGTGTTATGATCCGTTAACCCCGAAGTGATAATAATTGGGATACTTACCGGTGATGACCGTAGTTTGAGGAGTTCATGTATTCACTACGTGTTAATGCTTTGTTCCGGTACTCTATTAAAAGGAGGCCTTAATGTCCCTTAGTTTCCGTAAGGACCCCGCTGCCACGGGAGGGTAGGACAAAAGATGTCATGCAAGTTCTTTTCCATAAGCACGTATGACTATATTCAGAATACATGCCTACATTACATTGACGAACTGGAGCTAGTTCTGTGTCACCCTAGGTTATGACTGTTACATGACGAACCGCATCCGGCATAATTATCCATCACTGATCGATTGCCTACGAGCTTTCCATATATTATTCTTCGCTTATTTACTTTCCCGTTGCTATTGCTATCATCACTACAAAATACCAAAAACATTGCTTTTACTACCATTACCTTTTGTTACCGTTACCACTACTATCATATTATTTTGCTACTAAATACCTTGCTGCAGATACTAAGTTTCTAGGTGTGGTTGAATTGACAACTCAGCTGCTAATACTTGAGGGTATTCTTTGGCTCCCCTTGTGTCGAATCAATAAATTTGGGTTGAATACTTTACCCTCGAAAACTATTGCGATCCCCTATACTTGTGGGTTATCACATGTTCATGACTATTGTCGCTCTCAAGCTGGTCGCTTCCCAGTCTCTTTCTAGCCTTCACTTGTACTAAGCGGGAATACTGCTTGTGCATCCACTTCCATAAACCCCAAAAGTTATTCCATATGAGTCCACCATACCTTCCTATATGCAGTATCTAGCTGTCGTTCCAAGTAAATTTGTATGTGCCAAACTCTAAACCTTCAATTGAAATTCTGTTTTGTATGCTCGAATAGCTCATGTGTCAACTAGGGATGTCTATATCTTCCATGCTAGGCAGGTTATTCTCAAGAGGAGTGGACTCCGCTCCTCACTCACGAGAAAATGGCTGGTAACCGGGATGCCCAGTCCCATACTTAAATTAAAATAATTGCAAACAAAACTCCCCCAGGATTGTTGTTAGTTGGAGGCACCCGTTGTTTCGGACAAGCCATGGATTGATGTTTGTTGGTGGTGGGGAGTATAAACTTTACCATTCTTCTTGGGAACCGCCTATAATGTGTGTAGCATGGAAGGTATCGAGATCTCTTTGTTGTTATGTTGACAATGAAAGTATATCACTCAAAATATTATTCATATCTATTTCAAAATCGAGCTCTGGCACCTCGACAAATCCCTGCTTCCCTCTGCAAAGGGCCTATCTATTTACTTTTATGTTGAGTCATCATCTCTTATTAAAAAGCACTACTTGGAGAGCACCACTGTCATTTGCATGTATTGCTATTAGTTTACATTGAGTATGACTGGATCTCTTTTACCATGTATTACAATGTTTAGTCAATCCTTGATCTTCAGAGGTACTCTGCATTTATGTTTTGCGGTCTCAGAAAGGGCTAGCGAGATACCATCTTGTTATATCATATTATGATTGTTTTGAGAAAGTGTTGTAATCCAAGATTTACTATTATTGCTCGCTAGTTGATTATGCCATTGATATGAGTAAACATGAGAACTAAATGTTATTGTGAATATGGTTAGTTTATAATCTTTGCTGAAAACTTGAATGCTGGCTTTACATATTTACAGCAACAAGATCAAACAGAGTTTGTAAAAGTTTTTCTTTATCACTTTCAGTTTGTTAACTGAATTGCTTGAGGACAAGCAAAGGTTTAAGCTTGGGGGAGTTGATACGTCTCAATCGTATCTATTTTTCCAAACACTTTTGACCTTGTTTTGGACTCTACCTTGCATAATTTGAATGGAACTACGACTAATGTTGTTTTCAGTAGAATTGCCATGGTGTTATTTTTGTGCAGAAATATAAGTTCTCGGAATGACCAGAAACTTCATGGAGAATATTTCTAGAATATATAAAAAATATTGGCGAAAGAATCAACGTCAGGGGGCCCACACCCTGTCCACGAGGGTGGGGGCGCGCCCCCTGCCTCGTGGGCCCCCTAAGGCTCCACCGACCTCAACTCCAACTCTATATATTCATGTTCGGGGAAAAAATCAGGGAGAAGGATTCATCGCGTTTTACGATACGGAGCCGCCACCAAGCCCTAATCTCTCTCGGGAGGGCTGATCCGGAGTCCGTTTGGGGCTCCCAAGAGGGGAATCCGTCGCCATTGTCATCATCAACCTTCCTCCATCACCAATTTCATGATGATCACCGCAGTGCACGAGTAATTCCATCGTAGGCTTGTTGGACGGTGATGGGTTGGATGAGATTTATCATGTAATCGACTTAGTTTTGTTAGGGTTTGATCCCTAGTATCCATTATGTTCTGAGATTGATGTTGCTATGACTTTGCTATGCTTAATGCTTGTCACTAGGGCCCGAGTGCCATGATTTAAGATCTGAACCTATTATGTTTTCATGAATATATGTGAGTTCTTGATCCTATTTTGTAAGTCAATAGTCACCTACTATGTGTTATGATCTGGTAACCCCGAAGTGACAATAATCGGTGATGACTATAGTTTGAGGAGTTCATGTATTCACTAAGTGTTAATGCTTTGTTCCGGTACTCTATCAAAAGGAGGCCTTAATATTACTTAGTTTCCAATAGGACCCTGTTGCCATGGGAGGGTAGGACAAAAGATGTCATGCAAGTTCTTTTCCATAAGCACGTATGACTATATTCGGAATACATGCCTACATTACATTGATGAACTGGAGCTTGTCTGTGCCACCCTATGTTATAACTGTTGCATGAGGAATCGCATCCGACACAATTATCCATCACTGATCCATTGCCTATGAGCTTTTCACATATTGATCTTTGCTTAGTTACTTTTCTGTTGCCACTGTTACAATCACTACAAAACCAATACTATTACTTTTGCCACCGTTACCGTTACTTCCATATTACTTTGATACTAAATACTTTGCTGCAGATATTAAGTCTTTCAGGTGCAGTTGAATTGACAACTCAACTGTTAATACCTGAGAATATTCTTTGGCTCCCCTTGTGCTGAATCAATAAATTTGGGTTGAATACTCTACCCTCGAAAACTGTTGCGACTGCCTATACTTGTGGGTTATCATGGAGGCACAATGCTCCCCAAGAAGACACTAGGGCCACAGTAATCTCCTCACACCCTCGCACAATGCAAGATGTCATGATTCCATTTAGGGGCCCTTGAGGGCGGTCACCGAACCCGTCCAAATGGCAACCCTTGCGGGCGGTCACCGAACCCGTACACTTTGGCAACCCTTGGGGGCAGTTACCAGTACCCGTCAAATTGCTCTAGGCGATCTCCACAACCTAATTGGAGACCCTGACGCTTTCCCAGAGCTTTACACCACAATGAATGAGCTCCGACAACGCCAACCATCTAGGGCACCAAGGCACCCAAGAGGAACAAGCTGTAGGGTGCCCAAACACCCAAGAGTAACAAGCTTCTCAACTTCACTTCCACGTATCACCATGGAGAACTCAAACCGATGCACCAAATGCAATGGCAAGGGCACACGGAGTGCCCAAGTCCCTCACTCTCAAATACCACCAAAGCAACGAAAGCTATGGAGGAAAAGGAGAGGAAGAACAAGAAGGAGAACACCAAGAACTCCAAGATCTAGATCCAAGGGGTTCCCCTCACAAAGAGGAGAAAGTTATTGGTGAAAATGTGGATCTAGATCACCTCTCGCTTCCCCCCCCCCCCAAAAAAAAACTTGCAAGAGTCCATGGAGGGACTAAGAGATAACAAGCTCAAAGAAGTTCAACAATGGGGGGAGAACACGAGCTCAAAGGATAAGGTTCAATGGGGAAGAAGACGCCCTTTATAGGGCCTCCCGAATCCAACCGTTATGTGCTCAGCCCGCACACAAGCGGTACTACCGCTGATAGGAGCGGTACTACCGTCCGAGCGGTAGTGCACGTAGTGCACTGCAACGGTGCAAGACCACGAGCTAGTAGTGTCGTCGGAGCGGCACTACGGCTCGCCACAGCGGTAGTACTACCGTTGGGGTCGCAACACAGGTCACTAAGGAGGCAGAGCAAAACAGGGGGCGAGGCAGAGCCACATCAGCGGCACTACCGCTGGAGCCAGCGGTACTACCACCTATAAGCGATAGTGCTTCCCACCACAGCTGCTCTACTACTGCGAAGAACACACAGCGACAAGAAAGGGAAGCGGAAGTGGAGCGGTAGTGCAAGGGCGGTACTACCCCACGTGCTACCGTCCCACTGCCGCGAAAGCCAACATGAAAAATCGCATCCCCGAAAGCCGCGGTACCACACGCGGTACTGCCTCCCATAAGTGGTACTACCGCTCAGCTAAGCGGTATTACCGCTTGGGGTGCTACAATGAAGCCCAAGCAAACAGATGGAAACAATAAAACCTAAACTGCCATAACTTCTACATATGATCTCCGAATTGAGCAAACTCAAGCTTGTTGGATAGAGGACGGCAAGAACTATCCAACAGGGGAGAAATGCCTAAGATATAGAGATGTGAAACCTCTATGAATGAAGAACCAACAAAAACTCCAACATCGAAAACATCATAGAAGATGCATAAATGAACTCCGTTTTCAATGAACCCGAGCTTGCCATGAAGATGACCATAAGCTCCAAATCTCACAAGGAGAAACACCAAACAAGAACCAAGAAAGATGATGCAAGGATGCAATGGTTTGAGCTCTCTACGAACGATACAATCAAGCTACCAACTAAGAGCCCCCCTTGATAGTACGGCAATTGATCCTATAACCCGGTCTCCTAACAGCCACCATGAGACCGGTAAAATAGAAAACCTATCAAGGGAAAACCTTTGCCTTGCACAAAGTCCATTTGAGCTAGATGATGTAGATCTTGACTTCCTCAAGTTGGACCACCTTTCTTGATTGTGTTGGCTCGATGAAGACTAGTTGATAGCTCCCCCATACTCCACTATGGGTGAGCCACTCTTTGGCACATCTTCACAAGTCCATTGTCACTACAATGGATGAAAAGCTTCAAGCACTTGATCTCTTCGTGATGCATCACTTGAACTTGCACATCACAGTCTTGATGACGATCACCACTTGATGCCATCCTCCATGGGTTGTATGAGATCTTCCTCTTGACGCAAACCCATGGAAACATACATAACCCCACAAACAACTCTCACATAGACCATGGGTTAGTACACATAGCGTAATAGACAATGCTTACCATACCATGGGATCACTTAATCTATCTCGATACATCTTGTACGCTTTGTGTGTTGATCAACTTGAATCACTCTTTGTACTTAGTCTTGATCAACCTTGTATCATGTCTTCTACATGACCATCTTTGGATAATTCCTTGAATAGCACTTTGGTCATCACATAAACTCCTTGAAACCAACACATGGACCTCAAGAAAACAATATGGACAAACCCTTCAAATATAACTCGAGGCAACCATCAGTCCATAGAGATTGTCATCAGTTACCAAAACCAAACATGGGGGCACCGCATGTTCTTTCACGGGTCCTACACCACCATGTCATCCTCCAACGGCGGCACACCTTGCCAATGGCGGCACAACCTCCTCGTCGATCTGCATTATGAACAACATGAAGTTCAAATATCAGCATTCATCCCTATCGACCTAACACTCCTATATTTACCCACCCTACTTACCCACGACCGCACTCAAATCCTCTCTATTTCTCCTCTTCCACCTCTATACTGCACCACCTCACCATCGCCATGAACCCCAACCCCTTCCCCTAGGGCATTGGATGGAGGGCCTTCTACCTTAGGACACAGACGCTGTTGTAAAGAAGGCTATGGTGGAGGAGCTGAAGACAGTGATTCCTGACTCGGTGAAGGGCGCTATGTCAGTGGACATCTTGCGGTGGGCCATGAATCGGGCAGACTCCAACGATGCTGGGCAGCGGGCAAGATGGGACAAGTACATGGAGTATAAGGCTCCTCAAGACCAGCATATTGCAACATTATGGACTAGGACGTTGGTGGCGCCGGAGGACGGCCACGATGTGGTGCAGATTGTCATCGGGGCGATGGTGGAAGGTGACCGTGCAAGACCCATCATCCTTGACAAATACGATGAGGACGAGATTGTAGCTGGTGCGGTGGAAGCGGTGGAGGAAGAAAAGAAGATGGCTAGAACACTCCGCTGCTCGAAGTACCTCCAAGGTCGCCACGACTAGGATTAGGTGCTTGTAAACTAGTGTTACCCAAATTCCCACCCCTGATGTGATAAGAAAAGGACCATCAGAACCCTAGAATCCATCGATGCAGAACCGATGGATTCAAGGGTTCATCAGTCGTGTTTCCCCTAAACTAGTCCCCCAAACCAGATGCGTTCAGTCCCTACCCAAATGCTCCAATCCTGTCCGTAATTGAAATCTATCATGACTCTAAAGTAGTAAATCGAGAGACAAGATAAGGGCTTACCATCATAGCCGAAGCGCTGGTCAATCTGGTGCTCGCTGCCGCCTAAGGTTGTCTTGCAGTCAGTCGCTCCAGTGCTCGCCGCCGCCGGTGTGAGTGGGGGAGAGAGAGGAGAGAGAGCAATGATTGAAGGAAGGTGAGGGTAATATATGATGCGGCTTGATACATCTCCAACGTATCTATAATTTTTGATTGCTCCATGCTATATTATCTACTGTTTTGGACATTATTGGGCTTTATTATCCACTTCTATATTATTTTTGGGACTAACCTATTAACCGGAGACCCAGCCCAGAATTGTTGTTTTTGCCTATTTTAGGGTTTCGAAGAAAAGGAATATCAAACGGAGTCCAAACGGAATGAAACCTTCGGGAACGTGATTTTCTCAACAAACAAGACCCGGGAGACTTGGACCCTACGTCAAGAAAGAAAAGAGGAGGCCACGAGGTAGGGGGGCGCGCCTACCCCCCAGGCGCGCCCTCCACCCTCGTGGGCCCCCTATTGCTCCACCGACGTACTCCTTCCTCCTATATATACCTACGTACCCCCAAACGATCAGATACGGAGCCAAAACCCTAATTCCACCGCCGTAACTTTATGTATCCACGAGATCCCATCTTGGGGCCTGTTCCGGAGCTCCGCCGGAGTGGGCATCGATCACGGAGAGCTTCTACATCAACACCATAGCCCCTCTGATGAAGTGTGAGTAGTTTACCTCAGACCTACTGTCGGTGTCAAAACCGGCGGATCTCGGGTAGGGGGTCCCGAACTGTGCGTCTAAGGCGGATGGTAACAGGAGGCAAGGGACACGATGTTTTACCCAAGTTCGGGCCCTCTTGATGGAGGTAAAACCCTACGTCCTGCTTGATTAATATTGATGATATGGGTAGTACAAGAGTAGATCTACCACGAGATCAGAGAGGCTAAACCCTAGAAGCTAGCCTATGGTATGATTGTATGTTATTGTTGTGTCCTATGGACTAAAACCCTTCGGTTTATATAGACATCGGAGGGGGGCTAGGGTTACACAAGGTCGGTTACAAAGGAGGAGATATCCATATCCGTACTGCCTAGCTTGCCTTCCACGCCAAGTAGAGTCCCATCCGGACACGAGACAAAGTCTTCAATCTTGTATCTTCATAGTCTAATAGTCCGGCCAAAGGATATAGTCCGGCTGTCCGGAGACCCCCTAATCGAGGACTCCCTCACCTACGGGTCCATAGTTAGTAGCTAGATGGCTTCTTCTCTCTTTTTGGATCTCAATACAATGTTCTCCCCCTCTCTTGTGGAGAACTATTTGATGTAATCTTCTTTTTGTGGTGTGTTTGTTGAGACCGATGAATTGTGGGTTTATGATCAAGTCTATCTATGAATAATATTTGAATCTTCTCTGAATTCTTTTATGTATGATTGGTTATCTTTGCAAGTCTCTTCGAATTATCAGTTTGGTTTGGCCTACTAGATTGATCTTTCTTGCAATGGGAGAAGTGCTTAGCTTTGGGTTCAATCTTGTGGTGTCCTTTCCTAGTGACAATAGAGGCAGCAAGGCACGTATTGTATTATTGCCATCGAGGATAACAAGATGGGGTTTCTTCATATTGCATGAGTCTATCCCTCTACATCATGTCATCTTGCTTAAGGCGTTACTCTATTTTTAACTTAATACTCTAGATGCATGCTGGATAGCGGTCGATGAGTGGAGTAATAGTAGTAGATGCAGGCAGGAGTCGGTCTACTTGTCTCGGACGTGATGCCTATATACATGATCATACCTATATATTCTCATAACCATGCCCAATTCTGTCAATTGCTCAACAGTAATTTGTTCACCCACCATAGAATACTTATGATCTCGAGAGAAGCCACTAGTGAAACCTATGGCCCCCGGGTCTATCTTCATCATATTAATCTCCTACTACTTAGTTATTTACTTTGCTATTTACTTTGCCTTTATTTTACTTTGCATCTTTATCATAAAAATACCAAAAATATTATCTTATCATATCTATCAGATCTCACTCTCGTAAGTGGCCTTATAGGGATTGACAACCCCTACTTGTGTTGGTTGCAAGGATTTCTTTGTTTTGTGAAGGTACGAGGGACTCGCGCGTAGCCTCCTACTGGATTGATACCTTGGTTCTAAAAAACTGAGGGAAATACTTACACTACTTTGCTGCATCATCCCTTCCTCTTCGGGGAAAACCAATGCAGTGCTCAAGAGGTAGCACGGCTTCAAGAAACAATGCAATGTCTTGAGACCGCATCCACACGTGCAAGGTGCAACCGCCCACGCCCATGTGCCCCGGGTTGCACAGATCGGTATTGGCTTTGGAAAAATGGCCGATTAGGCCATTCCTCTAGATGCATGCCTAGAGACGCTTTAAGTTTTGTGTGGGCTGCTACCAGTGGCGTACCCAGCAATGAAATGAAGGGTGTGCACACTCTAATTTTTTTCTACTAATCCAAGTGTCAGACAAAATATGGCAAAATAATAACATGAATAACTCAATTCAAATTTCACAACAATTTAGTTCACAAAATATATCTCAAATGTGCGAAATTACAATACGAATAGTCTTACATGAAAGAAGCACAAGTAGAAAATTACATCACTAGGTAACTCTACGTTTCTAGGTAACTCTACGTTTTTGCATTGCCATTAAAGCATCAACTATGTCATCTTCACTTACTTTCATGAACACATCTCGTTCAATAAATGTCACCAAGCAATCATTCAAGCGATCATCACTCATAGTAGTCCTCAACTTACTTTTCACTAGATTCATTGTTGAAAATACTCTTTCAACACTCGCCGTCACCATCGGTAAAATCAATATCAATTTGATGAGCAAGTAGACCAAATCATAAAGAACATGCTTCTTTGTTGCAACAAGCATAATAGAGAGCTCACCAATATTACTTGCATTTCTAAACCTATCATCTTGTCTCATATCATCAATAAAAATAGCAAGTTGAAATTCTAGCCTTATCAAATATGTGCTTGATATGTCCATGGGATAGAATTCGGCAAGTCTCATTACCTTGAGTGAAGGAAATATGCCCTAGAGGCAATAATAAAGTTATTATTTATTTCCTTATATCATGATAAATGTTTATTATTCATGCTAGAATTGTATTAACCGGAAACATAATACATGTGTGAATACATAGACAAACAGAGTGTCACTAGTATGCCTCTACTTGACTAGCTCGTTGATCAAAGATGGTTATGTTTCATAACCATAGACATGAGTTGTCATTTAATTAACGGGATCACATCATTAGGAGAATGATGTGATTGACTTGGCCCATTCCGTTAGCATAGCACTTGATCGTTTAGTTTGTTGCTATTGCTTTCTTCATGACTTATACATGTTCCTATGACTATGAGATTATGCAACTCCCGTTACCAGAGGAACAATTTGTGTGCTACCAAACATCACAACGTAACTGGGTGATTATAAAGGTGCTCTACAGGTGTCTCCAAAGGTACTTGTTGGGTTGGCGTATTTCGAGATTAGGATTTGTCACTCCGGTTGTCGGAGAGGTATCTCTGGGCCCACTCGGTAATGCACATCACTATAAGCCTTGCAAGCATTGCAACTAATGAGTTAGTTGCAGGATGATGTATTACGGAATGAGTAAAGAGACTTGCCGGTAACGAGATTGAACTAGGTATTGAGATACCGACGATCGAATCTCGGGCAAGTAACATACCAATGACAAAGGGAACAACGTATGTTGTTATGCGGTCTGACCGATAAAGATCTTCGTAGAATATGTGGGAGCCAATATGAGCATCCAGGTTCCGCTATTTGTTATTGACCGGAGATGTGTCTCGGTCATGTCTACATAGTTCTCGAATGTAGGGTCCGCACGCTTAAAGTTCGATGACGGTTATATTACGAGTTTATGTGTTTTGATGTACCGAAGGAGTTCGGAGTCCCGGATGAGATCGGGGACATGACGAGGAGTCTCAAAATGGTCGAGACGTAAAGATCGATATATTGGACGACTATATTCGGACATCGGAAAGGTTCCGAGTGATTCGGGTATTTTCGGGAGTACCGGGGAGTTACGGAATTTGTATTGGGCCTTAATGGGCCATACGGGAAAGGAGAGAAAGGCCTCAAAGGGTGGGCGCACCCCTCCCCATGGGCTGGTCCGAATTGGACTAGGGAGGGGGGCGCACCCTTCCTTCCTTCTCCTTTTCCCTTCCCTTTCCTTCTCTCGTACTCCTACTACTTGGAAGGGATCCTAGTTCTACTAGGAAAGGGGGAATCCTACTCCCGGTGGGAGTAGGACTCCCCTAGGGCGCGCCATAGAGAGGGTCGGCCCCTCCCCTCCTCCACTCCTTTATATACGTGGCCAGGGGGCACCCCATAGACACAACAATTGATCTCTTGATCTCTTAGCCGTGTGCGGTGCCCCTCTCCACCATAATCCACCTCGATCATATCGTAGCGGTGCTTAGGCGAAGCCCTGCGTCGGTAGAACATCATCATCATCACCACCATGCCGTCGTGCTGACGAAACTCTCCCTCAACACTCGGCTGGATCGGAGTTCGAGGGATGTCATCGAGTTGAACGTGTGCAGAACTCGGAGGTGCTGTGCGTTCGTTACTTGATCGGTCGGATCGTGAAGACGTACGACTACATCAACTGTGTTGTGCTAACGCTTCCGCTTTCGGTCTACGAGGGTACGTAGGCAACACTCTCCCCTCTCGTTGCTATGCATCACCATGATCTTGCGTGTGCGTAGGAAAATTTGGAAATTACTACGTTCCCCAACATTGAGTGCATCATAAGAAGCAAATGAGTTGATTGGATTCAAAGCCGGCATGCAAATAAGCAACTCCGTATTAACCTCATCAAACCGATTGTCAAGCTCTTGAATGGTTTGATCAATGACACCAAGATATACCTCTCTTCTATAACGATCATCATTTGTTTGTACTTCATTATGCCGACGTGATCTTCCATGAGGCTCATAAGTATCCTCCCACAAAGGAACTTGAATGTCATGTTTGTTGCAAAATAAGGTTAGCTTTGAAAAAAATTCTTCCCAACCATGAGACCTCAAGTGTTGCATTCTACTCTTTTCCAAACTAACAAGTGCCATTGCATTAACAATATCTTGATCTCTCTTTTGCAAAGATTTGGACAACTCATTTGTATAGCCAAGAATAACAAGCATCAAGTGAAGATTGAAAACAAAGTCAAATGATTCAATGGCTTGAGCAACTCCACGTATTATTGTCCACTCACGTTTTTGTGAAGGATCTTTTCCAATAGCATCAAGTACTTCAAGGATTGTGGAATACATGCTAACAATGTGCATAATGGTTTTAAAATGAGAACCCCAACGAGTATCGCCGGGTCTAGTTACTCCCATCTCTTGATTTAGCCCACTTCCACTTTCAGTCTCACCCATTTCAAGTGCTTCCAAAACCTTTTGAGCTCTAACATCTCGAAGCATGTCATGGCGCTTACAAGAAACTCCAACAATATTGAGCAAGTAAGAAACATGATCAAGGAACCACAAACATGGTTCATTTTCCTTTGCCACAACTATAGGAACCAACTGAAGTTGATGTGCAAAACAATGGATGTAATAGGCGAAGGGTGACTCATTCATGATCAATGTTTTCAACCCATTAATCTCCCCTTTCATGTTGCTTGCCCCATCATATCCTTGCCCACGCATTTGACTTGGAGTCAAATGATGATCTTTAAGCAAAGTTTGAATTGCATCCTTAAGTGACAATGAAGTTGTATTGGCAACATGAACAACTCCAAGGAATCTCTCACATCCTCTTCCCGATTTGTCAACAAATCATATGCAGAGAGCAAGTTGTTCTTTGTGAGATGCATCACTAGACTCATCAGCTAGGATTGCATAGTGGTCATCATCAATATCTTCAACAATTCTTTTAGTTGTTTGCACCACACAACATTCAATTATTTGATTTTGTATCTTTGGACTAGTCAAGATGTAATTCTGAGGAGCATAGTTCAAAACATGTTTATTAACTTCTTCATCATTTTCCGAAAGCCACTTAAGAAGTTCAATAAAGTTCCCCCTATTGCTAGATTCTTCACTCTCATCATGTCCATTTGTTTCAAAAAAGCATCGGTTTGCTACATCAGTTTGTAAGCATACGATTCAGAGCAACAACAAGCATATGTTTCAGAGCAGTATCAGAAATACATCAGTTTGCAAACATATGATTTTCACCAAGCATATGTTCAGAGTAGAAGCAAGCATCAGTTTTCTATATATGAGTTTCAGCAAGCATATGTTCAGAGCAGAAGCAATCAAGCATCAGTTTTCTATATATACAAGATTCAATTTGAGAGAGCTTTAGGGGAGGCCACCGAGCGCACTAGCAGTCGGCGTGACGGTGTCGTCAAAACTCACCCACGACCGGGGCGGGGAGCGGGATGGGCCGAAGGAGAGGAGAGCGTCGGGAGGCGGGAGCAGATCCTCCGAAGACCGGAGCGGCGGCAGCCGTCTGGCCTGGGTCGGCTCGACGGCGCCTCGGCAGGGGAGGCGCGACGGTCGATGGCCGCGACGGGAAGGACCAAAGGAGCTCCAGCGGCGGCTGCCACGCGCGAGCGCCCAGTGGCGGTGGCCGAGCGCGAGCGGGGAGCGACTGGGCGGAGGCGGGGAGCGCCAGCGGGGAGCGGCGGCGGCGGCCAAGCGAGATGCGATTGTGCCTTGTGCGCCTGTGCCTCTCTCTCGCTCGCTCACAGTGGAGCCCGAGAAGATGAGGTGGGCCTGGGCTCAATAGTCAATAGCCATTGCTAATTTTCTATATATATAAAAAATCCCAGATTTTCTGGGTGTGCCACGGCACACCCGGCACACCCTCTGGTTCCGCCACTGGCTGCTACCTCTTGAGCATGCGTTGGTTTTCCCTTGAAGAGGAAATGGTGATGCAGCAAAGTAGCAAAAGTATTTCCCTCAGTTTTTGAGAACCAATGTATCAATCCAGTAGGAGACTACACGCAAATCGCCTAGTGCCTGCACAAACAAATAAGAACCTTGCAACCAACGTGATAAAGGGGTTGTCAATCCCTTCACGGCCACTAGCAAAAGTGAGATCTGATAAAGATAATAAGATAAATATTTTTGGTATTTTTGTGGTATAGATTGGAAAATAAATATTGCAAAATAGTAAAGTATAATTGTAGATTGGAAACTTATATCATGTAAAGTAGACCCAGGGGCCATAGGTTTCACTAGTGGCTTCTCTCAAGATAGCATGTATTACGGTGGGTGAACAAATTATTGCCGAGCAATTGATAGAAAAGCGCATAGTTACAATGATATCTAAGGCAATGATCATGAATATAGGCATCATGTCTGTGACAAAGTAGACCGAAACAATTCTGCATCTACTACTATTACTCCACACATTGACCGCTATCCAGCATGCATCTAGAGTATTAAGTTCATAAGAACGGAGTAACGCATTAGGAAAGATGACATGATATAGAGGGTTAAACTCAAGCAATATGGTATAAACCCCATCTTTTTATCCTTGATGGCAACAATACAATATGTGTCGTTTCCCTTTCTATCACTGGGATTGAGCACCACAAGAATGAACCCAAAGCTAAGCACTTCTTCCATTGCAAGAAATATCAATCTAGTAGGCCAAACTAAACCGATATTCAAAGAGACTTGTAAAGATATCAAATCATGCATATAAGGATTCAAAGAAGAATCAAATAATATTCATAGATAATCAAGTTCATAAACCCACAATTCATCGGATCTCGGCAAACACACTGCAAAAAGAGTTACATCGAATAGATCTCCAAGAAGATCGAGGTGAACTTTGTATTGAGATCCAGAGAGAGAAGAAGCCATCTAGCTAGTAACTATGGACCCGAAGGTCTATGGTAAACTACTCACACATCATCGGAGAGGCTATGGTGTTGATGTAGAAGCCCTCCGTGATCGAATCCCCCTTCGGCAGATCGCCGAAAAAGGGCCCTAGATGGGATCTCATGGGCACAGAAGGTTGCGGCGGTGGAAAAGGTGTTTCGTGGCTCTCCCCGAAGGTTTCAGGGTATAAGAGTATATATAGGCAAAAGAAATAGGTCAGTGGAGCTGCGAGGGGCCCACGAGGGTGGGGGCGGTGGGGGCGCGCCCTCCTGCCTCGTGGCTTCCTCGCTGCTTCCTTTACGTCCATTCCAAGTCTTCTGGATTGCGTTTGTTCCAAAAACTATCCTCATGAAGGTTTCATTCCGTTTGGATTCTGTTTGATATTCCTTTTATACGAAACACTGAAATAGGCAAAAAAAAACACCAATTTGCACTGGGCTTTCGGTTAATAGGTTAGTCCCAAAAATAATATAAAAAGATATAATAAAGCCCATGAAACATCCAAAACAGATAATATAATAGCATGGAACAATCAAAAATTATAAATACGTTGGAGACGTAACATGGTCCAACTTTTTGATGTGCCCCGAGCAACGAAACAGGCTGAAAACTACCCGCGCGGGCCTTGCTACCAAACATGTCCTTGGCAATGGAGAAGAACTAGCAAAATTAGGCATGGAGCATTGCTCAACAAAATAAAATTCCAGCAACCTATCATTGCATGCTAGTTGCATGTTGAAAGTAGTCGTGCTCACATAGCCTTAAACGCAGCTAGCATGACCTCCACCTACAAATGGAACCGCCACCAAGAGCAAGTTGTGAGCGTGATTCTTCTATTGCTCCTCCAAAGATAAAAACAATTCCCATGGACGACACTATTTTATCAACACTGAATCCTGTTAGGAGTCAAGACATATGTTTCTTCCAGAATACCGCTCACCACCACACAACTAAACCCCCGAGAGAAAGGACCAAACCACACTGGTTACCGCAGAGGCGGAGACGGACGAGGAGCACATGGTAACGCACCCCCCGTGAAATCAAAGCCACTCATGGTTAGTTTGGGGATCGGCGTAGGTTTTCATTTAATTGGCAGCAAAATCCCAATACCACGTGCTTGCGTATATGCCAACATTAAAGAGTTGCCATACTCATTTAGTTCAAGGTAGTGTGTAAGAGAAACATACTAGAAAAGATTTCAACAGAGCATTGAATACAAAGACTTAGGGTACACGTCCATTTAATAAAAATAACTAGGATGAACCACTGTAAAATGTAAAGATGGAAATTGTCTTTTTTATTGAAAACCCAGGAACAACATGAAGATACATATAGGGTGTGGATCAATGATCATTACCGACTAAATTTGTAGCAGAAGTAGATGATTCGATTTAGATTGCACTTGGAGTCCCTCAAACCACTGATGACGATCCTGTGAACCGCCCTCGAACGACCCCTCGAACGGAAGACCGAAAGCACGACCTCTCTACTTGGTTGCAAGCGTAAAGTCTTCACAATCCGGCAGTGCTTCGCCATCCAAAGCTAATCGTCGCCAGAGAATTAGAGGGGAGGGTATTAGAACCACACTGGGCTTCTAATTATGAGGATTATATGAACTAGGTCTAGCTCTAATTAGTCAACTAGGACCAACTAGAACTAGAACTAGATGAACTAGAGGAGGCTCCAAAACTTGTGTATCCATAGGGCCAAAGTCCTCAAGTATATATAGGTTGAAGGGAGGAGGAGAGGGGGAAGCCACAAGATACGAAAAACTCTCCCTTTGGGCGGACAAGGAGGGGGAATTCCCCTCCAATTCGGCCTCCCCTTTCTTCTACAAGGAGGAAGGGGACGCCTCCACCTCTTTGGGCCCAAGTAGCCCGAGTAGCTCACCACCTCTTGCCTTTTAAGGCCCGTTGATATTAAATTAAATATAAAAGTCTCATAACTATTATTAGAGCCTTTTGTTATTGATTTAACATCTCTGTAAACATTTTTCACCTATATATTATTTATCGGTAATACCTGGTATTGCCCAATAAACTCCAAAACCCTTCCGGTGACCCCGAAACGCTTCCGGTTCCTCTCGAAACTATTCCGAATATTAATGAAACAATTTCACAAATAAATACTCAATACTCTCGTCCTACTAACACTTAGCAGATCATGGTTACCTTAAGCTTGTGAACCAGTAGGTTCGGTAAAACATAGACATGAACGAAACCCCTTCATTCAATGACCGACAGCGGAACCGTGGACGTCCATATCGATCCCTATGATTACACGAGTGACACTCGAGTGAACTTTTGGTTATCATGTGATGTTCCCTTTTTTGTGATATTTTACTAAACCCTAGGAGCGTCAGTATCCTCCTCAGTCATCCACATGCTCACTATATTGTTGATCCATTGTCGGTTCTGTTCTTTCTCGTTGAAGTGTTCTGACATCCCCATGACGTAGTCACCTGTGTCTGGCCAGGCGATGGTGGATGCCGTCACACCGAGAGGGCCCTAAGAATATCTCTCCATTGTCGGGGGAGCAAATCCCACTCTCGAGCTATCTAGTCTCTTGTCAAACTTTCCGATGAACCTGGAAGTTGTCATTATAATCACCTAGTTACAGATGATGTTTGAGCAACCCTAAAGTCCATCGTACGGTAGGAAGTGACTACGATACTCCAAAACACATGTTAACACTCTATGTTTTAACAATATATTTTAGACGATATTATCTCAAAATTTAACAAACAAATTTGGATCGATTCAATCTGATCGGTCTTCCAATGTCATATTCTCAGTGTTGTTTTAGGATTATTCTTACACTTAACGATATCCTAAGATCCGGAAAATATGATCACCTACAACACTTGAGCTAGTCTCAGAGGCGAGACTAGGGACCTAATTTTACCATTTATCATTCCACACATGAGATTTCCATTGAATCACATATTTCAGAATCATAGCAGTTATAGCATGGAATATAAACTTTTAATTATGACCATGTAAATATAATGATACAATGTTATTGCAACAGACACATAGTAGCAAAGCATTTAATATGACACGGTATCTACCTATGTTACTCCAATCCTCTCTCTCTCCTCTTTAATTGTATGCCACATCAGCATGTTTGCTAGTCCTGAGTACATGATACCGTCTAAGATACCACCACTATGGCCAGCCTTAGGCCAACAACGTCACTGCCCGCACTAGATGTTCTGAACAAAATTTACCCCTGGTTGTTGGGAAATAGAGTTAGAACGATGTGTGCATGGTGGTGCACGACATGTCAGAACCGGAACACACCTTATACTTCATTTGATAAGGAAACTGTTGGATAACTGTACCTGACAAAATTCATCCAATACATGTGACCGTAATATAGTGGTTGGGATCATGAGGCAATTCAATGGGTGAGATTCCAGTGGGCATAGTCGTCATGTGCTCCTAGGCATTTTTGCCACAGAGGCCGCCTAATATGCACCCAACAATGACTAACACATGAAATATCTTACACATGCCCAAAAGTATAAAAGAAAATCAGTTCCATATGAGGGGTGAGGGGTTGTAAACACTCTAAGAGCAACTCTAGCAGAGTCATCATATAGGCGGCCTCCATATGCACATGGAGCATCGAGTTGATGCGCAAACTTGCAGTCTCCATATTTGCTGCCTTCATGATAGTGGGACCCACTCACCAGTGGGGCATCTTTTTCTCAATCTCCCAACCACCCCACATGAGGTGGAGGGCTACCTGAAATTTTCTCTGTGCCGCATGCAACTACCATCTGAGTGCGCTCCAAAAGGCAACCCCAAATTCCCAAATACGAAGATTGTGAGGCCAAATATGAAGGGCACTCCATAAATTATGGCGATTCGAAAAAAGCTGCTAGAGTGTTTTTTTGTTGTAAAAAATCGCCATATTGATAGTTATTATGGCGATTTGGCCAGACAACTCTGCTAGAGTTTTTTTCTTTGAGGGTATAACTCTCTAATAAATACAATAACAATATAACAAATGGAGACCTCAACTTTTTCCGAGCTAGTTTCTTAATTAGTGGTAGATATTTGGCCCAACGTAGTCGTTAATCCCAAGATCTGCTTTGTAACAGGGCCTCCTCATCACTCTGCATCGTTCGGCCATGTACTCGGGTTTTTTGTTTTATCTATAAAAGCAGGGTGAAAGCCTTTTCTTAGAGAGAGAGAGGGAGAGAGAGAGAGAGGAGATTTAACCCAAAAAGGATCCTCCAAAAGAAATTCTTGTGTTTATATATTTAACACAAGATTTTACCCAAAATCAAGGGAGTAGAAAAGATATGAAGTGATCCACACAAGTGGGTCTCTCGATTCTACCGAGACGATCAATCTCCTAGCTCATAATTCAGGCAATGGCTGAATGGCAGCAGCCACTCCACCTAGCCCGAATTTAATTGGACCGCTAGCTTCCGTTTGACTAACCATTTCCACCGAGCATGAGGGAGACAAGGGACACATGCACTGTTGAATACGTACTTGTCATGCAAGACATCATTTGCTCCACAAATTAAGCCACACAGGTACTCCCTCTGATTAAACAAGTCTGTTCACAATGTGAATTTGCCGACGATGCAAGCTAGATAATACGCCATGTCCTCTAATTAGTTCCAGAGCTTGCATGGTCATTCCTTCTACACCGAATAATTTGCGGTAAGATGGGATTACAGCAGTAGAATCAAGTCTTGCAAGCAATATCTCACCGGCGTGCGGTTATATGTAGAATTGTAGATATATACTCCTAGATTTGGATGGGCAGCTTCAATATAATGTTCTATAGGGGAGCTTGCACAAAATACTGATGAGAATATGTCAATATTACACGATCGATATAATCAAATATTTTCCAATATTTTCAACATCTATCTCACAAGTATACCGACCCTTAATTTCTTCACATATGAGTACTTCATTACCGCCTCACTCCTCTCTTCAGAACATACATTATATCTATGTATGTATATATAATAATTCTTCCAAACCAAATTGAAAGAAAGTAAAAAGGGACAAACTGACAAAAAATAACAGCAAATTAGCCAAAAAAAATCATTGTAACTGTATATATAATTACGGCATGTAGAGAGCTTCCAATCCTTGGCAATCCGCGCTCCAGTCATGATCGGCAGCAAGGATTCCGTCATGGAGGCTGAGGGTGTCGTCAGGGAACGAATCAAGCGAGTCGTACTTGGGCTCCTCCCATGTCGACAAGCTCGGAACGATCGAGCACCACGACGAGAGGTTAGCGGCGGCACCGTCCGTGGGCAACCCCAACGAGTCGAAACAGCTCTGATCCATGGCGAAGTTGAGCTCGCCGAGCGCAGCTTGCACGCTCTCGTCGGTGCACAGCATGGTGGTTGCGGTAGCTGGGCTGGCCGTACAAGTTGGGTCGGCGCTGCTCACCGGTCGGGACCATTCGAGGAACCCGTCCGGGCTCGCGTCGAACTGCGCGGGCGCCAGAACGCCGGCGGGGCTCATGTCGCTGGAGGCGCTGAACGTGTCGAACGTCTCGTCGACGTGCCCACCGGCCGACTCCGGCGTGACGGAGCCGACAAGGCTACCGTCGCCGGCCGGTTGCTGGTTGTTCAGAAACTTGGAGTAGAGCATTGCGAGGTCGATGGACGAGCCGTCGGGCGCGGTGGGCACGTCGTGCATCACCTGGCCAGGGTTCGCCGGGTTGCCGACCATGCCTTCCAGGACCATGTCCGGCCGGAGCGGGCCGGGGAACCCTCCATGGCCGAACGTGGCGTCGCGGACGCCGGAGAAAGAGTCGGACGCCGACCTCACGGACGACTTCCCCCGGCGGTTCTTCCGGCATCCGCCGCCGACGGGCACGTTCCGGAGAGACCCACCCTTGGTCCAGTACCGGCGGCAGCCCTTGCAGAAGTAGCGCGGCTGGCTGAGGCTGTAGTTGTTGTAGTAGCAGAACTTGGTGTTGGGCGAGTCGCAGCGCGGGCAGTTGGGCGCCACCTCGGCGCCGGTGCTGTAGCGGCGGTCCACCAGCAGCGACGGCGGCCGCGGCACGTACGGCAGCATGGCCGCCTCGTGCGGGTGCGACGACAACATCCTCGTTCACAGATCCTTCTTCTGCAGCGATCGATCAGACTACGGCCAGCCGGGGAGCTATGCGGGCGATGTGAGAGGGATTGACCTGATCGGAGGACACGGTGGCCGGAGAAGAGATGGTGACTTGATCGGTGGGGGTGGGGGAGGAGGCCGGCGAGAGGGCAGTGGAGGGAGTGGCGGGGTTCTTATATGGATCGGCGGGGTGGGAGCTAATTACGCGGTGTGCATGTGCATGTGAGTTTGCGTTGCTTAGATTTGGGCCGAGATGCAGTGTGGTATAGTGGAAATTCTCCGAGCTTTGATTTAGGGTTAAAGGAAATAGGCAGCTCCTAGTTAACCACCCCCAACAAACTGTGGCAGTGCAGTGGTGCAGCAGCAGGTGCCCTTTAGTGGCTACAGTACAGGCCTTGTTATCGCACGATGATGGACGCATCAACCACTGTTCAACGATCGATCAAAGGACGCTGCTGCTGCTGCAGGCTTTCACTGTTTCATGTAAAAATGTTGTACTCCAGACCGTGAATTTCTTGTTTCAGTCTAGTGGCTCGTGGTTACTACGGCGTGGTCGGTGTGGGAGTCTGGGAGAGCCGTATGAAGCTAGGGATCGATCGACGGAGGCCTGCCAGCGCGCGCACGGGCGTGGTGGGAGCGGCCGCTCCGTAGGCTGCCGGGGTAGGCCGTGCCGGCGGCAACCTCGGTGGGATACGTGGCGGCGCTCCACTGGCCGGCCACGTGAAACCCCAGGGTCCCCCCCGGAGAGCGGTGGGGTGCGAGGGACGCAAATCCCTCGGGATCGCCCATACGACTTTGTTACTGGCTGTCGCCCCGCTCGATGCGTCGGATGCATGGCCGCCCTTCGACGGGTACGCTGTGGGGAGGGCGGGATTTGCTCACACGGTTAAGCTCTCGGGACGCAACATGCACGCGCCGGCGCCAGCGGGAGACGATGATGTGCGATTCGGTGGGCTGGCTATGGCTAGCTAGCTACTATGCTGGGGACGTGTGCCTCGATCGATCATCCGGCCGGGCGGCGTCGTCGTCGTCTAGCTTCAACGTAGATGCTGGAAGGGACCAGAACGAATTCGACCAATCAAGCGGCCGGCCGGGCTCCTAAGGCGAGTGAAGAAATGCATGTTTGATTTATTTTTCTAATTTATTCAGCAATGAACGTACATGGAGTATTTTTTTTTTGCATGAAACGTACATGGAGTCTGATCGATTGATATCCTGGACGCAGCAGCGGCTGCCGGTATTAACAGGACAGTACACCAGTCCGTCCAGATCTGCCGGTCGACGACGTACAATCATGCCATGCGATCCAGCGCAGCGCGCGTGGCGGGGCCAGCCGATCTCCAATCGTAACCTGATACCGTGACCACAGCAGGCGGGGACTGGACTGGGAGCCAGGCGATCGATGTGCGTACGTACTCATGTCATGTAGCAGTACGTACGCATACGAGCACGCAATAGTTGTACTGCACAGCGACGATCGACATGACCAGCCGTGTGCCGGCCCGGTCCGAGCCCGGCCATCAATAGCCGGCCCATACGGGCACGGCGCCCTTGTACGTACCCGCCCACGGCCCTGCTACGCGCGCGGTTCGGTGCACCCGACCCGATCGCGTCCCGTCTTTCCCGCGCACGTACCCCCCGGTACGGTGGGGCCGGCCATCGGCCTGCCGAGACGCGAGGCCAAGACGCGCGTACGGTACGGCTCTCTGAGTCTCGGCTCTCTGACTGACATGCCACTCCTTCGTCCATCCAGCTCCTACTGCTCTCGAGCGCCATCGATGGCGACGGCGCGTACATGCTCCAACCCGGAGCACTGCGCCATCTTTGATGTGCGTCCGCACGCACGTACGCACGGCCCATCCATCATCGACCGTCGCCATGTCGTCCATGCATGTGGCCCGGCGAGGTACGTACGTAGTACCGCGGTACTGGGCTACCCACCCGCCAGGGGCACGCGCGTGTCTCGCTGGCCTTAACCACATGCAATCAAGCTTAACCGAACCATCAAGTCGGAAGGAAAAACTTAACCGGGCCATCAACCGCAGATTTGACTTTGCGTGCTCCGTCCCCTGCCACAGTGCCGGATGAAGAGCACTGACACGACAGTGACAGGAGGGACATGTTAGGGGTCTTACTGGCGAGCTGATCTAATTACCCACTCCAGCTCCTCGTTTGGGTGTTACTTAGGTCGTCCTGCCGCGCTGTCCAGTCGTAACCCGCAAGCACGCGACCTGAATGCGGTGAATCCGTCCGGCGCGTCCACGGATCATCGATCGACAGAAATGGGATTGCTTGCACGGGCTCCCCGGGGCGTGCTATGATTGGGGGGCGCGTACTGTTAGGGTGCTGTGCTTCGTGTGTACTGTCGACGCCGCTCATCGACTGAACGGACCTGACGGGCTAGCCTTTGTAATGATTGTATATCCGTATCTGTATTTTGGGGATTGTGGCACGGCACCGTGGGCCTGACGATCGAGGATGAGCGGTACGAGTACGACCCAACCGGCTCAGGTATCGTGGGCCTCCAGAGACTTGACAGTATTTATATCCTGTTTGTTGCTCCGTTTTATATATCTCAGAAAAATAGATTCAAGAAAAATCTCAGAGAAATAACTTGTTTCTCCGTTTCGGAAGGAGTTCGCGTGCGGAAAAGAAGAGGTCCACTGTCCCTGTATACCATCTAGCGAAACCACACTCAAGGGAACGGTCTTAGCGGAATCGGCGAGAAAGAAAACCCTAATGTTCTAGTACAACTCCCCCGCTAACTTATTATTTATCTAAACATTCAAGCATATGCCACATCAGCATACAGTTATGGTTGGGATAAGACCCACCTTCATATGCAACCATGCATGGGAAAAGACCCACCACCACATACAGCCATGCATGGAAAAATATTTGTCGTCTTATTATTCTACTTATATTCAATAAATATTTTACAACTATACATAATCAAATATAATAAGTTGTATGTATTTTTAATTTTGGTTCACGTGTTATTAATCTAAATTTTCATATTCCACATAACCAAATATCATTGAAATATATTGCAACCGTTTCCCACAACAACGCGTGGGGTATTATCTAGTAAGAATTTTCAAAAATAAGTATACTAAAACGATAAAAGACGAGGCCCTCTAACAATATTTGCACTTCTTCCAGCACTACAATTTCATGATGAGAATGAGTGCATTATTCGCTCACAAAAATGTGTGCACCAGAAAAAAGACGATGATACATAGAATTTCAAGCCATCTGACTGACTATGAATGTGGACATCTCAAACTGCAAATACCTTCCCGATATATTTGAGTTAGGCAGGTTAAAATAACCTAACATTGTATCATTCCCTACAAAAACTAGGATTAAGTAACCATGGATCAAAATTTCAGTGTTTTGGTAATTTTGGTGGGTGTCAAACTATTTTTAACCTTGAAAATTTCAGGACATATTCAAACTAATTTCAAAATAAAATAAAATAAAGTCAAAATTCATCCAATTTAGGTGAATATCTATAGATCAAATTCCAAAATAATTTCCGTAATTTTTTATATTTCTGTAACAATTTTTCTTGTAATTTTAAACCTAGGAGATATCCAACAAAATGGCCCAGTAAGCTAAGTTTACTAAAGTTATCATTCTAACTTGAGCTCTCTTACCCCTGCAAAAAAGTAAGCTCTGTACTGCTAGTTCATACAATCTACCTGAATGGTGATTTAGGATAATTAGGATTAGCACACAAACACAGGTTTCCCCAAAAAAGAACATTGGGAGGGCAAGGGGTTATTACAATGCACTAAGAAAGAGCGAAGTTGCCCGAAAATACCCAATTGAAACTGGGTCTATATGCACACACTAATTAAGAAAAATATATATAAATGCCACATAATTCTGAAACTTCTTGGTAACGAATATGCTCTAATGTTATACTCACGTGTAACGTTTTGCAAAGAAATTACTTCTATGTGGTCTTCTATGCGAGAAAAAAATTGATTATATATAGAAGTTACTATTCAAGTTTTTCGAAATTACTTCCCAGAAGAACACCGAAGTCATTTGTTTCATGAAACTTCACACGTGAGTAGAACACTCGATCATGTTCGCCACAAAAATCTTATCCATTGCCGATTCACACTTCGTGTGTGGAACCATATTCTTCCGTGGTCTGGCATGCACCATATCAACACGGCCATTTGGACAGCGAGGGTCTCAATGAGAGATTGGTGGGCCGGCAACATACACATTCTGTATGGATCTACCAAGGCGCTGGCCTCTTTGATGATGCTCACATCATGGGAGATTTAGTCAAAACGCAATGCTAGAGTCTTCCGTAACACGGTCGTCCCTTCGATGGTTCTCATTACCAAGATTAAAGAGGAGGTATTTCTTTGGGCTTTGGCAGGTGCCAAGCATTTGGGTATTGTACTGCCACGACAGTAGTCCTTTTCTACTCTTGCTGTTACTCGGCTTTGTTCTAAAACTTCTTCCTTAATCAATGGAATGGCGAATCTTTTGCCATGTTCCAAAAAACATTTCAAAATTGTTTTTTAAATAAAAATAAATGCTATGAGGGCTGAACAGCGGAACGGGTATCTTTAGCAAAGCAATTTTGATTAGTTGAATCGTATTGCGTTCCAGGTAGTAGAGTCCTCGGCCAATTCCAGGTGTCAGTAAAACACCGCCGTCTGTTCCTAAAACAAAAGCCCTTAGCGCCATGGGACGGGAGTGAACCGCTTGATAATCATTTATTGAATCAGTGTAATGACTCGACAAAATCGAGAGAAAAAAGTTGTCTTTTGGGTAAACAAAACTGGAAGGAAGAAAATTTCTCAATCCAACCTAAGCCACCTATTGCGCCTAATCTAACTATAGTGCCAGTGGTCGGCGAGGAGAAGTTCATTCCTATAAAGAAGAGAGGGGGTAAAGGTCATAATTCCAGAGGAATCATTACCGCAAGGCATAGAGAGGGCGGTCATAAGCGCCTATACTGCCAACTAGAAACTATAGATGTGTGCATTATATGCACCGCAAGCAATCGACCCAGATCATTCAGGGCCTTTGCTCAACTAGAGTATCAGAGCTCGATCATGGCAAATGAAGTAACTCAGACCCAATCTAGACAACTTGAGGAGCAAATTGGGGCTACGAGAGAATGCCTAGTATCATGTCACAAAAAACCGCACTGAGTTGCCTGACTAATCAGGGTGCAAATACAAGCTGGTACTATTATGTTAACGCATACACAAGTCAACTTAAATAAAATGCATCCTACCAACTTATTCTTTTTTCGTGGCGAGGGAACATTCTAAGGATTTCAATACCGGTTGTGGAAATCATTATGATTTTGTTGACAGATGGCTTGGCAGGGTGTATAGCACAAGCACTAGTTAATAATGAGTCGATGATATATGTAGTGGAGCTGCAACCGTCTGTGTGCTACAAGTCAGCGAGAGAGTTGTCTGCAAATTTGTATTCCCTCCGTTCTAAATTACTTGTCGTGGTTTTAGTTCAAATTTAAACAAAAACCACGACGAGTAATTTGGAACGGAGGGAGTAGTAGATTACTGAGCCAGATTATATTGCTGAACATTTGGAACAGGGGCGACACTGCACATGCTTAGCTGCTGCCTGGATGGCGATGTGTGAGAGGCGTTGAGTCCACCTACACAGTCCACTGATCGGCAAAAGAGTACAGTAAGTGTAGGAATTGGCGATCGATGCTCCTCATTCGACGAGTGTTGTCTTCATGATGACCTGATGTATACAGTATACTGGTTGGCGTACGTGCACGTAGGTAGTACTAGGTACAGTGTATTCATGTTCTACTGGATGGATGATCAGTGCATTATTGATGTACTGCTATTCATGTGCATACACACCAAGCTACATGCAGTACAGGGACTGGCGATCGATGCTCCTCCTTCGACGGGTGTTGTCTACATGATGGCGTGATGCATGCTGGTTGGTGTACGTAGGTACAGCGTATTCTTGTTCGATCAGACAGATGATCAGTGCACTGTTCATGTACTGCTATTCATGTGCGTACACACCAAGCTATATACTCCCTCCGGTCATTTTTTACTCCGTGTATTAGATTTGTGTCAATTCAAATTTTGTAAAGTTTGACCAAATTTATTTTAAAAAATATCAACATCTGCAATACCAAATATATATACTCTGAAACTATATTTCATGATGGATCTAACAATATTGATTTGACATTGTGAATGTTGATACTTTTTTCTATAAATTTGGTCAAAATAGAGATACTATGACTTTGTGCAAAACTTATATGCAGACTTAGAAGGACCGAGGGGGTACTATGGCATAACAATTAAGACACACTGTTCTGTTAAAAAAAACTTTCACAGTGTATGCATGCGGTCTGAGCAGCCGAAAAGTTGTTCAATGTCGCTTTCCCCATTTGTGAGCGATTTACCGCAACAAGAAATGGCTCCAAGAAGCAAGCGAGTGCTAGCTAATCAGGGCAGTGATCAAGCTGGCATGTACTATATATATGAGAAAAACATCAGTCAGACTCAGATCTGATGGAAGATGCATGCGCGCTCTCTCCTGCCTTCTAGGTGTGGGATGGAACCAACAGCTCGAGACTCTATCGCTAGTGAGGGTCGCAGGTCACACCACCAATGATTTTGCCGGGGCACACCACTAGCTCGCTAGCTAGCTAGCTGGAGTTGCTTGGTTTACACTCTTCTGTGAGCCACACACGCCGATCAGTCGCTCGCTCGCGCACACGCACATACAGAAGTGGCATGGGCATTCATAACGTGGCCGGCCGCAATCGATTGGCCCGCGGGAGAAAAACGGGCAGGCAGCGCAGTAATGCAGGCCAGGAACTCGAGCTGAACGGCCACCGCATGCAATTATCTCGACTGGACTGTTGCTGTACGTGCGCGGACAGGCAATCAGCTCGCGGGTCGGGGCAGTGCATGCGCTGGCATTCGTGCATGGACCCGGGCGCGACCGACCGGCGCACGTACGACGTCGAGCTGCCTGCGCGCGCGGAGGTGCAGGTGCATGCAGTGCGCGGGAAAGCGACCGAACCGCGCTCGATAGGATGCCGCTTTGCTTTGTCCGTTACTCCTGCGTTGGAGCGGCAGTCTGGGAGCCCCGGGATGGACGAACAATACGTGCCTGTAGTAGCGCTGCTCGTCGGCGTGCGTAGCTGCAGGATTCCTTCTGGTTCGAGCTGGTGATCAATCAGTTCGATCGACCAACCCATATGGTTTCGGTGCGTGTATCGGGGATAGTGGTACTGTGGATGGATATATAAACGACTCGAGAGCGTAGATGGAGCCAAAGCCCCATCAGCTCGACCCGGAATAATGATTGAGACCATGCATACACCGCCTCTAAGACATGCATGGCTGACAAACATACCGGTCGAGTTTACGCACATCTGGGAGCGTGTGTGTATGTGTATGGAGCCGATTGATTGCACACCGTGCATGCATGCAGTACCATAGATTGTGCACGGGGTACTGGAGAAAGATTTTGGAAGCGTCCTGGTCTCTGGGCAGGGCGGTACTGGGCCATGCACGCACGGTTGCAGCAGCTCCAGAAGTCTGGAGTGAGTGTATCAGTATCTCCCGGACAAAAGGAGACCCAGGCCGGCCGGCCGGCCACATAAAACCGCCACGACACTAGTAGCTGCCAACGGTTTTGCAAGTACGTACGTCGGACGAGCATGATTTCCCTGGGGACCGTCAGACGAGCGTGATTGATGGCGCTGCATCTCGCAATCCCTTCCTTGGAACGCAATCGACAGGGACGCATGCGGAGGTGACGGGCCGGCCCTCTCGCCGCAGGGCCGATCATCAAGGGGCGCGTTGACATGCCGTACCCAACATGCCTCGAGCCAGGAGGACCTCAGGACCACCGGGTCTCTGGCTAGCTAGCCTGCAAACTTTGCCGGAGATGTGTGTGGCCGCCGGGTTCAGTTCACTCGCGTCGGCGTGGTGGGAGCTACCGAGGTAGCAGGGGCCAGCCAGAGAACGACGCCCGGCCGCGCGCCAGCCGGCCCGGGGGAGGGGTCACGCGAGCGTTGGTGGTGGCGCTCGGATGGCCGGGGCGGGAGGGACGCGCCGTGCCGGGTGGTGAGGCTGAGAGGCCACGCCCGCGCGCTCTGGACCACGCCGGGATCGACGACTCGCCCCCCGACGCTCACATGGGCTTGGCTCCATGCGTGCAGCGTCGCTCGCAAGCGCACCTCGCGCGCCCACGCCCGCCTCTCCTGCGATGTGGATGCAGCGGCGACGTTGTTCTGTTCGTGTATCGGGCACGGTACGTGCGGAGTTGTTGGAGATGTGGACTGACCGAGTCTCCATGGTTACGTGACTTAGGTGGTGTTTGATTCTCTAGTCTAGGATTTTATCTAATTCCAACTAAAAAGTCTCTAATTTTTAAAAAGTCTCTCCCTGTTTGTTTTCAGAGACTAAAATGTCCCTAGTCCATTCCTAGAGGTTATTAAATGACCATGTTGCCTCTAGTATATAGAAAAATAACAATCAAACAACACCATGGGGTGGCGGACCAATGGATGTATGGAGGGGCATTGTTGGAAAAGTCTCAAAAAGTCACAAAAAGACTCTCCTTGAGAGTCTTCTTCATTTAGTCCCAAATGCCTAGTTTAGTCCCTAAAAAGTCCTTTCCGTTTGGTAAAAAAAATCTCTAAGGACTTTTTCTAGCGGAAAATGCCATCGGAGGCCGAGCTCCAGTGAGCTCGTTTTTATTTTTTATTTTTCTGGAGCATGAAAATTTTCAAATTTATTTTTTGAACACACATGCACATGTATACTATGTATATGCAAAATTTCACAGTATTATACGTTTACATGTGGCCTACAGGAAAAAGACAAATACACATTTTTTAATGGGCCTTTTATTTTTGTTATTGGGCCAGAAATTTGTTATTTTTGTACAGCCTACAAATCACAACATTTTTCGACGAAATTTAACACGTTCTTGCGGAATACATATAAGTTTTCATGATATTTTTTTCAGATTTTTTTGGAACTTTTAAATACACTTTTTGATTTTTTTTCAAAATACCGAGCTCACTGGAGCTCGACCTCCAAAAATCCGCACTCTTTTTCTAGTCTCTACACAAAAAAGTCCCTGGAAACAAACACCCCCTTATATGTACTTTTTAACTGCAATCTGACGAGGTGGACTTACCAGTTATTTGCAAATTGTAATGCGAGCCCTAGGCTCGGCAGTTTGCCTGTCGATTGATGCATGGGACATGCCCCTCAGGGCAAGTACAATGCATAGCCTCAAGGTGATGCCTCGTATGGCATGTAGGATCGGATATGACGTAAAATAGGTTCGGATAGGGAAGCGGGATCCTCTCCAGGAGGCGGGTGCTTGAAGAGAAAAAGTGTGGTCCGATGACAAAAGCTGAAAAGGTTGGAGTAAAAAATTGAGATGCATGTGTACTAGAGTCTTTATTTTCTATTTCTTAATGAGGCCCACTAGTGGTAGCTTGCATTAGGAAGAAAAAATAAATGTAGATGTCTCAAATTACTTTTTGTCATGGGGCATATGTAACCATATGCCACCATTGTACATGCCCTCAAAAAAAAGCATGGGACATGGAAGTGGTCCGAAGTTTTTTTTTTTTGCGATGGAAGTGGTCCGAAGTTTTTTGACATATGCAAGTTCTTTGTCCCTGGGTACAATACACCATGTATGTCATAGTATTTCTCCTTTTTTTAATAGAGAATATCTTATCGAAATATGTATTTGGCAACCTTGTGCCCGATTGCAAAACTGCCACACCACTCGGTGTCCCTTCGATCGGCATCGCACGCATAAGTCTTCCTCCCGTATTCCTCCCCCGCGCCAAGTCCCTAGCTGATGGTGTCTTCCTCTGATTCCTCCTCCCTGCCGCCAAGTCCGAGCCCTCCTTGCCGCATCCTCCTCCGGCGAGCCGCCGCCGGCAAGCCAAACCGCAGTGTCGCCCCTTGCTCCCTCCTTTTCCCTTCATCTTCCTTCCTTCCTCCCTTTCTATCATCTCTTTCTTTCTGCTCACGGGAGCTCCCATGGCGCTGCCCATGGATCCGAGCAAGCTGCCGCCGGAAACACAACCCATCCACTGGACCCCCTCCGCCCCAACGGTCGCGACCTCTGGCGCCTCCCTGGCGTCCGCCGCTGCTTAGTCGTCATCCTCGAAGCCCACGATTGCAACACCTCCTCCAGGGCCGGACTAGGGGGTGTGAGGCTCCAATAAATTATGTAGTTGGGAGGTGTAAACAAGCTCAGTTGACCAAAAAATGGAGTTCCGAAGGTTGCTGGATCCAAGCAGAGTGAGGAGCCTGCTGCGTCGCTGTAGAGAATGGACAAGACCCGGTGCCACCACATCGCAGGAGTGTGTTGTGCGTCCCTTACTCATTCAGTTCAGTTGTCTCGTAAAAAAATCTGAAGGGAAATGTATTGTCAAGAGATGCCAATACTATTGTTGCTTCTTTGCAACTTTTTTGTTCATTTCTTACAAGAAACTCTAGCCTATTCATATCTGGTGCTGCTACAAACTTACAAAGTGTACAGATAGACTAGCCTGGTATATTCAGTACTTCAATTTATTGTTCAGTTGTACCACTTGTTGGTACAAAAAAACTATGTTAGTTCTACACATTTTCCAGTGTTATGTGCTAGAATTTCAGTGTTAAGTACTACAAAAATGTTCAATTTGGAGAGGTTCCGGTGCTTTGTTGTTGCTGTTATGTGCTAGAATTTCAGTGTTATAAATCGTTTCTTGTGTTCTTGTTAAGCCTATAAGTGAGGCTCTAAAAATGCAGTTTGGATAAGTTCCAGTGCTTTGTTGTTGCTGTTATGTTGTACACAATCTGCACTTTAAAGAGGGTCCAATGCTTGGATGGTGCCGTTTCTTGCTATTAAGCGTGCAAGTGTGTTGTGAAAATCTGCAATTTGAGATATTCTAGTGCTTTGCTGTTGTTCGTTATTCCTGTACTAGCACTTGTAAAAGTCAGAAATCAGGAGACGTTCAAGTCCCATGTTGTGGTTGTTTTCTTGCTTCTGCTAAGTCCATAGGTGTGCGCTATTTTGTTTTCGAACAATCTCGTGCATTGGATCTATATTGGATGTCAGATAAAAGAGGGCATGTTACAACACGACTTGCTAGAGGCAAGTTACTAGATCTCAGTCCAGATAGGACAAATAATATTAGGGATTGTTGCGTCTGTGTTGTGTGGTGTGGTAAGTTAGTTATTTCTTGGCTAGATACACCGCAATATTGGTACCAGTTTGAAGTTGAGATCAATTTTCACCGCGTGGATGAAAATTGATGCTATTTCCTAGTGTGAAGAATTTTTTTCAGTCACACCGTAATTTTTGTTTCCTATTTTTGAAAGATTGACTACTCCTTTTTAATTCTTGAGGTTGACATTGTAATATCGGCAACAAAAATTGAAAAAACAATTAGGTGACTAATGGGTGTTCACTTTTCACATCGTTTTTCACATGGTAATTTATGCATTACAACCCTCAAAAAAAATTATGCATTACAGATTTGATAACTTACATAGAAACACTGTGATAACATTTTGTGTATGTTTCTTAATTGAGAAATGTTTTTAAGTGTAAATAGCATGGTCATATATATACCGCAGACCCGATAACTTAAAGACAAATCCCATGGTAACTTTGGCCCGAAAAAAATTATTGAAAAAGATAACATCACTAACTTATGTGTAAATAACATCATAATTTACGCTCCGCAGACTTTATAACTTGCATATAAACATCATGGTAACTTTAATAGCGTAGGGTGGAGGGAGTTATTGAAAACATACCCCGGTAATTTTTGTATAAATAACACGGTAATATAAGTACCGCATAACTGATATTTTATATACAAGCACCGTGGTAACTTTTGATCCGGCAAAAAAGTTACTGAAAACATAACCCCGGTAACTTTTTCTGTAAATACTATGGTAATATACATTTTGTAGACATGATAACTTAAGTACAAACACCGCGATAAAATTAAACAAGGAGGGGAGTTGTTAAAAAATAAACCCAATAACTTTACGTGAAAATAACATGATAATATATGAATCATGTACATGATAATTTACGTAAAAACATCACGGTAAAATTGACCAAGGGAAAAATGTTATTGACAAATGTACTCCCAGTAACTTCTGTGTGAGTAGCTTGGTAAAATAGGAAACACCGACTTGATAATTTGGGTGCAAACACCATGGTAACTTTGTCCAAAAAGGGGAAAATTGTTGAAAAATATACCTCGATAACTCACATGAAAATAGAACGGTAATATACGAATCATATACCCGATAACTTACGTACAAACACCACAGTAACTTTGACTAAAGAGCAAAAAAGTTGTCGAAAAATATACCCGTGATAACTTAAGTGAAAATAGCACTGTTATATATGAACCGCAAAATCCGATAACTTACGTCCAAATACTATGATAAGTTTGATTCGAGTGGATGAAGTTGTTGAAAATATACCTCGGAAACTTATGTGTAAATAGCACGGTAATAGTCTTGATTTGGGGAAAAGTAGTAAAAAGTGGTCGAAAAATACACATGGTAACTTTTTGTATGTAAATAGCATAGAAATTACGCACCACAACCTTGATAATTTAGGTCCAAACACCATGGTAAATTTGATCTGGAGAAAAAAATTGTTGAAAAGATACCCCGATAACTTCTGTGTAAATAGCATAGTAATATACACACCGCATACCTGATAATTTACATACAAATACCATGGTAATATTTGACTCGGTGGGGAAATTGTTGAAAACATACCCCCGTAAATTTTGTGTAAATAGCATGGTTACATACGCATCACATACCTATGTACAAACACCACGGTAATCTTGATCAAGTAGAAAAAAATGTTAGAAACATACCCCCCGGTAACTTATATAAAAACACCATAGTAATATACGAACTGCAGACCTAAAAACAACATGGTAATATAATAACCGCAGGCCGATAACTTATATGAATAAAACATGGTAATATATGAACTGCAGGGTCGGTGAACCATTTTTATGCCTTCGATAACTTATGTGGAAATAACACGGTAACTTGCATATAATGGGCATGGTAACTTATGTAGCCTAGGTGTGATAAATTTTGGCTGAAAAAAAAGTCATCGGAACATGCCAACATGGGATCTAGTTTCGAAGATCTCGTCACGACGAATCTTTTACATAGAAACGGTTTTTACATTGGACCAATGGTTTGAGCTACAAAACATTTTAAAATTTTGGAATAAAGAGAATCTAGAATGACATCAACTTTTTTGTTCTCTAGTGTATGCATATAATTAGAAAGAGAAATACACGTGAAAGAAGAAAGAATGCTAATGTATGTATGTATTTAAAGTGAATGAAGTAGAGGTGTGGCAGTTTTGCTTATATGACACACATGTGCCAAATATCACAGTCCATATCTTATTTCTCGCTAGAGAGAAGCATATTAGCTAAACCGTAGAAAGTTGTCAAAAAAAAAAGCTAAACCTTAGAAATACCACACCCCTCTCACGCCATGGGCCGGCCCAATACAGGCTCCAGCAGCTAATTGTTTTTTTCTGAGTATCAATATGTGTTCTTCCAGTTTTTCCCACTTTAGGCCTAGTTCGGCAGCACAGTTTTTTCTTGTTCTTTTTCTGCTATTCATTTATGTCTATTTCTATTTTCATTTTCTGCACACTGTTGTTTCAGTATTTTTGTAAATTTTTTTGTTTGCTTTTGCTTTCATCGGCTTTCGCCCTTTCCTTTTTCTAATGTTTTTTCTACACTTGCTTTATTTTGATGATTTTTAAAAAAAGTCAGGAACATTTACCAAAGCCATAAACATATTTGCAATTTCACAAACATGTTAAAAAAATCTCAAACGTTTATTTAAATATTTATGGATATTTTTAGAAAAATCATCATTCTTTTAAAAACTTGTAAACATTTTTAATTAATGATCAATTTTAAAATATTTCGAAAAAAACCGTGTACCACCTACAAGAGGTATATAGTTGCTTTTTAGAAGTTTTACCTATGGGAGCCAATAACACAACTGGTTTTTCTCAGGAAGAGATGAATTCAGCGGCGGTTGTTGGAGAGCAAAAGAGCGTAATAGCTCCGCTGCACATTATATTGACAATTCAGCGTAGAAGATGAAGAAATAGGAGGTGATTTTCCCGGTGGATCCAGCTGAGCACTAACTATACTTCTATAGCACCTAGTATATCTAACCTGAGCTAAGCTAGGGTTCTGGCCCGACTCTATTTGCCACATTTTTTGGTGGGGGAATGCAACCCTCATTTTTGTAAGCAACTGCTATTGTGCTCCATATGACCATAGGGCCAGTATGTAAGTATGACAGTGTATATGCGTTGCATGTTTTACAAGGTTGCGCTTCATATGGATCCTTGATACCATTCCTTTGAGGAAGAACTGTGGGGGTTGAAGTACACATTCTAATTCACTTTCAGTTCAGCATACAACTATGAGTTCAGCTGGGATTAATGTCTTTAGAATGTAAAAGCACAAACTTAGCTTATAACTAGCGGCAGGGTCTCGCCCACAGCAACATCCTATACGCATGAAAACAACCAGCAAGTCTCTCATTCAGAGCATATCCCGAAGAACAGACTAAGAACTACCGTAGTGAGGTTATCATAGCATAGCAAATATCATGCATGTCAACTAGACAATTTACTAAGATGATATACAATTAAATAAATAAAAAAAGTGTTTATCATATCATAATGAAAAATAATGTGCTACTATATGTCATGCAAGACGATAAATGAGGTAATCTGAAATACCAGCATATGATACTATGTACCACGGAAATAATAGTATATAGCTAGTATCATATGCGCATGATATTAATGTATGATACTCCATAAAAGCAGAACAAGACCAACCTAATATATATGAATGCTTCTCAATCATCAAACACTTGCATCAAAATCAGAGAGATAACCCAAGAGGATCACAGAAACACCCAAACACCACCACTGCACCCCAGGTCATGGTGACCCCAGCTATGTTTTGCTGCCACCTGCGCCATGGCGATTGTAGATATCCCGGGAAAGTACACACAAGTGCACTTTAGATATCTTCTTTCTTCACGGGTTAGTGCACTTTTGAGGTGGCATGGACTCGTCATTAGGTTGACCCATGAGGCCATCACACGTATGAAAAGCGCATGGCCTCGATATGCACTTTTTGCTCAATCCGCGACACTCGTCGCGTACGTGCCCTCATCGCCTAGACTGACATGACAGTCCGTCACGCGCCCAAAGTAGTATGCCAATTAAGTGGGTTTCGATCTGGATTTAAAGATCGGATTGCCCGCGTCAGACATGCCTTACCACGCGTGCTAGCAATAGAGCATGCAGTGCCACCATCTCACTAAACAAAGTACAGCCGTACAAGCAACAGATGCATGAGAAGAGCTCCCGGCGCTGTTTCTGAGTCGATGAAGCTGAAGTTATTTCTCGCTGAAACTGGAGTGAGGATTCCTGCAGCTTCATGCGGAAGAGTTGAAATGGGTAACTGATCTATGTGTACATACTGAGAATCCATTCTCCCCTCGTCAGAAAAGAGAGGATAGAAGGTTCTCTCTTTATTTATTTGCGCTCTGGTCTTGTGGCTCGTGAGTACCTGAAGGGATGAAACATACAAGATTACAAATTGTCGAGTATAGTAGTTACTCCTGCACCCGAGCCCATTATTGCATGCTTAACTATGGCCACTTGCAGTGCAATGCTTGGACTGGGTTGCTTGCCGTAGTTGATAGGATGGGATCAAATGACATGGCTGTTGGTCTACAGCCGCGTGCGCCTGCACGGACATTAGGCTCTTGGCCATCCAGACTCCAGAGCCACCTCGACTAATGAACTACAGCTCGTCTGCTTGAGATAACCTACCTTAAGAGCAAGTAGCATAGCATCTCGTGGCTAGGATCTACGAGGCCCTCTCACTGCCTGTGCAAAAGCATATGAACTGCCTAGTGGTATACTTAACACAGCCCTTCTCTTTTTCAAGCGCCTTTGTTCTTTGGAACGCCTTTTTTTTCTTTCTTTTGTGTAGAAAACACAGGGAGGGTGTGCACGCGTGGTCGATCATTGGTTGCTGTTTATCTTGAGCTCATAGCTGTATCTAAATCTCTTGGTAGCAGCTAACACCGAGAGATGTAATCACCAGACATTAACTGGGCCTACCCGTCATTCTCCTAATTTGTTCCCTTTCTCTCTCTTTTGTTCCTCCATCTGGGTGTGAGGATACGATCATCCTCAAACCTTTTGTTTGTTGTGTCGTTGTATCCTGCTCCAATGCAAGATGCGGTTTTAATCTTTCCTGCTTCATCAGTCAGAACACATCCACGCTCCTCGATCTAAACGAAAAGCTGTAGTGGATATGATTCAGAGACATCTGATGCAGAGCTCTGTATATGCGTGACGTCGTGACGATGGTCAAGGTATATATGTTCATGGTGATGTGCATTTCTTAAAAAGGAGGATGACCCCCGGTCTCTGCATCTGAAAGATGCATGCAATTATTTTATTAATTATTCACATGGACTTTACAAGATAATCCATTAATATGTCTGAATCCGTCATCGGGGGCATTAATCGGTCTGACTCACTCCCATGGGTCGTCACCATCATCTTCCACCGATCTATGTTCAGAGCAGTTATTGACGCATCGACCTTGACAGGCCTGTCGACGACGCCGCCACGGCGTCAAACAGTGCCACCTTCCTGCGCTCGTCCATCCAGACACATCCGTCGTCAAGATCCAGCTGCACCATGCCGCCAATACTCGTCGTCTTCACATGGTAGATGACACACCGCTCCACCTGCGAACCTCCGCACCACCGCCAGAACAACCCTCTCCCGAACACCCAAGCCTCCCCAAACGGCGCCTTTATGAAGGGTACGACGCGCAAGGCATCATCGTCGCCCAATCGCGCAGATTTTGGACTTCCGTCCGAGAGGGAGGGTCAGGAGACGGAATTAACCACATGGCACCACACACCAGCCTCTCCTAGCCAAACGGCACCCCCGTGGAGGTAACGAGACCGAGCATTGCAGCCGCCGCATCTGCAAGGGATAAACATGAATTAACCTTGGGTCGGAGAAGAAGGGGTGGGGAGAAGGGATCTCGTTGGTGCCTCCAAGGAGGGAAGCAGCACTCGCAGGCGGTCTCACCGACGTGGATGGCCAAGCCACCAAAGGATTTCTCCCGAACCCAACTCACACCACTGTGCCCAGCCACACCATCAGCCCGGTGAGACAAGATCACCGGCGCGAGATCTGGCGGGAAGTGGACCAGACGGGAAACTTCAGATCTGACGCTAGAACAACCGCCAGAGCAGACCACCAGCCACGAACCGCACTTGTCGTCGCCGCCAAGGACACCGACCCTCTCCCATGAGCACCGTCAGCCGTGAGCCTCTCCAAGCAAGGCTGCCGCCTGGAGCCTAAAGGCCTCCGCAGAGGCCGGAGCGACGAAATCTCCGCCGCCACTTTCACCAGCGGCCGCACGGGCTTGCCCGGCAGCCTCCTCCGGTGGCGGAGTGGAAGATGAGGGGGCTAGGAGTGGCGGTGCGGGGGTGACCCTAGTCGCCTCCCCAATGTGCATTTTATTGGGGATGGGTTAGCTCGGTGCACTATCACATCGGTCGTTGAGTCGTGTTCTAGACTGACCGTCATGTACATCTCTTCGTTCCATGTCATTCTTTGATCCCCGTGTTATATCTACAAGTAGGAGGATAAGGAAGAAAGTTTACTTATGAGTAATGGTAGTAAATAATGGATGTACAATGTCTAAAATTTCTAAATCGAACTATATTTGTAGTCTTGTGGATAGAGAAGATAATTGGAAAGACTTGCAGGCTACAGTTTCCATGGAAGTGAGTAAAAATTATGAATAACATGTTCAATAGTAGAGAATGCCTAGACACGATAACACCTTTTATTCTATTGTGAGTTACCTCTTAGTGTTTTTGGATCAATTAATTCTCGCATTCACATGTTTCAAATTAGTGCATTTGTTACAATTAAAATGAAAAAATAAGTGCCAAAGAGAAAACGTCTCAACAACTGAAGAAAGTGGTGTTCTTCTTAGATGAGATGGATCAACCTTAACCAAGGGAAAAAAACTTATCTCCATTCTTTTTATCTAAAGCAACTTGATACAAATTCAAAAGACACCTTGAGTAAAGGCCAACCACGTATTACTGAAGATGTCATGAGCGTGATACTAGAGTTGTTTGGATGAAGCCCAAGGCAACCCTACCAAAGCATGGTGTGCCAAAATATTGGTGAAAGAGTTCACCACCACGAACTCACCGGTACTCGGACGTACAATCTCAACATGTGACCAAAAAGTTGATTGTGATGTGAAAATTTGGCTGCCAACCGGGTGGACGCCTGGCATGTCGGCCAATGCCAAAAATTTGGCACGACAACTCTGGGCTGCTATCCAAACATGAACTTTATTTCAAAGGAAAACAAAACCCTGCTTCTAATTTTCTGCCTAGTGGATATATCCTAACCACCGTCCCCGTTGGTTCCCTCTTATAGTGACCTACTCGATATTGTAGTGTGGGAGAACCCCAATTTTCTTTAACCAAGGTTTGTGGGTCCCCGCAGAATAGGGTCTCACAACTCTATTCCTTTTTCGGTGTGATTGTCATGGTTGATGTGTTGTATTGATCCCGTGGGCAAATGGATTACGGCCCAATGGATTGTTGCCCCGCGCTCTGGTCTGACTTACCACGGTGAGTGTGATGGCGGTATCAAGTCTATTTTGTTTAGTGGTTTTCTCATTTTATTCTTTTTGTGTTGTGGGTTTCTTCCCAAACAACAGGTGACCAAGCATCATTTCTACTGGCATAAGGGGTTTGTCCCCCAAAACTATAAGTTCAGCTAATATTGGATACTCCATATCTAGGGTGAGATTCATGCGACAAAACATTAGAGATTTGTGCAGGTGGTTTCTATAGTTTCCTTACCTGTGATATGATTGAATATCGAGATGCAAAAAGGTGAAACTAGAGATGACAAGTTCAAAAGACTCTAAAAAAGACGCATTATTGTCCATATTTGTTTAAGCCTATAAAAAGATGCATTTTCCAGAATTAATCAACAAAATTTAACAAACTTTTTTGTAAAACTAGTTTATGTTTAACTTTTTATTTTTGAACGAATGTTTCGTTGATCCTATAAGGCAGCGGTGTAGCTAGAAATTTCTATCGTTGGGTTCACTGTGTTGTAGACGTATATTTTAAAATAGCAATAAACAACAACTGAATCCAATGAATATATGTTGCCCCGCCCCTGCTCTTCCCAGAAAGTTGGGGTAGGCACTCTCAGGGAGTTTCTTTCAAATATATATAAAGACTGTGATATTTGACACACGTGTACCATATAAGCAAAATTGCCACACCTTTATTTCTTTCATTTTAAAATATCATACGATCCCTCGTCCTTTCACCCCGCCTCCTCCCAAATGACCCGGCAGGCTCGCCCGAGAAACCTGCTTCTCCCGCACATCTCGAACGCTCACCCCCGAGAAAACTGCCATTTCTTCACGTCTACCACATGATTTCTCCTTACGACAAAGTTACCATGATATTCGTATGCAAGTTATCAGTCCTGTGTTGCATAACTTACCGTGCTATTTACATAGAACGTATCAGGTACTGTGCTTCAACAACTACACCCCTCCAAAGTTACCACTGTGTTTTGTACACAAGTTATAAGGTCTTCGATGTGTAAAATACCGTGGTACTTACACATAAGTTATCAGGGTATATGTACATCAACCTCCCCCCCCCCTCGTCAAAGTTACCATGGGCGATTGTACATGAGTTACCGGGTCTACGGTTCGTATATTATCATGGTACTTGCACCTAAAAATTGGGTGTGTTTCGGTAGCTTTTTCCATAGATCAAAAATTACCATGATGTTTTTGCGTAACTTATCACGCCTATAGCACGTGTGCCCCTCATGACACTAAACATTATGTGACTTTCCCGTGGCACGCCATGTGTTGTGTTCATCCAAGAGCCCCACACGCGAGGCGAGTGTATGTTTTTAACAATTTATTTTCCTTTGGTAAAAACAGTTACCATCATGTTTATATTACAAGTTATCGGTTATGCGATACTTATATTATCATGTTATTTGCACAAAAATTATTGAGGATGTTTTGAACAACTTTTTCCCGAGGCAAAAAGTTATCATGATGATTCTAGGTAACCTATCAAGCCCGTAGTGCTTAAAATATCATGCTATTTACCAATGTTGGGGATATCGCTTATCGGGAAGTTATCGGTCGACCCATGATAAGGGGTAAATCGGCAATTTTATCGGCATATCGGCTGATTTATCAGCCGATTTATCTTATCGGCCAGACAAGGATAAGCGATAAATCGGCCAATTTATCGGAATATCGGAAGATATCTTGAACAGTGCTATTTACACAAAATTTATTAGGGATATGTTTCAGCAACAACCCCCCCCCCCCCCATGGGTCAAAAACTTATCATGGTGTTTAGTTATCGCAGTGCATATGTTTTCATGCTATTTACACATAAAAATGTTAGGGGGAGGTATACTACCGTGCTATTTAAACAGAAGATACCGGAGTATCTTTTCAAAAAAAAAAATCCCTACGGTCAAAGTTACCATGGTGCTTCTACCTCAGTTATCAGATGTGTGCTGTGTATATTACCATCTATTTGAAGGAAATATGCCCTAGAGGCAATAATAAAGTTATTATTTATTTCCTTATATCATGATAAAAGTTTATTATTCATGTTAGAATTGTATTAACCGGAAACATAATACATGTGTGAATACATAGACAAACAGAGTGTCACTAGTATGCCTCTACTTGACTAGCTCATTAATCAAAGATGGTTATGTTTCCTAACCATGGACAAAGAGTTGTTATTTGATTAACGGGATCACATCATTAGTTGAATGATCTGATTGACATGAGCCATTCCTTTAGCTTAGCACCCGATCGTTTAGTATGTTGCTATTGCTTTCTTCATGACTTATACATGTTCCTATGACTATGAGATTATGCAACTTCCGTTTGCCGGAGGAACACTTTGTGTGCTACCAAACGTCACAACGTAACTGGGTGATTATAAAGGAGCTCTACAGGTGTCTCCAAAGGTACATGTTGGGTTGGCGTATTTTGAGATTAGGATTTGTCACTCCGATTGTCGGAGAGGTATCTCTGGGTCCTCTCGGTAATGCACATCACTGAAGCCTTGCAAGCATTGCAACTAATGAGTTAGTTGCGGGATGATGTATTACGGAACGAGTAAAGAGACTTGCCGGTAACGAGATTGAACTAGGTATAGGATACTGACGATCGAATCTCGGGCAAGTAACATACCGATGACAAAGGGAACAACGTATGTTGTTATGCGGTCTGACCGCTAAAAGATCTTCGTAGAATATGTAGGAACCAATATGGGCATCCAGGTCCCGCTATTGGTTATTGACCGGAGACGTGTCTCAGTCATGTCTACATTGTTCTTGAACCCGTAGGGTCCGCACACTTAAGGTTTCGATGACAATTATATTATGAGTTTATGAGTTTTGATGTACCGAAGGAGTTCGGAGTCCTGGATGAGATCGGGGACATAACGAGGAGTCTCGAAATGGTCGAGACATAAAGATTGATATATTGGACGGCTATATTCGGACACCGGAAGTGTTCCGGGGAAGTTTCGGATAAAACCGGAGCACCGGGGGGTTACCGGAACCCCCCCGGGGGGTTAATGGGCCTCATGGGCCTAAAGTGGAGAAGAGGAGGGGCTTCCAGGACAGGCCGCGCGCCCCCTCCCCCCCTAGTCCGAATTGGACAAGGAGGAAGGGGCGGCGCCCCCCTCTCCTCTCTCCCTTCCTTCCCCCTCTCCTACTTGGACAAGGAAAGGGAGGGGAGTCCTACTCCCGGTAGGAGTAGGACTCCTCCTGCGCGCCTCCTACTAGGGCCGGCCGCACCCCCCCCCCTTGGATCCTTTATATACGGAGGCAAGAGGCACCCCATAGACACAAGTTGATCCATGTGATCATATTCTTAGCCGTGTGCGATGCCCCCTTCCACCATAGTCCTCGATAATATTGTAGCGGTGCTTAGGCGAAGCCCTGCGACAGTAGTACATCAAGATCGTCACCACGCCATCGTGCTGACGGAACTCTTCCCCGACACTTTGCTGGATCGAAGTCCGGGGATCGTCATCGAGCTGAACGTGTGCTAAAACTCGGAGGTGCCGTAGTTTCGGTACTTGATCGGTCGGGCCGTGAAGACGTACGACTACATCAACCGCGTTGTGCTAACGCTTCCGCTGTCGGTCTACAAGGGTACGTAGATCATACTCTCCCCTCTCGTTGCTATGCATCACCATAATCTTGCGTGTGCGTAGGAGAATTTTTGAAATTACTACGTTCCCCAATAGTGACATCCGAGCCTAGGTTTTATATGTTGATGTTATATGCACGAGTAGAACACAAGTGAGTTGTGGGCGATATAAGTCATACTGCTTACCAGCATGTCATACTTTGGTTCGGCGGTATTGTTGGACGAAGCGCCCGGACCGACATTACGCGTACGCTTACGCGAGACCGGTTCCCCCGACGTGCTTTGCACATAGGTGGCTTGCGGGTGACAGTTTCTCCAACTTTAGTTGAACCGAGTGTGGCTACGCCCGGTCCTTGTGAAGGTTAAAACAGCACCAACTTGACAAACTATCGTTGTGGTTTTGATGCGTAGGTAAGATTGGTTCTTGCTTAAGCCCGTAGCAGCCATGTAAAACATGCAACAACAAAGTAGAGGACGTCTAACTTGTTTTTGCAGGGCATGTTGTGATGTGATATGGTCAAGACATGATGCTAAATTTTATTGTATGAGATGATCATGTTTTGTAACCGAGTTATCGGTAACTGGCAGGAGCCATATGGTTGTCGCTTTATTGTATGCAATGCAATCGCGCTGTAGTGCTTTACTTTATCACTAAGCGGTAGCGATAGTCGTGGAAGCATAAGATTGGCGAGACGACAACGATGCTGCGATGGAGATCAAGGTGTCGCGCCGGTGACGATGGTGATCATGACGGTGCTTCGGAGATGGAGATCACAAGCACAAGATGATGATGGCCATATCATATCACTTATATTGATTGCATGTGATGTTTATCTTTTATGCATCTTATCTTGCTTTGATTGACGGTAGCATTATAAGATGATCTCTCACTAATTATCAAGAAATGTTCTCCCTTAGTATGCACCGTTGCGAAAGTTCTTCGTGCTGAGACACCACGTGATGATCGGGTGTGATAGGCTCTACATTCAAATACAACGAGTGCAAAACAGTTGCACACGTGGAATACTCAGGTTATACTTGACGAGCCAAGCATATACAGATATGGCCTCGGAACACGGAGACCGAAAGGTCGAGCGTGAATCATATAATAGATATGATCAACATAGTGATGTTCACCAATGAAACTACTCCATCTCACGTGATGATCGGACATGGTTTAGTTGATTTGGATCACGTAATCACTTAGAGGATAAGAGGGATGTCTATCTAAGTGGGAGTTCTTAAGTAATATGATTAATTGAACTTAAATTTATCATGAACTTAGTCCTGGTAGTATTTTGCAAATTATGTTGTAGATCAATAGCTCGCGTTGTTGCTTCCCTGTGTTTATTTTGATATGTTCCTAGAGAAAATTGTGTTGAAAGATGTTAGTAGCAATGATGCGGATTGGATCCGTGATCTGAGGTTTATCCTCATTGCTGCACAGAAGAATTATGTCCTTGATGCACCGCTAGGTGACGGACCTATTGCAGGAGCAGATGCAGACGTTATGAACGTTTGGCTAGCTCAATATGATGACTACTTGATAGTTTAGCGCACCATGCTTAATGGCTTAGAATCAGGACTTCAAAGACGTTTTGAACGTCATGGAGCATATGAGATGTTCCAGGAGTTGAAGTTAATATTTCAAGCAAATACCCGAGTTGAGAGATATGAAGTCTCCAATAAGTTCTATAGCTAAAAGATGGAGTAGAATCGCTCAACTAGTGAGCATGTGCTCAGATTGTCTGAGTACTACAATCGCTTGAATCAAGTGGGAGTTAATCTTCCAGATAAGATAGTGATTGACAGAATTCTCTAGTCACCATCACCAAGTTAGTAGAACTTCGTGATGAACTATGATATGCAAGGGATAACGGAAATGATTCCCAAGCTCTTCGTAATGCGGAAATTGACGAAGGTAGAAATCGAGAAAAACATCAAGTGTTGATGGTAAACAAGACCACTAGTTTCAAGAAAAGGGCAGAGGGAAGAAGGGGAACTTCAAGAAGAACAGCAAGCAAGTTGCTGCTCAAGTGAAGAAGCCCAAGTCTGGTCCTAAGCCTGAGACTAAGTGTTTTTACTGCAAAGGGACTGGTCACTGGAAGCGGAACTACCCCAAGTGATTGGCAGATAAGAAGGATGGCAAAGTGAACATAAGTATATTTGATATACATGTTATTGATGTGTACTTTAGTAGTGTTTATAGCAACCCCTCAGTATTTGATACTAGTTCAGTTGCTGAGATTAGTAACTCGAAACGGGAGTTGCAGAATAAACAAAGACTAGTTAAGGGTGAAGTGATGATGTGTGTTGGAAGTGGTTCCAAGATTGATATGATCATCACCGCACACTCCCTATACTTTCGGGATTAGTGTTGAACCTGAATAAGTGTTATTTGGTGTTTGCGTTGAGCATGAATATGATTTGATCATGTTTATTGTAATACGGTTATTCATTTAAGTAAGAGAATAAATTGTTATTCTGTTTACATGAATAAAACCTTATATGGTTACACACCCAATGAAAATAGTTCGTTGGATCTCGATCATAGTGATACACATAATCATAATATTGAAACCAAAAGATGCAAAGTTAATAATGATAGTACAACTTATTTGCGGCACTAAGTTTAGGTCATATTGGTATAAAGCGCATGAAGAAACTCCATGCTGATGGGTTTTTGGAATCACTTGATTATGAATCACTTGATGCTTGCGAACCATGCCTCATGGGCAAGATGACTAAAACGTCGTTCTCCGGAACAATGGAGCGAGCAACTGACTTATTGGAAATAAATACATACTGATGTATGCGATCCGATGAGTGTTAAGGCCCGCGGAGGGTATCATTATTTTCTGACCTTCACAGATGATTTGAGCAGATATGGGTATATCTACTTGATGAAACATAAGTCTGAAACATTTGAATAGTTCAAACAATTTCATAGTGAAGTGGAAAATCATCGTGACAAGAAAATAAGGTTTCTACGATCTGATCACGGAGACAAATATTTGAGTTACGAGTGTGGTCTTCAATTAAAACAATGTGGAATAGTTTCACAAATTCATGCCACCTGGAACACCACAGCATAATGGTGTGTCCGAACATCATAACTGTACTTTATTGGATATAGTACAATCTATGATGTTTCTTACCGATTTACCAATATCGTTTTGGGATCATGCATTAGAGACAGCTGCATTCACGTTAAAAAAAGGGGCACCATCTAAGTCCGTTGAGACGACACAATATGAACTATGGTTTGGCAAGAAACCAAAGTTGTCGTTTCTTAAAGTTTGGGGTTACGATGCTTATAAGAAAAAGTTTCATCATGATAAGCTCAAACCCAAATCGGAGAAATGTGACTTCATAGGATACCCAAAGGAGACAGTAGGGTACACCTTCTATCACAGATCCAAAGGCAAGACATTCGTTGCTGAGAATGGATACTTTCTAGAGAAGGAGTTTCTCTCGAAAGAAGTGAGTGGGAGGAAAGTAGAACTTGATAAGGTAACTGTACCTGCTCCCTTATTGGAAAGTAGTTCATCATAGAAATCTGTTTCTGTGACACCTACACCAATTAATGAGGAAGCTAATGATATTGATCATGAAACTTCAGATCAAGTTACTACCGAATCTCGTAGGTAAACCAGAGTGAGATCCGCACCAGAGTGGTACAGTAATCCTGTTCTGGAAGTCATGTTACTAGACCATGACGAACTTGTGAACTATGAGGAAGCGATGATGAGCCCGCATTCCGCGAAATGGTTTGAGGCCATAAAATCTGAGATATGATCCATGTATGAGAACAAAGTATGGACTTTGATGGATTTGCCCGATGATCGGCAATAAATGGATCTTCAAGAGGAAGACGTACGTTGATAGTAGTGTTACTATCTACAAAGCTAGACTTGTCAAAAAAGGTTTTTGACAAAGTTCAAAGTGTTGACTACAATGAGAGTTTCTCACTCGTATCTATGCTTAAGTTTGTCCGAATCATGTTAGCAGTTGCCGCATTTTATGAAATCTGGCAAATGGATAAACAAAACTGCATTCCTTAATGGATTTATTAAAGAAGAGTTGTATATGATGCAACCAGAAGGTTTTGTCAATCCTAAAGGTGCTAACAAAATATGCAAGCTCCAGCGATCCATCTATGGACTGGTGCAAGCATCTCGGAGTCGGAATATACGCTTTGATAAGTTGATCAAAGCATATAGTTTTATACAGACTTGCGGTAAAGCCTGTATTTACTAGAAAGTGAGTGGGAGCACTACAACATTTCTGATAAGTATGTGTGAATGACATAATGTTGATCGGAAATAATGTAGAATTATTCTGCAAAGCATAAAGGAGTGTTTGAAAGGAGTTTTTCAAAGAAAGACCTCAGTGAAGCTGCTTACATATTGAGTATGAAGATCTATAGAGATAGATCAAGACGCTTGATAAGTTTTTTTTCAATGAGTACATACCTTGACAAGATTTTGAAGTAGTTCAAAATGGAACAGTCAAAGAAAGAGTTCTTGCCTGTGTTACAAGGTGTGAAATTGAGTAAGACTCAAAACCCGACCACGGCAGAAGATAGAAAGAGAATGAAAGTCATTCCCCATGCCTTGGTCATAGGTTCTATAAAGGATGCCATGCTGTGTACCAGATCTATTGTATACCCTACACTGATTTTAGCAAGGGAGTACAATAGTGATCTAGGATTAGATCACTGGACAGCGGTCAAAATTATCCTTAGTGGAATAAGGATATGTTTCTCGATTATGGAGGTGACAAAAAGGTTCGTCGTAAAGGGTTACGTCGATGCAAGTTTTGACACTAATCTAGATGAATCTAAGTCTCAATCTAGATACATATTGAAAGTGGGAGCAATTAGCTAGAGTAGCTCCGAGCAGAGTATTGTTGACATAGAAATTTGCAAAATACATATGGATCTGAATGCGGCAGACCCGTTGACTAAAATTATCTCACAAGCAAAACATGATCACACCTTAGTACTCTTTGGGTATTAATCACATAGCGATGTGAACTAGATTACTAAATCTAGTAAACCCTTTGGGTGTTGGTCACATGGCGATGTGAACTATGGGTGTTAATCACATGATAATGTGAAATATCGATGTTAATGACATGGTGATGTGATCTAGATTATTGACTCTAGTGCAAGTGGGAGACTGAAGGAAATATGCCCTAGAGGCAATAATAAAGTTATTATTTATTTCCTTATATCATGATAAAAGTTTATTATTTATGCTAGAATTGTATTAACCGGAAACATAATACATGTGTGAATACATAGACAAACAGAGTGTCACTAGTATGCCTCTACTTGACTAGCTCGTTAATCAAAGATGGTTATGTTTCCTAACCATGGACAAAGAGTTGCTATTTGATTAACGGGATCACATCATTAGTTGAATGATCTGATTGACATGACCCATTCCTTTAGCTTAGCACCCGATCGTTTAGTATGTTGCTATTGCTTTCTTCATGACTTATACATGTTCCTATGACTATGAGATTATGCAACTCCCGTTTGCCGGAGGAACACTTTGTGTGCTACCAAACGTCACAACGTAACTGGGTGATTATAAAGGAGCTCTACAGGTGTCTCCAAAGGTACATGTTGGGTTGGGTATTTCGAGATTAGGATTTGTCACTCCGATTGTCGGAGAGGTATCTCTGGGCCCTCTCGGTAATGCACATCACTGAAGCCTTGCAAGCATTGCAACTAATGAGTTAGTTGCGGGATGATCTATTACGGAATGAGTAAAGAGATTTGCCGGTAACGATATTGAACTAGGTATAGGATACCGACGATCGAATCTCGGGCAAGTAACATACCGATGACAAAGGGAACAACGTATGTTGTTATGCGGTCTGACCGATAAAAGATCTTCGTAGAATATGTAGGAACCAATATGGGCATCCAGGTCCCGCTATTGGTTATTGACCGGAGACGTGTCTCAGTCATGTCTACATTGTTCTCGAACCCGTAGGGTCCGCACGCTTAAGGTTTCGATGACAGTTATATTATGAGTTTATGAGTTTTGATGTACCGAAGGAGTTCGGAGTCCCGGATGAGATCGGGGACATAACGAGGAGTCTCGAAATGGTCGAGACATAAAGATTGATATATTGGACGACTATATTCGGACACCGGAAGTGTTCCGGGGAAGTTTCGGATAAAACCGGAGCACCGGGGGGTTACCTGAACCCCCCCAGGGGGTTAATGGGCCTCATGGGCCTAAAGTGGAGAAGAGGAGGGGCTGCCAGGGCAGGCCGCGCGCCCCCTCTCCCCCTAGTCTGAATTGGACAAGGAGGGAGGGGCGGCGCCCCCCTCTCCTCTCTCCCTTCCTTCCCCCTCTCCTACTTGGACAAGGAAAGGGAGGGGAGTCCTACTCCTACTCCCGGTAGGAGTAGGACTCCTCCTGCGCGCCTGCTACTAGGGCCGGCCGCACCCCCCCTTGGATCCTTTATATACGGAGGCAAGAGGCACCCCATAGACACAAGTTAATCCACGTGATCATATTCTTAGCCGTGTGCGATGCCCCCTTCCACCATAGTCCTCGATAATATTGTAGCGGTGCTTAGGCGAAGCCCTGCGACAGTAGTACATCAAGATCGTCACCACGTCGTCGTGCTGACGGAACTCTTCCCCAACACTTTGCTGGATCGGAGTCCGGGGATCGTCATCGAGCTGAACATGTGCTAAAACTCGGAGGTGCCGTAGTTTCGGTACTTGATCGGTCGGGCCGTGAAGACGTACGACTACGTCAACCGCATTGTGCTAACGCTTCCGCTGTCGGTCTACAAGGGTACGTAGATCATACTCTCCCCTCTCGTTGCTATGCATCACCATGATCTTGCGTGTGCGTAGGAGAATTTTTGAAATTACTACGTTCCCCAACACTATTTACACATAAAATATCGGGTATCTTTTCACATTTATCTTCCCCAATGGTTAAAGTTACCACGATGTTTGTATCTAAATTATCAGGTCTATGGCGTGAATGTTATCGTGCTATTGAAGAAATTACCGGGGGGTGGGTTCAATAAATTTATTCCCAATGATCAAAGTTACCACGATGCTTGAAACAAAAAGTTTTTTAGTGCTAACATATTAGAGGCAAAAACAAGTCAAAAACAGTATTTCCCTTAGAATGTTCAACAATGAGTGTCATAGGTGAGGTGGTTAGCTCCCTTTGTTAATTACTGAAGGAAATATGCCCTAGAGGCAATAATAAAGTTATTATTTATTTCCTTATATCATGATAAATGTTTATTATTCATGCTAGAATTGTATTAACCGGAAACATAATACATGTGTGAATACATAGACAAACAGAGTGTCACTAGTATGCCTCTGCTTGACTAGCTCGTTAATCGAAGATGGTTATGTTTCCTAACCATGAACAAAAGAGTTGTTATTTGATTAACGGGATCACATCATTAGAAGAATGATGTGATTGACATGACCCATTCCATTAGCTTAGCACCCGATCGTTTAGTATGTTGCTATTGCTTTCTTCATGACTTATACATGTTCCTATGACTATGAGATTATGCAACTCCCGTTTACCGGAGGAACACTTTGTGTGCTACCAAACGTCACAACATAACTGGGTGATTATAAAGGAGCTCTACAGGTGTCTCCAAAGGTACATGTTGGGTTGGCGTATTTCGAGATTATGATTTGTCACTCCGATTGTCGGAGAGGTATCTCTAGGCCCTCTCTGTAATGCACATCACATAAGCCTTGCAAGCATTTCAACTAATGAGTTAGTTGCAAGATGATGTATTACGAAACGAGTAAAGAGACTTGCCGGTAATGAGATTGAACTAGGTATTGAGATACCGACGATCGAATCTCGGACAAGTAAAATACCAATGACAAAGGGAACAACGTATGTTGTTATGCGGTCTGACCGATAAAGATCTTCATAGAATATGTAGGAGCCAATATGAGCATCCAGGTTCCGCTATTGGTTATTGACCGGAGACGTGTCTCGGTCATGTCTACATTGTTCTCGAACCCGTAGGGTCCGCACGCTTAAGGTTTCGATGACAGTTATATTATGAGTTTATGAGTTTTGATGTACCGAAGTTAGTTCGGAGTCCCGGATGTGATCACGGACATAACGAGGAGTCTTGAAATGGTCGAGACATAAAGATTGATATATTAGACGGCTATATTCAGACACCGGAAGTGTTCCGGGTGATTTCGGAGAAAACCGGAGAGCCGGAGGGTTACCGGAACCCTACTGGGAGAAGTAATGGGCCATATGGGCCTTAGTGGAGAGAGAGAGGGGCAGCCAGGGTGGTCCGCGCGCCTCCTCCCCCCTGGTCCGAATTGGACTAGGAGAGGGGGGGCGGCGCCCCCCTTTCCTTCTCCCTCCCCACTTCCTTCCCCCTCCTAGTAGGAGTCCTACTCCTACTAGGAGGAGGACTCCTCCTGGCGCGCCAATAGGAGCCGGCCGGCCTCCTCCCCTTGCTCCTTTATATACGGGGGCAGGGGCACCCCTAGACACACAAGTTGATCCACGTGATCATATTCTTAGCCGTGTGCGGTGCCCCCTTCCACCATAATCCTCGATAATATTGTAGCGGTGCTTAGGCGAAGCCCTGCGATGGTAGTACATCAAGATCGTCACCACGCCGTCGTGCTGACGGAACTCTACCCCGACACTTTGCTGGATCGGAGTCCGGGGATCGTCATCGAGCTGAACGTGTGCTAAAACTCAGAGGTGTCGTAGTTTTGGTGCTTGATCGGTCGGGTCGTGAAGACGTACGACTACATCAACCGCGTTGTGCTAACGCTTCCGCTGTTGGTCTACAAGGGTACGTAGATCACACTCTCCCCTCTCGTTGCTATGCATCACCATGATCTTGCGTGTGCGTAGGAATTTTTTTGAAATTACTACGTTCCCCAACAGTGGCATCCGAGCCTAGGTTTTATGTATTGATGTTATATGCACGAGTAGAACACAAGTGAGTTGTGGGCGATATAAAGCATACTGCTTACCAGCGTGTCATACTTTGGTTCGGCGGTATTGTTGGACGAAGCGCCCGGACCGACATTACGCGTACGCTTATGTGAGACTGGTTCTCCCGACGTGCTTTGCACAAAGGTGGCTAGCGGGTGATAGTTTCTCCAATTTTAGTTGAACCGAGTGTGGCTACGCCCGGTCCTTGCGAAGGTTAAAACATCATCAACTTGAAAAACTATCATTGTGGTTTTGATGCGTAGGTAAGATTGGTTCTTGCTTAAGCCCGTAGCAACCACGTAAAACTTGCAACAACAAAGTAGGGGACGTCTAACTTGTTTTTGCAGGGCATGTTGTGATGTGATATGGTCAAGACATGATGCTAAATTTTATTGTATGAGATGATCATGTTTTGTAACCAAGTTATCGGCAACTGGTAGGAGCCATATGGTTGTCGCTTTATTGTATGCAATGCAATTGCGCTGTAATGCTTTACTTTATCACTAAGCGGTAGTGATAGTCGTGGAAGCATAACATTGGCGAGACGACAACGATGCTACGATGGTGATCAAGGTGTCGCGCCGGTGACGATGGTGATCACGACAGTGCTCTGAAGATGGAGATCACAAGCACAAGATGATGATGGCCATATCATTTCACTTATATTGATTCCATGTGATGTTTATCTTTTATGCATCTTATCTTGCTTTGATTGATGGTAGCATTTTAAGATGATCTCTCACTAATTATCAAGAAGTGTTCTCCCTGAGTATGCACCGTTGTGAAAGTTCTTCGTGCTGAGACACCACGTGATGATCGGGTGTGATAGGCTCTACGTTCAAATACAACGGGTGCAAAACAATTGCACACGCAGAATACTCAGGTTATACTTGGCGAGCCAAGCATATACAGATATGGCCTCGAAACACGGAGACCGAAAGGTCGAGCGTGAATCATATAGTAGATATGATCAACATAGTGATGTTCACCATTGAAGCTACTCCATATCACGTGATGATCGGACATGGTTTAGTTGATTTGGATCACGTGATCACTTAGAAGATTAGAGGGATGTCTTTCTAAGTGGGAGTTCTTAAGTAATATGATTAATTGAACTTTAAATTTATCATGAACTTAGTCCTGGTAGTATTTTGCAAATTATGTTGTAGATCAATAGCTCGCGTTGTTGCTTTCATGTGTTTATTTTGATATGTTCCTAGAGAAAATTGTGTTGAAAAATGTTAGTAGCAATGATGCGGATTGGATCCGTGATCTGAGGTTTATCCTCATTGCTGCACAGAAGAATTATGTCTTTGATGCACCGCTAGGTGACAGACCTATTGCAGGAGCAGATGCAGACATTATGAACGTTTGGCTAGCTCAATATGATGACTACTTGATAGTTTAGTGCACCATGCTTAACGGCTTAGAATCGGGACTTCAAAGACGTTTTGAACGTCATGGAACATATGAGATGTTCCAGGAGTTGAAGTTAATATTTCAAGCAAATACCCGAGTTGAGAGATATGAAGTTTCGAACAAGTTCTATAGCTAAAAGATGGAGGAGAATCGCTCAACTAGTGAGCATGTGCTCAGATTGTCTCGGTACTACAATTGCTTGAATCAAGTGGGAGTTAATCTTCCAGATAAAATAGTGATTAACAGAATTCTCTAGTCATCATCACCAAGTTAGTAGAACTTCGTGATGAACTATGATATGCAAGGGATAACGGAAACGATTCCCAAGCTCTTCGTAATGCTGAAATTGACGAAGGTAGAAATCGAGAAAAACATCAAGTGTTGATGGTAGACAAGACCACTAGTTTCAAGAAAAGGGCAGAGAGAAGAAGGGGAACTTCAAGAAGAACAGTAAGCAAGTCGCTGCTCAAGTGAAGAAGCCCAAGTCTGGTCCTAAGCCTGAGACTAAGTGCTTCTACTGCAAAGGGACTGGTCACTGGAAGCGGAACTACCCCAAGTGATTGGCGGATAAGAAGGATGGCAAAGTGAACATAAGTATATTTGATATACATGTTATTGATGTGTACTTTACTAGTGTTTATAGCAACCCCTCAGTATTTGATACTAGTTCAGTTGCTAAGATTAGTAACTCGAAACGGGAGTTGCAGAATAAACAGAGACTAGTTAAGGGTGAAGTGACGATGTGTGTTGGAAATGGTTCCAAGATTGATATGATCATCATCGCACACTCCCTATAATTTCGGGATTAGTGTTGAACCTAAATAAGTGTTATTTGGTGTTTGCGTTGAGCATGAATATGATTTGATCATGTTTATTGTAATACGGTTATTCATTTAAGTGAGAGAATAAATTGTTGTTCTGTTTACATGAATAAAACCTTATATGGTTACACACCCAATGAAAATAATTCGTTGGATCTCGATCATAGTGATACACATAATCATAATATTGAAACCAAAAGATGCAAAGTTAATAATGATAGTGCAACTTATTTGTGGCACTGCCATTTAGGTTATATTGGTGTAAAGCGCATGAAGAAACTCCATGCTGATGGGCTTTTTGGAATCACTTGATTATGAATCAGTTGATGCTTGCGAACCATGCCTCATGGGCAAGATGACTAAGACCCTGTTCTTCGGAACAATGGAGCGAGCAACAGATTTGTTGGAAATCATACATACTGATGTATGTGGTCCGATGAATATTGAGGCTCGTGACAGGTATCATTATTTTCTGATCTTCATAGATGATTTGAGCAGATATGAGTATATCTACTTAATGAAACATAAGTCTGAAACATTTGAAAAGTTCAAAGAATTTCAGAGTGAAGTTGAAAATCATCGTAACAAGAAAATTAAATTCCTGCGATTTGATCGTGGAGGAGAATATTTGAGTTACGAGTTTGGTGTACATTTGAAACAATGCGGAATAGTTTCGCAACTCACGCCACCCGGAACACCACAGCGTAATGGTGTGTCCGAACGTCGCAATCGTACTTTACTAGATATGGTGCGATCTATGGTGTCTCTTACCGATCTACCAATATCGTTTTGGGGTTATGCATTAAAGACAGCTGCATTCACGTTTAAAAGGGCACCATCTAAGTCACCATCTAAATCCGTTGAGACGAGACAATCTGAAGTGTGGTTTGGTAAGAAACCAAAGTTGTCGTTTCTTAAAGTTTGAGGTTGCAATGCTTATGTGAAAATGTTTCAACCTGATAAGCTCAAACCCAAATCAGAGAAATGTGTCTTCATAGGATATCCAAAGAAAACTATTGGATACACCTTCTATCATAGATCCGAAGGAAAAACTTTTGTTGCTAAATTCGGAAACTTTCTAGAGAAGGAGTTTCTCTCGAAAGAAGTGAGTGGGAGGAAAGTAGAACTTGATGAGGTAACTGTACCTGCTCCATTATTGGAAAGTAGTACATCACAGAAACCAGTTTCTGTGACACCTACACCAATTAGTGAGGAAGCTAATGATGATGATCATGTAACTTCAGATCAAGTTACTACCGAACCTCATAGGTAAAACCAGAGTGAGATCCGCACCAGAGTGGTACGGTAATCCAGTTCTGGAGGTCATGTTACTTGACCATGACGAACCTATGAACTATGAGGAAGCGATGATGAGCCCAGATTCCGCGAAATGGCTTGAGGCCATGAAATCTGAGATGAGATCCATGTATGAGAACAAAGTATGGACTTTGATTGACTTGCCCAATGATCGGCGAGCCATTGAGATTAAATGGATCTTCAAGAGGAAGACGGACGCTGATAGTAGTGTTACTATCTACAGAGCTAGAATTGTCGCAAAAAGGTTTTCGACAAGTTCAAGGTGTTGACTACGATGAGAGTTTCTCACTCGTATCTATGCTTAAGTCTGTCCGAATCATGTTAGCAATTGCCGCATTTTATGAAATCCGGCAAATGGATAAACAAAACTGCATTCCTTAATGGATTTATTAAAGAAGAGTTGTATATGATACAACCAGAAGGTTTTGTCAATCCTAACAGTGCTAACAAAATGTGCAAACTCCAGCGATCCGTCTATGGACTGGTGCAAGCATCTCAGAGTTGGAATATGCCCTTTGATGAGATGATCAAAGCATATAGTTTTATACAGACTTGCGGTGAAGCCTGTATTTACAAGAAAGTGAGTGGGAGCACTACAACATTTCTGATAAATATATGTGAATGACATATTGTTTATTGGAAATCATGTAGAATTATTCTGCAAAGCATAAAGGAGTGTTTTGAAAGAAAGACCTCGGTGAAGCTGCTTACATATTAAGCATCAAGATCTATAGAGATAGATCAAGACGCTTGATAAGTTTTTTTTCAATGAGTACATACCTTGACAATATTTTGAAGTAGTTCAAAAATGGAACAGTCAAAGAAAGAGTTCTTGGCTGTGTTACAAGGTGTGAAATTGAGTAAGACTCAAAGCCCGACCACGGCAGAAGATAGAAAGAGAATGAAAGTCATTCCCTATGCCTCAGCCATAGGTTCTATAAAGTATGCCATGCTGTGTATCAGATCTATTTTATACCCTACACTGTGTTAAGCAAGGGAGTACAATAGTGATCTAAGAGTAGATTACTGGACAGCAGTCAAAATTATCCTTAGTGGAATAAGGAAATATTTCTCAATTATGAGGTGACAAAAAGTTCGTCGTAAAAAGTTACGTCGATGCAAGTTTTGATACAGATCTGGATGACTCTAAGTCTTGATCTAGATACATATTGAAAGTGGGAGCAATTAGCTAGAGTAGCTCCGTGCAGAGCATTGTAGACATAGAATTCGCAAAATACTTACGAATTTGTATGTGACAGACCCGTTGTAATATTATCTCACAAGCAAAACATGATCACACCTTAGTACTCTTTGGGTGTTAATCACATAAACGATGTGAACTAGATTATTGACTCTAGTAAACCCTTTGGATATAGGTCACATGATGATGTGAACTATGGGTCTGAATCACATGGTGATGTGAACTATTAGTGTTGGATCACATGGCGATGTGAACTAGATTATTGACTCTAGTGCAAGTGGGAGATTGAAGGAAATATGCCCTAGAGGCAATAATAAAGTTATTATTTATTTCCTTATATCATGATAAATGTTTATTATTCATGCTAGAATTGTATTAACCGGAAACATAATACATGTGTGAATACATAGACAAACAGAGTGTCACTAGTATGCCTCTACTTGACTAGCTCGTTAATCGAAGATGGTTATGTTTCCTAACCATGAACAAAAGAGTTGTTATTTGATTAACGGGATCACATCATTAGAAGAATGATGTGATTGACATGACCCATTCCATTAGCTTAGCACCCGATCGTTTAGTATGTTGCTATTGCTTTCTTCATGACTTATACATGTTCCTATGACTATGAGATTATGCAACTCCCGTTTACCGGAGGAACACTTTGTGTGCTACCAAACTGTTGGGGAACGTTGCAGAAAACAAAAATTTTCCTACGGTTTCACCAAGATCCATCTAGGAGTTCATCTAGCAACGAGTGATCGGATTGCATCTACATACCTTTGTAGATCACGCGCGGAAGCGTTCAAAGAACGGGGATGAGGAAGTCATACTCGACGTGATCCAAATCACCGGAGATCCTAGCGCCGAATGGATGGCACCTCCGCGTTCAACACACGTACGGTCAGCGTAACGTCTCCTTCTTCTTGATCCAGCAAGGGGGGAGGAGAGGTTGAGGAAGATGGCTCCAGCAGCAGCACGACGGCGTGGTGGTGATGGAGCTGCAGTACTCCGGCAGGGCTTCGCCAAGCTCTATGGAGGAGGAGGATGTGTTGGAGAGGGAGAGGGAGGCACCAAAGGCTTGGATTGAGAGGCCCTCCTTTCCCCACTATATATAGGGAGTCCAAGGGGGGGCGCCGGCCCTAGGAGATCCAATCTCCTAGGGGGGTGCGGCCAAGGGAGGAATCCCTCCTCCCCAAGGCACCTAGGAGGTGCCTTCCCCCTTTGGGACTCTTCCCTTCCTTGAACCCTAGGCGCATGGGCCTCTTGGGGCTGGTGCCCTTGGCCCATATAGGCCAAGGCGCACCCCCTACAGCCCATGTGGCCCCCCGGGGCAGGTGGCCCCACCCGGTGGACCCCCGGGACCCTTCCGGTGGTCCCAATACAATATCGGTGACCCCGAAACTTGTCCCGATGCCCGAAATAGCACTTCCTATATATAATTCTTTACCTCCGGACCATTCCGGAACTCCTCGTGACGTCCGGGATCTCATACGGGACTCCGAACAATATTCGGGTTACTGCATATACATATCCCTACAACCCTAGCGTCACCGAACCTTAAGTGTGTAGACCCTACGGGTTCGGGAGACATGTAGACATGACCGAGATGACTCTCCGGCCAATAACCAACAGCAGGATCTGGATACCCATGTTGGCTCCCACATGCTCCTCGATGATCTCATCGGATGAACCACGATGTCGAGGATTCAAGCAACCCCGCATACAATTCCCTTCGTCAATCGGTATGTTACTTGCCCGAGATCCGATCGTCGGTATCCCAATACCTCGTTCAATCTCGTTACCGGCAAGTCACTTTACTCGTACGGTAATGCATGATCCCGTGACCAGACACTTGGTCTCTTTGAGCTCATTATGATGATGCATTACCGAGTGGGCCCAGTGATACCTCTCCGTCATACGAAGTGACAAATCCCAGTCTTGATCCGTGTCAACCCAACAGACACTTTCGGAGATACCTGTAGTATACCTTTATAGTCACCCAGTTACGTTGTGACGTTTGGCACACCCAAAGCACTCCTACGGTATCCGGGAGTTACACGATCTCATGGTCTAAGGAAAAGATACTTGACATTGGAAAACTCTAGCAAACGAACTATACGATCTTATGCTATGTTTAGGATTGGGTCTTGTCCATCACATCATTCTCCTAATGATGTGATCTCGTTATCAATGACATCCAATGTCCATAGTCAGGAAACCATGACTATCTGTTGATCAACGAGCTAGTCAACTAGAGGCTTACTAGGGACATGTTGGTGTCTATTATTCACACATGTATTACGATTTCCGGATAACACAATTATAGCATGAATAAAGACAATTATCATGAACAAGGAAATATAATAATAATGCTTTTATTATTGCCGCTAGGGCATATTTCCAACAGTCTCCCACTTGCACTAGAGTCAATAATCTAGTTACATTGTGATGAATCGAACACCCATGGAATTCTGGTGTTGATCATGTTTTGCTCTAGGGAGAGGTTTAGTCAACGGATCTGCTACATTCAGGTCCGTATGAACTTTATAAATATCTATGTCTCCATCTTGAACATTTTCACGAATGGAGTTGAAGCGACGCTTGATGTGCCTGGTCTTCTTGTGAAACCTGGGCTCCTTGGCAAGTGCAATAGCTCCAGTGTTGTCACAGAAGAGTTTGATTGGCCCCGACGCATTGGGTATGACTCCTAGGTCGGTGATGAACTCCTTCACCCAAATTGCTTCATGCGCTGCCTCCGAAGCTGCCATGTACTCCGCTTCACATGTAGATCCCGCCACGACGCTCTGCTTGCAACTGCACCAGCTTACTGCCCCACCATTCAAAATATACACGTATCCGGTTTGTGACTTTGAGTCATCCAGATCTGTGTCGAAGCTAGCATCAACGTAACCCTTTACGACGAGCTCTTCGTCACCTCCATAAATGAGAAATATTTCCTTAGTCCTTTTCAGGTACTTCAGGATATTCTTGACCGTTGTCCAGTGTTCCTTGCCGGGATTACTTTGGTACCTTCCTACCAAACTTATGGCAAGGTTTACATCAGGTCTGGTACACAGCATGGCATACATAATAGAACCTATGGCTGAGGCATAGGGGATGACACTCATCTCTTCTATATCTTCTGCCGTGGTCGGACATTGAGCTGAGCTCAATCTCACACCTTGTAACACAGGCAAGAACCCCTTCTTAGACTGATCCATATTGAACTTCTTTAATATCTTATCAAGGTATGTGCTTTGTGAAAGACCTATGAGGCGTCTTGATCTATATCTATAGATCTTGATGCCTAATATATAAGCAACTTCTCCAAGGTCCTTCATTGAAAAACTCTTATTCAAGTAGGCCTTAATGCTGTCCAAGAGTTCTATATCATTTCTCATCAAAAGTATGTCATCTACATATAATATGAGAAATGCTACAGAGCTCCCACTCACTTTCTTGTAAACACTGGCTTCTCCATAAGTCTGTGTAAACCCAAACGCTTTGATCATCTCATCAAAGCGAATGTTCCAACTCCGAGATGCTTGCACCAGCCCATAAATCGAGCGTTGGAGCTTGCACACCTTGTTAGCATTCTTAGGATCGACAAAACCTTCCGGCTGCATCATATACAATTCTTCCTTAAGGAAACCATTAAGGAATGCCGTTTTGACGTCCATTTGCCATATTTCATAATCATAGAATGCGGCAATTGCTAACATGATTCGGACGGACTTTAGCTTCACTACTTGTGAGAAAGTCTCATCGTAGTCAACCCCTTGAACTTGTCGATAACCCTTAGTGACAAGCCGAGCTTTATAGATGGTCACATTACCATCCGCGCCTGTCTTCTTCTTAAAGATCCATTTATTTTCTATGGCTCGCCGCTCAACAGGCAAGTCAGTCAAAGTCCATACTTCGTTTTCATACATGGATCCTATCTCGGATTTCATGGCTTCTAGCCATTTGTCAGAATCCGGGCCCGTCATCGCTTCTTCATAGTTCGAAGGTTCACCGTTGTCCAATAACATGATTTCCAAGACAGGGTTTCCGTACCAATCTGGTGCGGAACGTGTCCTTGTGGACCTTCGAATTTCGGTAGGAGCTTGATCAGAAGTATCTTGATCATCATCATTAACTTCTTCTCTAGTCGGTGCAGGCACCTCAGGAACATTTTCTTGAGTTGCGCCATTTTTCGGTTCAAGAGGTAATACTTCATCAAGTTCTACTTTCCTCCCACTTACTTCTTTCGAGAGAAACTCTTTCTCTAGAAAGGATCCATTCTTGGCACCAAAGATCTTGCCTTCGGATCTGAGGTAGAAGGTATACCCAATAGTTTCTTTAGGGTATCCTATGAAGACGCATTTTTCCGACTTGGGTTCGAGCTTTTCAGGTTGAAGTTTCTTGACATAAGCATCGCATCCCCAAACTTTTAGAAACGACAGCTTAGGTTTCTTCCCAAACCATAATTCAAACGATGTCGTCTCAACGGATTTCGACGGAGCCCTATTTAAAGTGAATGCGGTAGTCTCTAAAGCATAGCCCCAAAAAGATAGCGGTAAATTGGTAAGAGACATCATAGATCGCACCATATCTAATAGAGTGCGATTACGACGTTCGGACACACCGTTTCGCTGAGGTGTTCCAGGCGGCGTGAGTTGTGAAACTATTCCACATTTTCTTAAGTGTGTGTCAAACTCGTGACTCAAGTATTCTCCTCCACGATCTGATCGCAGGAACTTGATTTTCCTGTCACGTTGATTCTCAACCTCACTCTGAAATTCCTTGAACTTTTCAAAGGTTTCAGACTTGTGTTTCATTAAGTAGACATACCCATATCTACTCAAGTCATCAGTGAGGGTGAGAACATAACGATAGCCACCGTGAGCCTCAACACTGATTGGACCGCACACATCAGTATGTATGATTTCCAATAAGTTGGTTGCTCGCTCCATTGTTCCTGAGAACGGAATCTTGGTCATTTTACCCATGAGGCATGGTTCGCACGTGTCAAATGATTCATAATCAAGAGACTCTAAAAGTCCATCAGCATGGAGCTTCTTCATGCGTTTGACACCTATGTGACCAAGGCGGTAGTGCCACAAGTATGTGGGACTATCATTATCAATCTTACATCTTTTGGTACTCACACTATGAACATGTGTAGCATTACGCTCGAGATTCATTAAGAATAAACCATTCACCATCGGAGCATGACCATAAAACATATCTCTCATATAAATAGAACAACCATTATTCTCGGATTTAAATGAGTAGCCATCTCGAATTAAACGAGATCCTGATACAATGTTCATGCTCAAAGCTGGCACTAAATAACAATTATTAAGGTTTAAAACTAATCCCGAAGGCAAATATAGAGGCAGCGTGCCGAAGGCGATCACATTGACCTTGGAACCATTCCCGACGCGCATCGTTACCTCGTCCTTTGCCAGTCTTCGCTTATTCCGCAGCTCCTGCTTTGAGTTACAAATGTGAGCAACCGCACCGGTATCAAATACCCAGGAGCTACTACGAATACTGGTAAGGTACACATCAATTACATGTATATCACATATACCTTTTGTTTTGCCGGCCTTCTTGTCCGCTAAATATTTGGGGTAGTTCCGCTTCCAGTGACCACTTCCCTTGCAATAAAAGCACTTAGTCTCGGGCTTGGGTCCATTCTTTGGCTTCTTCCCGGCAGCTTGCTTGCCGGGCGCGGCAACTCCCTTGCCGTCCTTCTTGAAGGCTTTCTTACCTTGCCCTTCTTGAACTTAGTGGTTTTATTCACCATCAACACTTGATGTTCCTTTTTGACTTCTACCTCTGCTGATTTCAGCATTGCAAATACCTCAGGAATGGTCTTTTCCATCCCCTGCATATTGAAGTTCATCACAAAGCTCTTGTAGCTTGGTGGAAGCGACTGGAGGATTCTGTCAATGACCACGTCATCCGGGAGATTAACTCCCAGCTGAGTCAATCGGTTATGTAACCCAGACATTGTGAGTATGTGCTCACTGACAGAACTATTTTCCTCCATCTTACAGCTGAAGAACTTGTCGGAGACTTCATATCTCTCGACCCGGGCATGAGCTTGGAAAACCATTTTCAGCTCTTCGAACATCTCGTATGCTCCATGTCTCTCAAAACGTTTTTGGAGCCCCGGTTCTAAGCTGTAAAGCATGCCGCACTGAACAATCATCAGCACGTGTCTGCCAAGCGTTCATATCGTCTTGGTTCTGTGGGACGGGTGCATCACCTAGCGGTGCTTGTAGGACATAATCTTTCTTGGCAGCTATGAGGATGATCCTCAGATTCCGGACCCAGTCCGTATAGTTGCTGCCATCGTCTTTCAGCTTGGTTTTCTCTAGGAACGCGTTGAAGTTGAGGACAACGTTGGCCATTTGATCTACAAGACATATTGTAAAGATTTTAGACTAAGTTCATGATAATTAATTTCATCTAATCAAATTATTTAATGAACTCCCACTCAGATAGACATCCCCCCAGTCATCTAAGTATAACATGATCCGAGTTAACTAGGCCGTGTCCGATCATCACGTGAGACGGACTAGTCAACATCGGTGAACATCTTCATGTTGATCGTATCTTCTATACGACTCATGCTCGACCTTTCAGTCTTCTGTGTTCCGAGGCCATGTCTGTACATGCTAGGCTCGTCAAGTCAACCTAAGTGTTTGCATGTGTAAATCTGTCTTACACCCGTTATATGTGAACGTTAGAATCTAACACCCGATCATCACGTGGTGCTTCGAAACAACGTACTGTCGCAACGGTGCATAGTTAGGGGGAACACTTTCTTGAAATTATTATGAGGGATCATCTTATTTACTACCGTCGTTCTAAGTAAACAAGATGCAAAACATGATAAACATCACATGCAATCAAATAATAATAGTGACATGATATGGCCAATATCACATAGCTCCTTTGATCTCCATCTTGGGGCTCCATGATCATCTTGTCACCGGCATGACACCATGATCTCCATCATCATGATCTCCATCATTGTGTCTCCATGAAGTTGCTCGCCAACTATTACTTCTACTACTATGGATAACGCGTTTAGCAATAAAGTAAAGTAATTTACATGGCGTTTCTCAATGACACGCAGGTCATACAAAAAATAAAGACAACTCCTATGGCTCCTGCCGGTTGTCATACTCATCGACATGCAAGTCGTGATTCCTATTACAATAGCATGAACATCTCATACATCACATATATATCATTCATCATTCATCACAACTTTGGCCATATCATATCACAAAGCACTTGCTGCAAAAACAAGTTAGACGTCCTCTAATTGTTGTTGCATGTTTTACGTGGCTGAAGTAGGGTTCTAGCAAGAACGTTTTCTTACCTACGTGAAAGCCAGAACATGATTTGTCAACTTCTATTTACCCTTCATAAGGACCCTTTTCATCGAATCCGCTCCAACTAAAGTGGGAGAGACAGCCACCCGCCAGCCACCTTATGCAACTTGTGCATGTTAGTCGGTGGAACCGGTCTCACGTAAGCGTACGTGTAAGGTTGGTCCGGGACGCTTCATCCCACAATACCGTTGAAGCAAGATAAGACTAGTAGCGGCAAGAAAGTTGACAACATCAACGCCCACAACAAATTGTGTTCTACTCGTGCAAGAGAACTACGCATAGACCTAGCTCATGATGCCACTGTTGGGGAACGTTGCAGAAAACAAAAATTTTCCTACGATTTCACCAAGATCCATCTAGGAGTTCATCTAGCAACGAGTGATCGGATTGCATCTACATACCTTTGTAGATCACGCGCGGAAGCGTTCAAAGAACGGGGATGAGGAAGTCGTACTCGACATGATCCAAATCACCGGAGATCCTAGCGCCGAACGGACGGCACCTCCGCGTTCAACACACGTACGAACATCGTAACGTCTCCTTCTTCTTGATCCAGCAAGGGGGAAGGAGAGGTTGAGGAAGATGGCTCCAGCAGCAGCACGACGGCGTGGTGGTGATGGAGCTGCAGTACTCCGGCAGGGCTTCGCCAAGCTCTATGGAGGAGGAGGATGTGTTGGAGAGGGAGAGGGAGGCACCAAAGGCTTGGATTGAGAGGCCCTCCTTTCCCCACTATATATGGGGAGTCCAAGGGGGGGGGCGCAGGCCCTAGGAGACCCAATCTCCTAGGGGGGTGCGGCCAAGGGAGGAATCCCTCCTCCCCAAGGCACCTAGGAGGTGCCTTCCCCCTTTGGGACTCTTCCCTTCCTTGAACCCTAGGCGCATGGGCCTCTTGGGGCTGGTGCCCTTGGCCCATATAGGCCAAGGCGCACCCCCTACAGCCCATGTGGCCCCCCGGGGCAGGTGGCCCCACCCGGTGGACCCCCGGGACCCTTCCGGTGGTCCCGGTACAATACCGGTGACCCCGAAACTTGTCCCGATGCCTGAAATAGCACTTCCTATATATAATTCTTTACCTCCGGACCATTTCGGAACTCCTCTTGACGTCCAGGATCTCATCCGGGACTCCGAACAACATTCGGGTTACTGCATATACATATCCCTACAACCCTAGCGTCACCGAACCTTAAGTGTGTAGACCCTACGGGTTCGGGAGACATGTAGACATGACCGAGACGACTCTCCGGCCAATAACCAATAGCGGGATCTGGATACTGTCGGGGGGATGCTGATTCCACCAACACCTATGGGGACAGGGCCCCTTTCGGTTCGGTGGGGGGCGAAGAGCGCACAAAGAGCGAATCGAGGCAGTACACGCGGGCGATTTTACCCAGCTTCGGGCCGCACGGATGCGTAAAACCCTACTGCTGCTTGTTTGTGTATATTGGATTCTTGCTCAGGAGCGATGGACGCTGCTGGACTGAGCGTGAGAGTGTTCCTGGTGTTGAATGAGCCGAACTGGCCGAACCTGCTGAACCCCTTCTACGTTGCGCTTGGGCCTCCTTTTATACTCTCAAGGGGTCACCGACAGGGGGTAACGTAGACAAGAAGGGTAAAAATGGAAAAGGATGCGGTAGGTGCAGCTACCGCTACTGTGGATACAGTGCGCCCTACCTAACTCTGACGGCAGGGGACAAGGGCATTAAATGCCTGTCTGAGTCTCCTAAACAGTGCAAAAGGTGACCGTTAGGAGCGCCACCGTTTGCCACGATAGGCTTCTCTTCTTCTCCACTTGCCACCACGTACCCCTAGCTGCACGGCCTCCTGTCACGTGTGCTTGGGAGAGTCCTAGAGCGACACATTAGCAGGTGTGCTGGAGCGCGGGCACGAAGTGGGGGTTTCCCGCGGCAAGCTCCTTGCCGCGGCCGTCGTCTTGTCGCGTCCGGAAGCTTGTCGCTCGCCGGATCTTGCCGGGACGCAGGGCGCGTCGCGGCAAGCTTTCTTGGTATGCCTTGAGTGGCCTTCCCGGCAAGCTCCTCTTGCCGGGGTCTTGTCTCTTCCCGGCAAGATCCTCTTGCCGGGGCCTTGGTTGGCCTTCCCGGCAAGCTCCTCTTGTCGGGGCCTTGGTTGGCCTTCCCGGCAAGCTCCTCTTGCCGGGGCCTTGGTTTGAGTACTTTGTTCTTGAATGGTCTTCAAGGGAACCACGGAGGGTCCTGGAGGTCACCCGGCAAGCCTTGCAGCTGGGCGCTGCAACTGTCCGTGCACGAGTTCGGGGTAATAGGGTACCCCTACTCTAGTACACCGACAGGAGCCCCCGGGCCTGGGCCATACACGGTGCCGAGCGCTGTTGGGCCAGGCCCAAAACAGTGCACGGGCACGCGCGGCCTAGGTCACGCCGAATCTAACTCCGCTCCCACCGTGCACGCCCAGAACGGCACGCGTCAAACGCGGCGTCGTGGGTGAGATCGTGGGTGGCGTGCGTGGGGCTAAGCCCCCCGAGCATGCGTCAGGGCACGATGATGGGGACGGTTCACGCCCTCCTCCCTAAACGGAGGTAGGTGTGGGGGCGTGGTGCATTTACTGGACGGGGCCGGTGCGCGGTTTTCGGGACGTCCACTCCCCGCGTTCATGGGGCGGAGCGAGGCCGCCTCATCTGTCGCCTTGGTTCTGCATCCCCGCCACGCGGCTCCCATGCGCTTGGGGTCACGGACGGTGGAGTGGGAAACTGGGCCGTCGCGAGCGGGTTGGCCCCGACTCCCTGCCCTTCCCGTGCCTTGATTCGCTGAGCGGGGCGGACGAGCCCCCACCTCGCTCCTTTAGAAAGAGCGGGATGGGAGCACAGAAACCCGCACTCTCTCATCTTCTCCTTTCTTCAGCTTCTGCTCCCCTTTCTCTCATCTCCCATGGAGAAAGGGAACCCAGGCCCTTCATCGGTGGCGGCGAGGGTCGCCGCCAGACAGCGCATCTCTCCCTCTTCCGTGCCCGTGGTGGCAGAGCCAGCCATAAGGGGAAGAGGGAGGGGGCGAGGTCGAGGACGAGGTCGAGGCGCTCGGGGAAGAGGCGGACGGGGCGGCGCGTCAACTTCACCTCCGCCGGCGGCTCCTCCCCCCACGGCGGTCCATATAGGGGACGACCCTTGCGAATTCTTCGTCAGGCTGCGCCGGGCGCCTCGTCGTCGCCTCCGGCTTCCAGCTCCGTTTGCGCGCGCGATGGAGTTGGACCCGCCCGAGACGCTGAGACTGCACATGAGGGGCTGTGGGATCAGCGGCACGCGAGTCCGCGTTGCATTCCCAGCCCCTAATGTGATGTATCTTGATCGAGGGTGGAAGACGTTCGCCCACATCCACAGCTTGACGGAGGGGTTTACCCTCCATTTTAAGTTGATGGAGGGCGATCTCCTCTCCGTCAAGGCCTTCGGGTGCTTCGGCACTCGGGCGAAGTGCTGCGTGGACAGCTCCTCCGACAGCGAAGGCTCCTCCTCGAGTGAGAGCGATGAGGAGGGGAGTGACAGCGATGATGAGGGCAGCGGGCGGCGGAGCGGCGGGTCCGACTAGGCGTCGGACGCCGCTTTGCGCGGCACCGGCGACCCCATCATCCGCGTCGCCGGCTTCTTGAACTCCCCGGGGTCGTCTCCTTGGGCGGCTGGCGTAGGGAGGCTGCGGAAGGGGAAGAGGGCTGGCGACAAGGCCGTCAGGTCGGAGTACGAGGGCGTGGTCCCCTCGACAGCATGCTGACGTCCTGCCGCCCCGTCTTCGAGCCCCGCTTCCAGCGCCGCCGTCGCCGTCCAGCCTTCGGACGGCCCCCGGGATGTTCCCTTGGTGTCTTCTGGCACCCGTAGCTCGCCTAGGTACTCCTTTTGCCCTTTTCGCCTCCTTGACCTGCCTCCTGAAAAGAGGGACATGAAAGGGATTACGGGCATCTTATCTTTTTAATTTGTAAGCCTTCGGGCCTTAGCTGTATCTAGAACTTGTAATCCTCTCTTTCATGTTTTTCATCCTCTATGGACTATACCTAAGTGGGATGTTTTTTAATGAAAAGGGGATGCTTGCCGGGTTATTTGTCTCGCGAGTTAAACCCACGCCAAGAAGCAAATCCTTGGTATCCCTCGGACAGACATTTCATCTCCCGGCAACAGACCCTGCCGCCTTCCCACGTCGCTCGACCTTTCTCACGCTTTTGACGGAGGCAGGAACGAGGTGGGTGTGGTCTCCTCGTTTCATCCCTTTGCTGCCGCGACTACGACCAAACTTGGCCCCGAGAACGAGCCCCAGGGCCTAGAGTCGAGGGAGCACGGCAGTTTCCGGGAAGAAACGTGGTTTTGCATTCCCCAGTCCATAAGAGGATGCATGATGAGGGATGAAAGACTTATCTGATATTGCAGCCCTCGGCAACTCTGGTTTGCCGTGGACGATTCTTGGCACTCATAGCCCCCAGCGATACTGGCTTGCCGGGAAGGCTTTTATCTTCAGCAGAGAACTTTGACGTTCTCGATGCCGGCTTCCGGCAAGCTCGTTGCCAGGAAGGCTTTTATCTTTAGCATAGAACTTTGACGTTCTCGATGCCGGCTTCCGGCAAGCTCGTTGCCAGGAAGGCTTTTATCTTCAGCAGAGAACTTTGATGTTCTCGATGCCGGCTTCCGGCAAGCTCGTTGCCAGGAAGGCTTTTATCTTCAGCAGAGAACTTTGACGTTCTCGATGCCGGCTTCCGGCAAGCTCGTTGCCAGGAAGGCTTTTATCTTCAGCAGAGAACTTTGACGTTCTCGATGCCGGCTTCCGGCAAGCTAGTTGCCAGGAAGGCTTTCATCTTCAGCAGAGAACTTTGACGTTCTCGATGCCGGCTTCCGGCAAGCTAGTTGCCAGGAAGGCTTTCATCTTCAACAGAGAACTTTGACGTTCTCGATGCCGGCTTCCGGCAAGCTTGTTGCCAGGAAGGCTTTCATCTTCAGCAGAGAACTTTGACGTTCTCGATGCCGGCTTCCGGCAAGCTCGTTGCCAGGAAGGCTTTTATCTTCAGCAGAGAACTTTGACGTTCTCGATGCCGGCTTCCGGCAAGCTCGTTGCCAGGAAGGCTTTTATCTTCAGCAGAGAACTTTGACGTTCTCGATGCCGGCTTCCGGCAAGCTCGTTGCCGGGAAGGCTTTTATCTTCAGCAGAGAACTTTGACGTTCTCGATGCCGGCTTCCGGCAAGCTAGTTGCCAGGAAGGCTTTTATCTTCAGCAGAGAACTTTGACGTTCTCGATGCCGGCTTCCGGCAAGCTTGTTGCCAGGAAGGCTTTTGGCGAAGAACTTCGTTGTTCTTGACACCGGCTCCCGGCAAGATCGTTGCCGAAAAGGCTTATGGCGAAGAACTTCGTCGTTCTTGACGCCGGCTCCCGACAAGATCGTTGCCGGAAAGACTTATGGCGAAGAACTTCATCGTTCTTGACACCGGCTCCCGGCAAGATCGTTGCCGGAAAGGCTTATGGCGAAGAACTTCGTCGTTCTTGACGCCGGCTCCCGGCAAGATCGTTGCCGGAAAGGCTTATGGCGAAGAACTTCGTCGTTCTTGACACCGGCTCCTAGCAAGATCGTTGCCGGAAAGGCTTATGGCGAAGAACTTCGTCGTTCTTGACGCCGGCTCCCGGCAAGATCGTTGCCGGAAAGGCTTATGGCGAAGAACTTCCTCGTTCTTGACGCCGGCTCCCGACAAGATCGTTGCCGGAAAGATTGGCCCTAGGGGCGTTGCCAGCCCCCGGGCCATGACTGCATTTAAACATGACAAGTGATTAGCATCCGAAGTGCACTTAACTCGCTTGCGAATTTCAACTTTTGCTGCATATTCCCTATGCCTGCTGGAATGCTTTCCGGTGCGTACGATCCAGCCAGTAGCGCTTGAGGGAACGGGCCCTTAGCGGCTATTCGGGAACATTGCCTCCCGGAAAGGTTTACCTTCTTGGTTCTAGCGCAACCGCACAAGTTGCCGAGCGGACTCGAGGCAACATGGGGCGCAACTAGCCCCGAGAAGGCTCCTCGGCATACAGGTCTATGCAGAAATCTCAAATAAATAGCGCATGCTATCTTCCTGTTCAACCTCTCTTTGTACATCCACCCTACGCTTTCTAGGGAAACTTGCCGGTGCAGGCACCCTTGCCGCGAGCGCCGAGTGCGGAACTTCAGCAGCCTGCTGGCGGGGTCGCTACCGACAAGCAATCTTGTCGCAACTAGTTGCAGCTCGCTTAAGTTGTTGAGCGGATTCGAAACAAAGTAAGGGCGCTAGCGGCTCACTTAAGTTGCTGAGCGGACTCGAAGCAAAGTAAGGGCACTAGCAGCTCACTTAAGTTGTTGAATGGACTCGAAACAAAGTAAGGGCGCAACTAGCTACGAGTTGATTCCTCCGCGCACAGGTTTTCCGTACAAAGAACAAGATCTCCGAGGCGGATAACCTTATATAGAAAGGAAATATCTAAAGTTTCGCACGACTTAGCTTTTTCTGTTGCCGCACTAGGGTCGTTCTTTTACACGCCCGCTCCTTAGGAGCCATGACGATGAAGAACAGCTGAGCCTTGTGTGCACGCCAGATCGGATTCGCACAATCTCGATGCCCCCTACCTGGCGCGCCAGAGATGTCGGGGGGATGCTGATTCCACCAACACCTATGGGGACAGGGCCCCTTTAGGTTCGGTGGGGGGCGGAGAGCGCACAAAGAGCGGATCAAGGCAGTACACGCGGGCGATTTTACCCAGCTTCGGGCCGCACGGATGCGTAAAACCCTACTGCTGCTTGTTTGTGTATATTGGATTCTTGCTCAGGAGCGATGGACGCTGCCGGACTGAGCGTGAGAGTGTTCCTGGTGTTGAATGAGCCGAACTGGCCGAACCTGCTGAACCCCTTCTACGTTGCGCTTGGGCCTCCTTTTATACTCTCAAGGGGTCACCGACAGGGGGCAACGTAGACAAGAAGGGTAAAAATGGAAAAGGATGCGGTAGGTGCAGCTACCGCTACTGTGGATACAGTGCGCCCTACCTAACTCTGATGGCAGGGGACAAGGGCATTAAATGCCTGTCTGAGTCTCCTAAACAGTGCAAAAGGTGACCGTTAGGAGCGCCACCGTTTGCCACGATAGGCTTCTCTTCTTCTCCACTTGCCACCATGTACCCCTAGCTACACGGCCTCCTGCCACGTGTGCTTGGGAGAGTCCTAGAGCGACACGTTAGCAGGTGTGCTGGAGCGCGGACACGAAGTGGGGGTTTCCCGCGGCAAGCTCCTTGCCGCGGCCGTCGTCTTGTCGCGTCCGGAAGCTTGTCGCTCGCCGGATCTTGCCGGGACGCAGGGCGCGTCGTGGCAAGCTTTCTTGGTATGCCTTGAGTGGCCTTCCCGGCAAGCTCCTCTTGCCGGGGTCTTGTCTCTTCCCGGCAAGATCCTCTTGCCGGGGCCTTGGTTGGCCTTCCCGGCAAGCTCCTCTTGCCGGGGCCTTGGTTGGCCTTCCCGGCAAGCTCCTCTTGCCGGGGCCTTGGTTTGAGTACTTTGTTCTTGAATGGTCTTCAAGGGAACCACGGAGGGTCCTGGCGGTCACCCGGCAAGCCTTGCAGCTGGGCGCTGCAACTGTCCGTGCACGAGTTCGGGGTAATAGGGTACCCCTACTCTAGTACACCGACAGATACCCATGTTGGCTCCCGCATGCTCCTCGATGATCTCATCGGATGAACCACGATGTCGAGGATTCAAGCAACCCCGCATACAATTCCCTTCGTCAATCGGTATGTTACTTGCCCGAGATCCGATCGTCGGTATCCCAATACCTCGTTCAATCTCGTTACCGGCAAGTCACTTTACTCGTACCGTAATGCATGATCCCGTGACCAGACACTTGGTCACTTTGAGCTCATTATGATGATGCATTACCGAGTGGGCCCAGTGATACCTCTCTGTCATACGGAGTGACAAATCCCAGTCTTGATCCGTGTCAACCCAACAGACACTTTCGGAGATACCCGTAGTATACCTTTATAGTCACCCAGTTACGTTGTGACGTTTGGCACACCCAAAGCACTCCTACGGTATCCGGGAGTTACACGATCTCATGGTCTAAGGAAAAGATACTTGACATTGGAAAACTCTAGCAAACGAACTATACGATCTTATGCTATGTTTAGGATTGGGTCTTGTCCATCACATCATTCTCCTAATGATGTGATCTCGTTATCAATGACATCCAATGTCCATAGTCAGGAAACCATGACTATCTGTTGATCAACGAGCTAGTCAACTAGAGGCTTACTAGGGACATGTTGGTGTCTATTATTCACACATGTATTACGATTTCCGGATAACACAATTATAGCATGAATAAACACAATTATCATGAACAAGGAAATATAATAATAATGCTTTTATTATTGCCTCTAGGGCATATTTCCAACACAAACGTCACAACGTAACTAGGTGATTATAAAGGAACTCTACAGGTGTCTCCAAAGGTACATGTTGGGTTGGCGTATTTCGAGATTAGGATTTGTCACTCCGATTGTCGGAGAGGTATCTCTGGGCCCTCTCGGTAATGCACATCACATAAGCCTTGCAAGCATTTCAACTAATGAGTTAGTTGCGAGATGATGTATTACGAAACGAGTAAAGAGACTTGCCGGTAACGAGATTGAACTAGGTATTGAGATACCGACGATCGAATCTCGGGCAAGTAAAATACCGATGACAAAGGGAACAACGTATGTTGTTATGCGGTCTGACCGATAAAGATCTTCGTAGAATATGTAGGAGCCAATATGAGCATCCAGGTTCCGCTATTGGTTATTGACCGGAGACGTGTCTCGGTCATGTCTACATTGTTCTCGAACCCGTAGGGTCCGCACGCTTAAGGTTTCGATGACAGTTATATTATGAGTTTATGAGTTTTGATGTACCGAAGTTAGTTCGGAGTCCCGGATGTGATCACGGACATAACGAGGAGTCTCGAAATGGTCGAGACATAAAGATTGATATATTAGACGGCTATATTCGGACACCGGAAGTGTTCCGGGTGATTTCGGAGAAAACCGGAGAGCCGGAGGGTTACCGGAACCCTACCGGGAGAAGTAATGGGCCATATGGGCCTTAGTGGAGAGAGAGAGGGGCAGCCAGGGTGGGCCGCGCACCTCCTCCCCCTGGTCCGAATTGGACTAGGAGAGGGGGGCGGCGCCCCCCTTTCCTTCTCCCTCCCCACTTCCTTCCCCCTCCTAGTAGGAGTCCTACTCCTACTAGGAGGAGGACTCCTCCTGGCGCGCCAATAGGGGCCGACCGGCCTCCTCCCCTTGCTCCTTTACATATGGGGGCAGGGGGCACCCTTAGACACACAAGTTGATCCACGTGATCATATTCTTAGCCGTGTGCGGTGCCCCCTTCCACCATAATCCTCGATAATATTGTAGCGGTGCTTAGGCGAAGCCCTGCGATGGTAGTACATCAAGATCGTCACCACGCCGCCGTGCTGACGAAACTCTACCCCGACACTTTGCTGGATGAGAGTCCGGGGATCGTCATCGAGCTGAACGTGTGCTAAAACTCGGAGGTGACGTAGTTTCGGTGCTTGATCGGTCGGGCCGTGAAGACGTACGACTACATCAACCGCGTTGTGCTAACGCTTCCGTTGTCGGTCTACAAGGGTACGTAGATCACACTCTCCCCTCTCGTTGCTATGCATCACCATGATCTTGCGGGTGCGTAGGAATTTTTTTAAAATTACTACGTTCCCCAACAATTACCTGCAGACCAGAGATCAAATCCTAGTCCAAGCATTATTTTTGTTAAAAATCGAGAAGGCATGTGGGGCCATAAATGACGATTATACGAAAATTAGGAAGGCACGAGCGGGTGTGCCCGATAAAATCGGGGAGGATGTGCGGGAAAGGAAAGAAATCGGGAGGTCGTGCGGGAAAGGAAAGGAAATCGGGAGAGAATTGATGGCGTTAGATGCGTGTGGCAGTTTCGCAATCTGCCACACGGTTGCCATATACATATTTCGTATATATAAAGAACAATATCAATAAATATAAAAGTATATTTGGACATGCTACTATTTATCAATCATTGACATCAACAGACCGTGAATTAGGTTGTATCTGATCTAGAATTACATCTACATTCACACAATTATAACATAACATGTCATGACAGGGTACACTAGCATATGTTGGTTATAGTTCTTATTGTGAAGAACATTCATTGGACATAGTTGTTTTAGGGTCCATAGTGCACATAGATGATTGCTAGTATATAAAAAGTAAGTTATCATGGGCTAGCAAGATATATGTTCTCTCCCACTCAAACCCAGGGAGGAGATTTTCACTGGTGTTGGAGTGCGGGGAGGCCTCGATCTACCCGGTGGAGCTCATCTCAATAATATCGGTTTGTGGCGGCCTCGGTGGCTTGTTGGCATAACTTCTTGCCGACTTATCTAGTTAGTGAGGTTATGGTTTCTAGGGATTGTCGGCATGACGGGGTCAGTAACTTCATTTGCAATTTTGTTCTTCAGCTTCTTCGCCGCCACGTTGGTGCGGCCTTCGATGGCCTTGCGGAGCCTGTGAGTTTCTTTGGAGGTTGGGGTATTGGATTTGTGCATCTTCCGGTGGCGACCGATTTGAAGATTTCTTCTCTAGGATGCTCATCCCGCAGGGACATGGCTCTATTACTTCCCGTTTGCAATCAATAGCGACTGACTCGTTTCGGCGATAGAGACACGGTGACCATGGCACACCATGGTCTATTCAGGATGAAGAAGACAATCGACCCTCAGAGATCTTAATGTACTTTCTTTATTCTCAGAGAGGTGTGTACTGCTAGTTTGATCGATGGATCCAAGGCCTCCTTTAGAAATAAATGAATGCTAGTATAGAAAATGGCTATGCCCGAACTAAAAAACCACAACACTTATTTTGGATAGAAGGGAGTACATTTTTTTGTTTCTTTTTTGGGTGAAGCTTTATTTTTTCTAGGATCAAAGGAAAAAAAAACAGCTTCATGTGTGGGAAATGTAGTATGATTGCATATATCAAAATTTGAAATGTACATTTTTAGAACAATCCTCTAGGTTCTAGGATTTGCAAAACATAGGAGTTTTTTTAGCGCTATTGACCAATAAGAATTGTTACAAAGATTTGAAATATAGTGAAAATTCATGTGGGTGAGGTGACATTTGTCCCATGAACGCACGACTTTATCCCAGCCCAGCCCAGCCCAGCCCAGCCCATACATGCCGTCTCTCCTGACCACTCCCACGCGGGAACCCACTGGCGCCAACAGAAACTGAAAGCAGCCGGCAAGAACGACAGAGAGAGACACATCGGACGCCACGTCGTCGAAGGCGGCCTGCGCCGAACCAGCCGCGTATAGACAAGTCAGCACCACGCTGGCGCCCGCCGGTCCACTTGTCACCCGCTGGCGCGCTGGCAGGTCGCGGTTAGTGGAGGCTCCAATGACATGCAGGATTATGATCGGGGCTTTTAAAATTTAGATTAATCGCTAATGATGGGCGTAAGTGCGGTCTGGCAAATCCCGCCCTACTTTTCGAGTTTCCGGAGCAAGCTACCCCTCTTGGCACGTCGTGGCCCTACGGAACTCGTTCCAGACAGGCAGCACTGTCGGCATGTTGTGGTATTGTATCTATCTTGAGTACTTGTGGACATAAACTAGATGTAGCAAAGCATAGTGGTTTTGCATCTATCTTGTGTACTTGTGGACATAAACTAGATGCACTGAAGCAGAAGCATAGTGGTTTGCATCAATTTGAACCCTGAGAACGTTTGAGAACTTGTGCTTTTCCCTTGAGACAACGACACTGTAGCACTTGCGCCACACTAATCATCCTGCACTACTACGAAAGGTGCCCTACTTGATGGTACCTGAAATCCATGGGCCATGCCCATGCATGGCCGATGCTCCCATGCTCCCACGCGAGATACTAGCTGTGCCTGTGATTTGAGGCGTGGCCTCTGAAAGCGTTACAGTGTTCTGACCGATGCTCCAATACGCACAGTAAGAAAGCATTTCGGTGTTCCAGTCAAAAGCTTCTCCGGATTTTGCCGCCCGTTCGGAATCGCCACCCAGCGAAGTGCATCTTTCTTATCTCCCTGAGTGACTCGGCTGCTCCACATTCCACGAAACATCTCCCTCATCGATCGCCTGCAGCATATACACAAGGCCCACTACTGCGATGGCGACACGAAATATTTTGAAAGAAAATGCCATGCACATTGTCCCCCTTCAGCTGCTATATAAGCGGCTTCTCGCCGCGCCACAAGAGAACTCTCCCGCTTGTCGAAAAAAAAACACAGACGCACACGCACAAGCAGGAGTACAGGAGACAGTAGAGGTTGCTACGATGGACGTGGGACGCATGCATGCCAGGAGGCTTCTGTCGCACGCCGCGGCGACGCCGGCGGTGGCGGTGGCGTCGCCCGGCCCGTCGGGGCAGACGCCGCCCTCGAGCCCCTTCGGCTCCGTGGACGCGACGGTGATCTCGATCCTGTCGCTGCTCCTCTGCGTCCTCGTCGTGGCGCTCGTGGTCCGCGCGTTCGTCCAGTGCGCGTGCCGCGTCACGCGGCGCGTGTGCTACGGCCCGGCGGAGGCCCCCGGCGACGCCGAGGCCGATGGCCTGGAGAGGGCCGCGCTGCACGCCGGAGCCGGCGCCGGCGGCAAGAAGAAGCGGGCGGGCAAGGGCGCCGCCATCCGGGCGATCCCGACGATGGAGTACTCGGCGGGGATCGAGCTCGCCGTGTGCTGCTCCACCGAGTGCGCCATCTGCCTCGCCGACCTGAAGCAGGGCGAGCGCGTCCGCGTGCTGCCGCGCTGCCACCACGGCTTCCATGTCCGGTGCATTGACCGATGGCTCTCCGCGCGCCAGACGTGCCCCACCTGCAGGCAAGAGCCGTTCGCGCCGCAGGCCCGACCCGAGGAGCCGGCGGCCGTGCAGGTGCACGTGGACGCTGCACGGCTCGAGACGATCTAGACAACCTAGCCACATGTGTGTGAAAAATCGTTCGAGGAAATTGTACAGTACTAGTGAAACGGTGGGAAAAAAATATATGAATAGTGAACAATTTTGCAGCTCTGTTGTCGTCTTTTTTAAAAAAAATTTGTTGCAGCTCTGTTGTCGTCTGTGATACCGTGGTCGTGATCTTTCTTGTTGCATATCTTGTTGAGGCAGTAGAAGTGACCCGTGTCCGAATGTCCGATGAAATAAGTTGCGAGTGAAACCACATGGATAAACTTTTGTGCAATTTATGTGTTTTTTACACGGTACAATCAGAGACGGTCATATATACACACATACACTCAAGCAATGTATATTTTTTAAGGATATTTTTATGCAAATTATGCATCCTAGTATTTTTTTAGACACGATTATGCATTCTTGTTGGACAACGACGTTCGGGCTATCCAGGTTCGTTGTTCCGACATGAAGTTAGCAAATTATATCTGCCAAAAATATATATCAAAACGGCCCACTAACCACTGAAGATATCTGGGCCAAGGACTGCAATTGTTTATACGGTCATCCCTTGAAGTGGCCTAGCCCATTAGCTCATTTTCTTTTCTCACCCTATTCTACTCTATCGACAGTTTACACCTACTCAGGTGCCTCCATAGGCAGCATCACCCGTTCTCACACATGCTCGCACGCCTGCATACACACTAACACACGCATGTTCAGAAACATACACACACAACACAGACACACCTCTTCCGTTAAGGGATGAACCCATGAGAAATCATAAGTGCTGCTATGTGGGTTCTTGGGAGCATGTCAACAAAAGGTAGGGCAACCGGACATGTTCGGCTCACTGCGATAGATGGTGTAAGATCTTAAGTTAGACTTTTTAAAGTTTGATCAAGTCTTTCCTTTTTATGGGTAAAAAAAGCTTGATCAAGCCGATAGAGAAATCTGCAAAGTTCTATGATATCAAATATTTGTTCGGCGAATAATATCAAATGTATATATTATATGACGATATACTTCATACTGAATCCAATGAAGCAAATTTGGTTTATAGACACTGATATATTCAAACTCAATGAAACTTGACTTGGAACAAACCTAAAACTTTAATTATTTTGAAATAGAGTAGCAGAAAATAAACATCACTCAACCCTTCGTAGTCTACCACCATCCTCTCTGTCTATCTTGCTACTATGGCGTCTTTTTAGGTCACTCCAGCTCCATAAAACATTAAGAAGAGGACAAATACCGCTTCCTTTTCATGTGGTGGCTCAACTTACAGGATGCGCCAGCGGTATTCCTTTCCATCTCGGTACGATATTCTTATTACTATAATTCGAGAGAATATATCTTAAAATCAACATGTGTCTAGGTGAGCTAGATGTTTCCTCGGAGGGGGTGTTAGTGTTTTAAAACAATTACATATGTAACTTAATTCTAATGTGGAACCAACCTAGTAGAGTTTGTTCAAGCACAAACCTTAAATATGATAGGAAGTGCGCCAACAGCCCGTGCTAAGAAAGTTTTGCAAATAAGGGAAACTAGCAAGCAAATTGAATTATGCAGAAGGTTTATAATATCAAGTATGAAGACCCAAGAAATTTCCCGGAGTTCAAACATCCACCTATTCTATACTTTGTTGTGGTGCCAACGCGCGGACCCTCTCTCGAGTCACTCTTCTCTCGAGGAATTGTCCTCGATCCAGTATGCATGGAGATGGGACACTTCACAAGAAGATTTCGGTTGCTTCACAAGCTTCTCGAAGAGATTGTTGAGACAATGGTGGTGGTCTCCAAGAGTAACAAGTCCCTCGACGAGCTCTTGGATTTGGAGTTTCTGCTTCTGAGCACAAATGCACCCTCGTAAATAACAATAAAAAAGTCAACCAAAATGATTTTTTTGCAACAAACATTGTTGAATGTTCTACATGCGCCCAAAATTTTGTTAAGAAAACATTCGTAATGCTCTGGGAAAAGAAAAGAAATTGATTCTCCAGAAAAGACTATTTTTAAAGCATTTTGGAGTGCCGATTTTGTTATTTTTCTCCCAGAACTCGACGAATGTGATTTCGTCACAATGTTTGCATGCAGGAAAAAAACTAAGGCAATGTTTGTTGTCAAAAGATCAAAATATTTTGAATGTTTTTCTATTTTACAGTTCATGGAGGAGCATTTGAGCTCAGGATTAGAAAAACACTTTTGCTGGACTCTCATGTGAAGTGGTTCAAGGGAAAAACCTTTAGTAGTTTTGTGCAAACATGTTGACATAGTGGCATACACCAAGTAATTGTACATCATATCTAGTGATTCCTTCTAGTCCAACTAAAAAATTGTTGACATGTAAAATTTCAACGTACTAGCTTAAAGAAAATCAGAGGTAGCCAGGTAGGGCATGCTATTTTTTTTATCCTTTTTCCTAGATGAAACATAGTTGCACGATTACAAGGTACAGCTTTGCACCTCGCATGTATCTTAGGGCATCTCCAGCCGCGCCCCCAAGAAAGCCCCCCAGGCGTTTTTTTATCCGCCGGCGCCAAAAAACGGCCCAGTCGCGCCCCCAAGAGCCCAGTTTTCGCCGGCTCGGGCCGAAATTGGCGCCGGCGGACCCAACCCGAACCCGGCGCGCTGGGGGTCGCTCGGGGGTGCCGGGCGAATCGTTTTTGGCGTGAAGAGCCGCGGGCCCGCCGCATCAGCGACTCTAATCTCTTCTCGCCCCTTCGTCGTCCTCATCGCCTCGTTTCCCGCGGCGAATCAACGCCAAAGCTGGCGCGCGCTACCGCGCCGGTCAACCTCCATTGATGCCTCACGGGCGGTGCAGTGAAGGCTGGGCGGCGCGTCGCTCGGCCGCCACGCAATCACGCCGGCCAAGCCTACCATGCGGCGTCTCCGCCTATAAAAGCCGACTGCAGGCGCGCCGGAGAGACTGACCCCGATCATCCACCGACGACGCGCTCATTTCTTCCCCTTTCCTCCTCTCGCCGTCACCAGTTGAGAAAGCATGGCCGAGCGTTTCCCAGGCGACGGCGCGGCAGCGAACGGATTCGGGCGCCGTCATCTGCACGAGGACGAGGCTCGCCTCCTTTTCGAGGCCGAGTACCCGGTCCCGTCGGACTTGCGGGTGCCCGGGGCATGGAGGATCAGCGCCGGCGGCGTGCCGGTGCCCCCGGTACCCACCGGCGCGGCGCGGCGTGCGGAGATCGCACGCATCCGCTCGTCCCTGCCGCGTGCGGCGAGGGAGGGGCCCCGGTACGTCCCCGACAGCCCAATCTGGGAGCCGTACTTCCGCCGCCGGCACGACGAGCAGCTCGAGGCCACCAACGGCGTCGTGCCCTCCGGTAGGTTCAACGCCGTCGGCCGGCGTCGGTGGTGGGGCGTGCCCGGGCGCACGTTGGAGTCCGTCCTCGAGTACATCGAGGGCGGCAACACGCCGCGCCTCGAGTACCCCGCTCCCCCGTCCTTCTCACGCCACCGGGGCCGCCAGGGAAGCTCCTGGACGCCGAGGCGCATGGAGACCGGGGTGTCCTCCTCCTCGTCCGGCGGCTCTCCCTGCCTCCACCTCCGCCCCGTCAAGCCGGAGCCCCAGGACACGCCTGTCAGCGCGCGTACCCGCAGCTCTGGCGCCCTCGTCGAGCCCAAGGTGAAGCCCAGCCTCCCCCCGGAGTACGAGGAGATAGCCCGGCGCGGCTTCTCCGACGAGGACGCCATGCGGTCGTCGCGCGACGACTACCTACGCGAGGAGATGATCCGGCAACGCTGGGCCCTGGAGGAGATCGCCGCCCGCAAATGTGGGCGCGAGGACGAGGACGGTGTCGTCGTCCTCGATAGCGACGACGACGACGCCCCCGGACCGTCCAACCCGCCGCGCCAACCGGGGGAGGGATGCAGCAGGGACGGCGGAGGCGTAGGCGGGGGCGACGACAACGACGACGACGGCGGCGGTGACTACACGCGGTTCTACAGCCTCCTCGGCATGTAGAACTGCGTGGGCGGGCGGCGAGGGAGACGGCGGGGGTAGCCCGCGGTAGGTTTTTTTTTCTTTTTTTGTAAAATATGTTTAAATTTGAACGAACTCGCCCGTGTTTGCGTTGTGTTTGCGCCGAATTTGAACATTTTAAAAACTCGTGGGGGGGTCGTGACTGGGGGGCATCACGCCCCCAGTGCACGGTTTAGCGCCGATGTGCCTCCAGGGGGCGATTTTTTGCCCCTCCTGAGAGGCGAACGGCTGAAGATGCCCTTAGCACTTGTAAGTAAGATGGATCTGACGTGGTATCACTTGTGAGGTGTGACGACCATGATACCATGATTTGCCCTTTGACATCTCTGTTGTAGAAAATATGCTACTAAATTAAGATTGTAAACTTGTACTAGAGCGCTGCATCAATTAATTTTGATAGGAGGAAGTAAATTAAGATTGTAATTTGCTGCTCACTCTAATCCCGCAAGAAATGCTTGCTTGATAGTTCATCTAATGAGGCCATCATGAGTCCAACTAGACATAAACGTGGGTCTGAAGTATGTCAGGCCGCCACGCGCCACGGACTCTCAACTTTCACTCCACGATAACACTCCAAAGTTCACACAAACAAAGAGCCTTTGCTCCTCTCCAGAATACCATGTGCCACATTTGACTGTTTTCCCATCAAACCTTCATTCTCATTTCTTTAATTAGTGCTGTTTAGCTCGACAGCAAAGCTAAACTGAGGATGCACGAAACACGATTCTAACTCGCACGTAGCCGGGAAACTTCCTCCTGCATGCGCTCTCCGGCCGGCCGGCCGGCCAGAGTGGGTTGCTAGCTGCAGCCACCGCATGGACCTCCTTTTCCGCATTATTGCCTCACGTACCGACGCGCCTAATGGGTTCTCCTCAGGCCTTCCACTAGTGGAAGCTTCAGGCCATGAAACTGTGTACGGCAGCGCGCAGCGCGCGCCCCCTGGCGAAATACACTTTCAGTTGCCAATAATGCAGCCACTTGTGCTCCCCCCACCACTACGTAACGCACGTGCTCGTTATGAAGATGGCTCTGGTCTAGGCTAGGCATATGCGTATCACCTTATCAGATCCCGGAGTGCTGAAAGCACCAACGGGGTATCACCCTGCAGGCCTCCAGCGTCAGAGGAGCAGCGTCTGTTACGTCAAACTTTGTGAGAAAGGCAATTATTGGGCTTGTTAAACCCCGGGAGTTCGGTTTCCGATGGATCCAGCGGCGGCGAGTGGTAGTGCGGCGACAGTGCTGCAATGGCGGAGCTCCTTGTGGCGTCCGTGGTCCAATCGGCCGGTGGAGTCGTGTCAGGTGTTGACGGAGTTCTGAGTCACGAGGCATGAGCTGAGGAGGATGTTCGGACTTGACAGAGAGATGGTGCCTCACATCGTACTAGCTCGTTAGTTAGCCGGTCGCTTGCGGCGAAGATCGCGATCATGCGGCGGCGGAGGAGGGGGTGGATCTTTGTTGCGGGGTGACTAATGCTCGGCGTTTTACTCGTGCAGCTACGCTGTAAAAATTTCTGTGAGCTCGGATCGCACTTGGTAGAACCGTAGAAAGTGAATGCTGGAGTGGAAAAACGATGCGGCTCCATTTGTTCTTTTTTTTTTGTTTTGCGCATATCCATTTGTTGTTTATCACATGTGACTTTCTTGTAGGTGCATATGCGACTTTGCTAACGAGTTGACTAGATATTTCTAGCTTAGTTGACCTCACGAAGCCATGAGAAGGACACAACGAACGAACACACACGTTCGCGTCCTTGAGGGCAGCGCTATGTCTCGCTTATAGCAAGACCTAGTCTGCTCTGGCGTCAGGTGCCTGCCTAAATGGACCGGCTCAGGAGCGCAGGAGACCATGGCCTCCGTGATTTCTTTCAGTTTTCTTTACGTTTTTCTTTCTTGTTTTACTGTCGTTTATACTTTAAAATGTTCTAAATAAATGTATTAAAAACACGTTACATAAAACATTTGAAAAAATGTGAATAAAATATTTGAAAAAGATAAATGTGTATAAATAAAATATTTCTTATGTATACAAAAACTGTGTACACAAAATAGTGTGTTTCAAAAAAGTTCATTGTATTAAAAAAATTAACCAAGCATTTAAAAATGGTAAAGATATATTTGAAAATGTTAGTGAAGCATTTGAAAAATGTTGACCATGTATTCAAAAATGTCAAACATGTATTTGAAAAAATATATCTTAATAATGCATTTGAAAATGTTAATATGTATATAATTTTTTTGATCATGTATCAATAAAAATGTTAATCTTGTATTTGAAAAATCATTTTATATCAAGCATTTGAAAAATGTTTAAAGTGTGTATAGAAAAAATGTTGACCATGTATTAAAAAAGTTAAAGTTCTATTTGAAAAATGTAAAATCTATGTAAATAAAATGTTTCTCATATATATGAAAAATGTATAGAAAAAATATACAATGTATGTGAAAAAAAGTGTTCATCTATTTATAAAATATTAGTCAAGCATTTGAAAAAATGGTAAACAAGTATTCAAAAATGTTAATCAAGCATATGAAAAATGTTAAATGTGTATAAAAAATCTTGACTATTGATGACCCACAAGTATAGGGGATCAGTTGTAGACCTTTCTATAAGTAAGAGTGTCGAACAAGACTTCTTACATGACCTAAAAAACAAACGAAACTACTGACAAATCATATTACTGTTCAAGATAAGAGGACTATAGTATGATTAAGGATCTGAACATCTAATCTTCCATCTAATAAACCTAATAGCATCAGCTACAAGATGTAATCAACACTACTAGTAACCCACATGTACCAATATGAGGTTTTGAGACAAAGATTGATTATAAGAGAGGAACTAGGGTTTCAAATGAGATGGTATTGATGAAGATGTTGATGGAGAAGTGTCCTCCCACGATGAGAGGAATGTTGGTGATGTCGATGGCTTCGATTTCCCCCGCCTTGAGGGAAGTATCTCTGGCGGAATCGCTCTACCGGAGAGCAAAAGTGCTCCTGCCCAGGTTCCGCCTCGAGACGGCGGCGCTTCATCCCGAAAGTATTTTTCTGATTTTTTTTCTAGGGCAAATGGCTTCATATAGGAGAAGATGGGCCACAAAGACCTGCTTGTGGCTCATTGGTGGGGCCCCTATTGGTGATTCTTCTTCTAGTATTTTTTATAAATTTAAAAATAAATCTCAATAAATTTTCAGGTCATTTGGAGCTATGGAGAATAGCTATCTGTGCTATAGGTCTTTTCAGGTCCAGAATTCCAGCTGCGGCAAATTCTCTCTTCATGTAGATCTTGCATAATAAGAGAGAAAGGGCATTAGAATTGCATCATAAAGTGAAATATTGATCAAAAACACTATAATAACATTAGGAAAAAATGATGCAGAATGCACGTATCAACTCCCCCAAAATTAGACCTCGCTTGTCCTCAAGTGAATGCTCTACTCGATAATCATGACCGCATGTTTATGAGGGGGAACGTTGCATGGAAAATCAAAAGAAAACTCCCTACGAGACACCCAAAGATCTATCTATGGAGATGCTAGCAACAAGAGACGGAAGTGTGTCTATGTACCCTAGTAGGCCGAAAGCGTTAACGATCTAAAGATCATAGTTGACGTAGTCCTACTCGTGTCGCAATCCAATCCGATCCAAGCACCGCACTGATACGTCTATTTTGCATCGTGTTTTCCTACTGTTATTTATAATTTTTTATGCATAATAATACTTTATGGAGTAATTCGAATGCCTTTTCTCTCATAATATGCAAGGTTTACACAAAGAGGGAGAATACCGGCAGCTGAAATTCTGCACATCTCCAAATGAGCTAAAATTTTACGAAGAATGGTTTTGGAGTATTTATTAATTATTGGAGAAAAGAACTACTGGAGGGGGGCCACCTAGTGACCACAAGACACTGGGGCGCGCCCTGGTGGGTTGTGGCTAGCCCAGCCCACCTCCGGTGCCCATCTTCTGGTACATAAGGTCTTTTGACTTAGAAAAAATAAGGAGAGGACTTTCGGGGTGGAGCGCCACCGTCTCGAGGCGGAACTTGGGCAGGAGCAATTTTTCCCTCCGATAGAGCAATTCCGCCGGGGGAACTTCCCTCCCGAAGGGGGAAATCAAAGCCATCGTCATCACCAACAACCCTCTCATCTTTGGGAGGCCAATCTTCATCAACATCTTCAACATCACCAACTCCTCTCAAACCCTAGTTCTTGTGTTCAATCTTTGTACCAGAATCTCAGATTGATACCTGTGGGTGACTAGTAGTGTTGATTACATCTTGTAGTTGATTACTATATGGTTTATTTGGTGGAAGATTATATGTTCAGATCCATTATGCTATTTAATATCCCTCTGATCTTCAGCATGAATATCATTTGTGAGTAGTTACTTTCGTTCTTGAGGTCACAGGAGAAGTAATCATGTGAATTTGATGTGTTCGATATTTTGATGATATGTATATTGTGATTCCCTTAGTGGTGTCATGTGAACGTCGACTACGTGGCACTTCACCATCTTTGGGCCTAAGGGAATGCATTGTGGGGTAGTTATTAGATGATGGGAGGCTAGAGTGACAGAAGCTTAAACCCTAGTTTATGCGCTACTTCGTAAGGGACTGATTTGGATCCATATGTTTAATGGTATGGTTAGATTTTATCTTAATACTTTTCTCGTAGTTGTGGATGCTTGCGAGGGGGTTATCATAAGTGGGAGGTTTGTTTAAGTAAGAACAGCACCCAAGCACTGGTCCACCCACATATCAAGTTGTGAAAGTAGCGAACGCGAATCAAACCAACATGATGAAAAGTGACTAGATGAAATTCCTGTGTGCCCTGAAGAATGCTTTGCTTATCATAAGAGACCGTTTTAACCAGTCCTTTGCTACAAAAAGGATTGGGCTACCTTGTTGTAGTTTATTTACCATTACCATTACTTGCTCGTTACAAATTATGTGCTATCAAACTACATGTTACCAACAATTTCAGTGCTTGCAGAAATTACCTTGCTGAAAACCACTTGCCATTTCCTTCTGCTCCTCGTTAGGTTCGACACTCTTACTTATCGAAAGGACTATGATTGATCCCCTATACTTATGGGTCATCAAGACTCTTTCCTAGCGCCATTGCCTGGGAGTGAAGCACTCTTGTTAAGTGGAAATCGGTAAGGAAAAACTTATATTACGTGCTGAAATTTATTATCACTTGCTACTATGGAAAACCATCATCTGAGGGGTTTGTTCGGGGTATGTTCACCTCGACTGGAAACACAAAGAGTTGCCCCGCAACCTACTGCACCTACTGAAAATATTGGTTATGAAATTCCTTCGGGTATGATAGAACAACTGCTATCTAATCCTTATGTAGGAGATGGAACTGAACATCCTGATATGCATCTCATATATGTGGATGAAATTTGTGGATTATTTAAGCTTGCAGGTTTACCGGAGATGAAGTTAAGAAGAAGGTTTTACCTTTATCTTTGAAGGGAAAAGCATTGACATGGTATAGGCTATGCGATGATATTGGATCTTGGAACTGGAATCGATTGAAATTGGAATTTCACCAAAAAATTATCCTATGCATCTAGTTCATCGTGATCGGAATTATATATATATAATTTTCGACCTCGTGAAGGAGAAAGTATCTCTCTAGCTTGGGGGAGGTGATACGTCCATTTTGCATCCTGATATGCATCTCATACATGCTTTTTGAAGTAATTCTAATGCCTTTTCTCTCATAAAATGCAAGGTATACACAAAGAGGGAGAATTTCGGTAGCTGGAAATCTGGACCTGGAAAAGCTACACCAGGCTACCTATTCTGCACACAACTCCAAACAAGCTGAAACCTTGCGGAGAATTTTTATGGAATATATGAAGAATATTGGAGCAAATAAGTACCAGAGGGGGCCCACCAGGTGGGCACAACCCACCTGGGCGCGCCAGGGAGCCCAGGCACGCCCTGGTGGGTTATGCTCACCTAGGCCCACCTTCGGTGCCCATCTTCTGGTATATAAATCATTTTGACCTAGAAAAAATAAGGATAGGACTTTCGGGACAGAGCGCCGCCGTCTTGAGGCGAAACTTGGGCAGGAGCACTTTTGCCCTCCGGCGGAGCGATTCCACCGGGGGAACTTCCCTCCCGGAGGGGGAAATCATCGTGATCATCATCACCAACAACTCTCCCATCTTGGGGAGGGCAATCTCCATCAACATCTTCATCAACACTGTCGTGGAATTGACACGGCAGATGTCCTAGTGTAAGGACTTAGTCGCGAGGCCAACGCTTCTATGTGGTAGCTTGAAGGGGTTGAGCGGAATCGAGAGACGCAACACACAAGACGAGGATTTAGACAGCTTCGGGCCCCGGGAAACATCATCCGGTAATAACCCTACATGTTGTTTGTGGCTAGGTCTCATTATGATTATGAGGAAGTCGCCGTAAGCCAGCTCTCCTCTTGGTGTCTAGCCCTAGATATTGTTTCTTGTTGCTTGTCCCTCTTTGGGGAGCCCTGCCCCTCCTTATATAAGTTAGAGGGGCGGGTTACATGTGGAGTCCTAGTAGGACTAGGATTAGTCTATCTTCTCTTACAAGTTGATTACAAGTCCGGGTCTTGCTTCCTCGTAAAGGAGATATTCCTCACACCTTTCCTCTTAAGCCGGCCTACCATAACGTAGCCGGACTTCTGGGCTTTGAGCCTCTTGGGCCCCCGGGTCTTGTCGCTCCTTTGATCCGCTTGCCAGGTCACCCATAAGTCGCTAGGCTCGGGCGGGTCACTTAGTGAGTCGTCCAGTCAGGGCGGGTCATAGTGAGTCGCCAAGTCCGGCCGGGTTATACATCTGGCAGGGTCATACCGCGGGGTATATCCCCGACATTAGCCCCCAAGTTTAATTTGGATTTATCCATGTTAAATTGATCTGCAACATAAACACAAGAACAAATTGACAGGTTGCACTCCGGGTTAAATATTCTTGTAAGCCGGCACTTGATCATCCTTAAGTCCTTGTCATCTCATCCTTTTGGAAAATCCGGGTCAATGGACCAACTTTGTAGTCAATTTGCTTGTAGAAGAAATATTGTAAATAAAGCATCCATTTGAGTCGGCCTTCAATGCTCTGACTTGACAAAAATATTGGTCTTCAAATATTCAACTTATATTCAGCCGACTTGAGATATAAAACTTGCCGGTTTATGATTACCAAAATTGCCGGGTTATAAATAGATGATGCCGAGTCATAATTGTCGTCGACGCCGGTTTATGATTTTTGCAGACACCAGGTCAATCTGATTTACTCAAACTGAAAATTTGAAGATATTTCTCCCTTATATCCATAATACCTATAGCCCCCAAGGGCTGGTTTAATCAGCATGAATAAGCCGGGACTTATCACCATGGCTTTAAATGAAATCCAGTTGTGTAGCCGGGTCATCCTAGAATTGTCTTAAGCAAAGAGTAATATGCATTAGCCCCCAAGTGTCGGGTCATTATGTAATAATGAGCAGGGACTTTGTAAATATGATGATGTAAATTTGAGCAGTAACATGTAGCCCCCAAGGGCCGGCTTAGTAAGATAATACTAAGCTGGGACTTTTCATTGAAAATAATATCATATGATGTAACCCCCATCCTGGGGCTTGAACCCACGTCCACATGGTTAAGAGCTTTATGCTTTACCAACTGAGCAGTGGATCCTTCAATATATAATGGAATAAGGCTTGTGTATCTTGAATTTTAACAGGAGTAATTGGTAGCCCCCAAGGGCCGGCTCATTACAATGGGATGAGTCGGGTCTTCAATAAGGCCAATAAAAATGACTTTGCATTAGCCCCCAAGTGTCATGGTGCATGCTTGCAGCGACATGAGACTTGAATATTTGATGTAACCTCAACTTGAATAATGTAGCCCCCAAGTGCCGGGTCGTAAGCCTACAGCGACTCAGGACTATTTCCTCCATTGTAAAATAAATCATGCCCATTGATAAAGATAATAGCTGTGGCGCTAAAGCGACTTTGAAAACCTCAATCATAATACTGGTTATTGATAATCATAATAGAAATCCAGCCATGTTGGCTATTCAAAATTTGAATAATATAATCCGGTATGAAAACCTCAATCATTCAATATCATCATTGAAAATCCAGCCATGTTGGCTATTTTAAAGAATTCAAATACCTTATCTGTTGACAAGTAAATCCAGAGTTTAAATACCCGGCGGCTCTTGGCCGATGGCGATTCAATACACCTTCATTGTAAACCGGAATTTTCATGACCCGGCGGCTTATAGCCTTTTGAGAAAAATCCAGAACGGATAATCATTTTGAAGCATCAACTTTGGTAATGAGCTTGAATTTAATCATTTACATGTCATATTTCTGCAAATCCTGCAGAGAGTTTAAACAACATATGCCCTGGCGACTTAACGTCAAAACCAGGGCGGGTCATAATATCTCACATATAACTACTGTGATATTGAATTTGTACTGCTGGCTTACATAACCTGTGCAGTAAGGGTGATAACCCAATCCTTAGAAGCCAATGCTTCCACATAGATGATGATTGTCATAAACTGGCGACTTAAAATCAAAAGTCAAGTCGGGTTAAGCATAAACACTTATATATATTTGAGATATAATCCCAAAAAGGTCTCAAGTTAAGTAACTATGGCTGCAATAAACTTTACCAGAGACAGAATAAAACTTTTTGAGGCTTCTGATTCGGATACGATCAGTAAACCGTTTCAAAGGGGTTAAGCTAAGATTCGAATACGATCATATAGCCCCCAGTGGCTTTGGCGATGCCGATCAAGAGGGTATCGACAGCTATGTTCTCTTTGGTTCGAATACGACCTATGTTTGAACAGGAAGCCCCCAAATGACCTTGAGAGTTGTTTAACGACGTTGATTCGAATACGATCCACGTCGATTCCCAAAGGGGTTGAGCTATGATTCGGATACGATCAAGAAGCCCCCAAGTAGGTTCAGCAATTTGCTAATCAAAAGGGTATCGACAGCTATGTTCTCTTTGGTTCGAATACGACCTATGTTTGAACAGGAAGCCCCCAAGTGACCATAATAAGATAAGCCGTAAGGCAGGATATCCAAGTTTGAACCGCGCATCATGGCAGCAAGTTCTTTTGGCAACCTTTAATTTTTCTGAGAACTCGAACTTGCGAGAGATTTAAATCTTTTTGAATTCGGAACTTTAAACCGGATTTAAAAACTTCGAAACTTTGTGAAAGACAAATTTACCTTGAGCCAGATTTTGAACCGGATTTGATAGCTTCAAAGCTTTGCGGGAGAGAGATGTCTCTTGAGCTATATTTTAAACTGGAATCTTCATTTTGAGCCGGAAATTTTTCTGACGGCCTTTAAATATTCGCCAATAAAGAGTAGCCTCCGGGGTCGGGTTATCTTCCCTTCAATGACCCGGAGTTCTTGATTCATTGAAACCGGCTAAGTTTTGCCGAGCCATACCATTGTAGCCCCCGAGTCTTAAGCCAACTTGAGGAGTTGGCTTGAGATTCTTCATAATTAACCATGATATAGATCGGTTTGAATCCTACATGGGACAACTTGCAAACCAGAGTAATTGCTTTTTTTAAAGAAAGCAATATATAATATATAAAAATATGCTGGATGGATTTCACCTGATGCGTCAGGTCAGCAATTATCACCGCGGAGTTGATGATCACCATGGTGAAACTAAAGTCAATTACGGCCGAGTCAGCCGCGGGTGCTGACAGATTTTTCGGCCGCGGCGTTTTAAACCGGTGTGGACGGGAGAGTCGGTCGCAGCGTTGTAAACCGCTGCGGTCACGAGAAACGGCCACGACGTTGTAAGCCGGTGCGGTCACGAGAGACGGCCACGTCGTTGTAAGCCAGTGCGGTCACGAGAGACGGCCACGGCGTTGTAAGCCAGTGCGGTCACGAGAGACGGCCACGGTGTTGTAAGCTGGTGCGGTCGCGAGAGACGGCCACGGTGTTGTAAACTGGTGCGGAAATTCCTTGAGTAACGACGACCACCTGTGCCAAAAGATGTTGGCGTGCCTCCATCTCCGCGGTATAATATCACTTTTTGTCATAAATAATTGCCTTGCATAAACAATATTGCAGACCAAGGCAAAGATAAACTTGTTCTTTGACAAAAACAACATGTGCTAATAAATCAAACTTGGATGGATATCACCTGATTTGTTTGGATGTTGGATGATCCGTTTATCGCGACAGAGGTGGCTCAGGCAGACCAGCGACTTAATATAACCCTGGTGGCTCAAAGCGGCAAGGGCGGCTCAGCGCGGCTCCGCCGGGTTGACGTAGATTAAGCTGCACGGGCGGCGACTTGCGCAAACCTGTTCCATCAGTAAGCAGGCGCAGACGCCAATGTGTGATGGTGCTGACGTACACTTCATAGGCACAACATGGCACCACCTTTGTTGCACATAAAAATATACAGACCAAAGTAATTATTCTTTTGATGAAAACAATATGTTTAATAAAATAAACTTTGATTGATATCACCTGGCATTTTTTTTGTCAGACAGACAGAGACGGAGCAGACCAAGTTTCAGCACGCCGATAAATCCACAGTTGAAATTATGGACAACATCCAGCAACCCAGTGCTAGGTCAAATTGCCTGGCATCTTTGACGTGACTCTGGGCACATTTTATCTCCTCATTCCTTTAAGTGGCAAAATGATAACAACACCCTGCCCGTCCTTTCCTTCTTTGTCTTTTTCTTGTTTCACATAGGGTGAACTTGCACGTTCACAGAACGTCTTGATTGAAGTACCATCGAGGCTGTGGTTTTGAACCATTAGCTCCAGCGTTGGCTGTATGCTGTGTTGCAAAGGAAACGACGGTGAAGGCGGCCCACGGCACGGCAGTCAGGCCGGGTCAAGGACAGACCCAAAAGGCGGTGGGTCGGAAACTGAACAGCGACTCGCGGTGCAGGAAACGACAGCGGAGGCCGGCCAAGAAAACACAGCGATGATGTCTGCTCAACATGAGCAGTGGCGACTTGAGGCGGGTCCCTGGCCGTAGTGGCGGCTTAAGGTGACTCGCCGGCGACGCTAGCAGAGGTCGGCGAGGCAGGGCCGACTTGCGGTAGGGGCGGCCCAGCGCAGCGGCTCGTACAGAGGCGAGGACACAGCAGCGCCTGCTCGGAGGCAGTCGAGGTCCTGGTAGAGGAGCAGAGGACGCGACAAGGCGACGATATTGAAACCGGCGGCTCATACAGGCGGCCTTGCGGCAGAGGTGGGCGCGGGGTGCGGCGGCCCCGGCGCAACATGCATCGACAGGAGCAGCGGCTCGGCGACTCCAACGAGGCGTGGGCAGAGGACCGCGAAGGCAGGGCCGGCGAAGGCGGTAGCTACGGCGGGTCAGGCGACTCAGATGTCCGCTCGGCCGGCTCACAGGCAGAAGCTAGAGCATCACAGGCCAGGGCCAAATCCTTGTCCACGTCCCTGTCTTTCTCCGGGTCGTAGTTGCTTTGACCAATTCAACTGTTTTTTTTTCACACGGGAGCAGCCGAATACGTCTCCTCTTGGCTTTGTTTTCTTTCTTTTGACTTGAGGTGTAAACAACGTAGTAATAGATGTTGGCTTCGATCTTCTCATGGACTAGCATGATTCAGCCTCGGAGGTGTAGTAACAGCAGAAACGCATACAGGATGCTAGGCTGCGACCGACTAGCAGATCGTCAGATGGAAGTGCATCACGGGTGGAGAAGCAACAACAGCCAAGCAGCGGTCAGGCACCCGCGTGACGCGGCGGGCGTATGCTAGGGAAGCGAACAGCCAGCCAGATCAGCCCCTCACGACATGAAATTACTTGTGAAACGGAAAAAACACGGTTGTGCGTCCGAATCTGGCAGCGCCTCGGTCTTGGCGACCCCTGTACGCGGCGGCGGCGACTTGCCTTGATGATTTTGATCCATACTGACGGAACCTCCTCTGCCTTAGCTTCTCACGATGAAGCAGCGGAAAGTGATCCCGCCAAGACAGATCGCCTGGTTGCGTGTCACGGTGCACATAGACGCAATCCGGCTCTACTTCATCTGAAAATCGCGAACTTCTCAAAACCCTGGAAAGAACCCTCCAAGAACTCAACACCACCGTGCACAGGCCCCACGGTGGGCGCCAACTGTCGTGGAATTAACACGGCAGACACTACAAGAAACGTGTTAATACATGACGGTACTCGTCCGTCACGCATCAGTGCAAAACTGTCATGGGTGCCCATCGATGATGGATTTGTATTCCATCATGTATATCGCGTCATAATTTGACATCAGGTCTTCCATGACAGTCCTTGGCCGTCATGGATCTGCCCCCAAGCCCGCCCAGCCCAAACCAGGCCCAGCCATTCATGATGGAACAAACTGTCACAGGACCAACGCCACATAGGATTTCTGATCGACCAATTGGAATGACGTGGCTGCCTACGTGGACATCATTTTTCGTCACAGAAATTGTCATGGATTTAGGCGCAATTTTAATTTCATCCAGCAAACATCTCCCGCACCAATTTTGAACCAATACATTTTTTAGCATGATGCATTACACAAATCATAATACCAACTCTGGGCCAAGACAAAGTGTGATCATATATTACACGGATATTCAATATGCAACCATGCATTGGTATCTACACCACATCAGTTTACAAAATCCTCCATGAAATGATAATTTACATAATATATTGACAAAATATATCACACAACAAGGTTAGGAACTAGTACAATCCAATTTACAACAACAGAACATATGATACTATTGAGGTTGTTATTCAGGTTCTTGTCATCGGCCCTCCTGATGGTAAGTATCATGTCATAGCAGATTGTGATGGCCATCACCAAGCCCGCTACCAAATCGTACCTAACATATTTACAACAACATTAGATACCAGATAGTAGAAATAAGAGAATTAGAACAGACTTCATAAATAAATTATTTGTTATTCAAAGTTCTTAAATTTTATCATGCCTACATATAAGAATAACAAAACATCTACTTTAAAACAAAAATAAACATGAGGTTGCCTAAAATTAATCCAAATAAAAGTGGGTCAAGTGAAAGTCTAGTCAAGTTGACATATAAGTGACAAGGTAATAGAACATACATCACAGAACACAAGTACTTAATAGCAGTTAAGGCCATATAAACCTGCCGAGAAAATGGCATCACTAACAAACAATATAAATGAAGCGCAACCGCTACTCATCAGCTACTTATCGACCTGGTGGGCGTAAGCTTCAAATTTTTCATGTGTCAACAAGTATACACATGAAACTAAATGTTTATCCGAGGCACTTACAGTAGTAAAAAAATTGCGTGTCAAGTAAACTTCAAATGGCATGCAAAATAACTATGAGCCATGGCCACTAATAAATCTATAGAACAAAGTGGCAAATGGTTCTCTTAAGAGATACTAGATAGGATGTATTAGTTATTGCCCTTAACAACATGCATGCTGGGGTTACTTTTAATTCAAGTGCATGAGAAGATAAATTTCACCACCAAGATCCAAGGGGCACAAACAAATTAGTAGAAAATAACACCATGGTGAAAAATGCCTAACTCAGAACTAGATAAACTAAATAGGTGCATTTCAGTAGCAGTTGAGCTGGGGAATGGAAATACTGGAGAATAATAGGAGTGGCAGTACAGAACCAACCCCTGGTTTGATCACGGAGTAGCTCCACCACAGTTATCACGGCCGCCCTCTCGAGCTTCTAGGGGCTGTTTTTTTTGCCCAGGCTAACCGTGCCAACGCACAGGCGAGCCAAAATATTGGCGCAGCTTTTCGCTACCCGCATCTCAGCCAATCGTTGGCGCAAAAATGAACTGATGAAGCGAGGGTTGCATTGGCGAGACAAAACCTGGGCTACGATCCAAGCGACGCCTGAGCCCTTTGTCAACACCAATTATTTGGCGTGGCAGACTGGGGCTCCCAACCAAACAGTCCCTTATTGTGCGCCATGCAGCCGCACGGCTTGTATAGCACCACCTAGACCTACATCCCAAAAAACAGAGATCATAATCAGGGAGATAACAGTGTTAATTTATCGTTAAAAAGGGAGAACATCAGGGAAAATAAATAGGATCAGACAGTAGACATCAACCCTTGCCAGCAAAACAATTGCGGAGGGCGACCTGGCTTGGAGGCAGGGAGCACATGAGTTGAAGAAGAAATGTGTGTCACTGTTGGCAAGTGCTAGCTTGGTGTGTGCCTCTAGGTTGAGGTAGAGTGAACTAACGTGGCTTTGGTTCTAGTACTAATAGGCACACAACTAATAGTAGCAGTCCTACATGTGCTTAGTACACAAATGAACAGGTTTAAACCTCTATATTATAACTGTAGGACTGCCACACTGTACCGATGTAATTTTCTTCTTAGATTCAGACTAAACCTAATTCTGGTTATATATATTCACTGAGCTGCAGTTGACAATATGGATAGAAGTGTATGGATAAAATTCTAAACAGAACATGTCGCCATATTAACAATAACAGAAATCATGTCTCCTTATTATTCACTACTTGATTACATTGGTTCATACTGAATTATATTTTGATAGAAAACTAAACTGAATGCATACAAAACACTGAATTTTATTGACTTAGAGAACATAGATACATCAAACTTTCAGAAAAATATAAACTGAATTAGATCTTGGTAGAAAATTAAAGAAAATTAGATCTTGATAGAAGCCCACATAGCACAGTGTAGCCGGTTGACGAACATGTGCCTTTTGTCTCTACTGGGTACCCTGCAGTGTAAAGATACAGAGAAAATTCAGTGTTAAAGATTTAAAGATTCAGAGAGGAAACCCGGAAACACAACACACCAGCTGCTGCACACACACACATCTCACTCGTATACATGACTAGCCCTCGATAGCCGCTGCCGCCGCCATGTCAGCACACACACACACACACACACACACAACACCATAAGATTTGGAGAAGGCAGTAGCCAAGATTAAGCAATCTATTGAAGAGGGTGGCCACGCACCAGCCTTAGGCTTCGCACCTTGCCCACGAATGGCTGTTATGGGTACCAGCTTAGGCAAATGAACCTGACATGTGGTTGAAGCAGCCATGATGTCGAGGAAGCCAACAGAAGGGGAAGAAGCCACACCGGAATCCAGTGGCGGCTAGGGTACACTACGGCCTCCCGCGAGCCATTGTCCTAGACCGGCCACCACACGGTCGCTCCTCTCCGACAAGGCCAACATCGGGGGTTGAGCCCTTGCTGGATCTGCGCGTGCCCAAGACGCGGATCTCATCACTCGGGCTGCTGCCGCCGTCAAACTCGGCAGATCAGCTGCACATGCTGCAGATCAACCATCATCGTGAAGATAGTTCCGAGGGGGAGGGGATAGCCGGAAAGGTACACAATGGTGTGTGGGGGTGATGGTTGCCACTAGGATTGCGAGTGAAGGAAGGTCGGGAGAGGCCGGGGAGGTGGGGATTGGGTCGAGGAAGGAGATACAGAAAGGAGTGGATCTGGGGGAAGGAAGAAGATGATGGGGGCGGCGGGGGAGGGAGAACGAGATGGGGGCAGGGAGAGGCTTAGGGTTAGATTTTATATGAGGAATGGGTTAGACGGGCTCTAGCGGGCTTCGGCGGGCTTTGGGGCCGTACTAGGCCGGTTCATGATGGATTCCCAGAACGTCACGAGAAATCCGTCATGTATTAACTGATTTCTTGTAGTGAGATGTCCTAGTGTAAGGACTTAGTCGCGAGGCCAACGCATCTATGTGGTAGCTTGAAGGGGTTGAGCGGAATCGAGAGACGCAACACACAAGACGAGGATTTAGACAGCTTCGGGCCCCGGGAAACATCATCCGATAATAACCCTACATGCTGTTTGTGGCTAGGTCTCATTATGATTATGAGGAAGTCGCCGTAAGCCGGCTCTCCTCTTGGTGTCTAGCCCTAGATATTGTTTCTTGTTGCTTGTCCCTCTTTGGGGAGCCCTGCCCCTCCTTATATAAGTTAGAGGGGCGGGTTACATGTGGAGTCCTAGTAGGACTAGGATTAGTCTATCTTCTCTTACAAGTTGATTACAAGTCCGGGTCTTGCTTCCTCGTAAAGGAGATATTCCTCACGCCTTTTCTCTTAAGCCGGCCTACCATAACGTAGCTGGCCTTCTGGGCTTTGAGCCTCTTGGGCCCCCGGGTCTTGTCGCTCCTTTGATCTGCTTGCCAGGTCACCCATAAGTCGCCAGGCTCGGGCGGGTCACTTAGTGAGTCGTCCAGTCAGGGCGGGTCATTAGTAAGTCGCCAAGTCCGGCCGGGTTATACATCTGGCCGGGTCATACCGCGGGGTATATCCCCGTCAAACACCATCTCATCTCAAACCCTAGTTCATCTCTTGTGTTCAATCTTGTTACCGGAACTATAGATTAGTGCTTGTGGGTGACTAGTAGTGTTGATTACATCTTGTAGTTGGTTACTATATGGTTTATTTGGTGGAAGACTATATGTTCAGATCCAATATGATATTTAATACCCCTCTGATCTTGAGCATGATTATCATTTGTGAGTAGTTACTTTTGTTCTTGAGGTCACAGGAGAAATCATGTTGCAAGTAATCATGTGAACTTGATATGTGTTCGATATTTTGATAGTATGAATGTTGTGATTCCCTTAGTGGTGTCATGTGAACGTCGACTATATGACACTTCACCATATTTGGGCCTAAGGGAATGCATTGTGGAGTAGCAATTAGACCATGGGTTGCGAGAGTGACAGAAGCTTAAACCCTAGTTTATGCGCTATTCCATAAGGAACTGATTGGATCCAAAAGTTTAATGATATGGTTAGAATTTATTATTAATACTTTTCTCATAGTTGCGGATGCTTGCGGGAGGGTTAATCATAAGTAGGAGGTTTGCTCAAGTAAGAACAACACCGAAGCACCGGTCCACCCACATATCAAATGATCAAAGTAGCGAACACAAATCAAACCAACATGGTGAAAGTGACTAGATTAAAATCCCGTGTACCCTCAAGAACGCTTTGCTTATCATAGGAAACCGTTTTGGCCTGTCCTTTGACTCAAAAGGATTGGGCTACCTTGCTGCACTTTTGCTACTATTATCGTTACTTGCTCATTACAAATTATCTTGCTATCAAACTACTCCACTACTTACAGTTTCAGCACTTGCAGACATTACCTTGCTGAAAACCACTTGTCATTTCCTTCTGCTCCTCATTGGGTTCGACACGCTTACTTATCGAAAATATCTACAATTGATCCCCTATACTTGTGGGTCATCAGGAGGCTTAAGTCAATGTTATATTCATGCCCCAATCATGAGCTCTCAAGAGAAATTATTATTCAGAATTTTTATGCTCGACTTTCTCGTGATGATCAATCCATGCTCGATACTTTGTTGCTGGTTCTTTTATGATGAAGACTATTGAATTCAAATGGAATCTTTTAGAAAGAATTAAATGCAACTCTGAAGATTGGGAACTCGATGAAGGTAAAGAGTGAAGTATTAAGCTTGAGTTTGATTGTGTTAAATGTTTTATGAATACCGATGCTTTTCACAAGTTTAGCACTAAATATGGAGTTGACTCTGAGATAGTAGCCTCATTATATATATGAGTCATTTGCTACTCATGTTGATCTCCCTAAGGAGAAGTGGTTTAAGTATGATCCCCCTATTAAAGAAGAAATTAAAGAATCAGTTATCGCTAAAGATGAAACTATCATTTACAATGTTGATCCAGTTGTGCCCAATGCTTATATTGAAAAACCACCTTTCCCTATTAGGATAAAGGGACACGCAAAGGTATCAACTGTGGTTCGCAAAAGTAATATTAAAGCACCAAAACCCGCTGAAACAAATCAAAGTAGAACCTAGTGTTGCTACAGTTAAAGATCTCTTGTTTGAAAACATAGATGGGCATGTTATTTATTTCTGTGATGAAGTTGCTAGAATTGCCAAACCCGATGAAAAAGATAAACATAGACCTGTTGTTGGCATGCATGTTGTCTCAGTTAAAATAGGAGATCATTGCTATCATGACTTATGTGATTTAGGTGCTAGTGTGAGTGCTATTCCTTTTACCTTATACCAAGAAATTATGAATGATATAGCACCCACTAAAATAAAAGACATTGATGTTACTATTAAACTCGCAAACAGAGACACCATCACACCACTTGAGATTATTAGAGATGTTGAAGTCTTATGTGGGAAAATAAAACACCATACTGATTTTCTAGTTCTTGGTTACCCACAAGATGACTTTTGTTCCATTATCTTTGGTAGACCTTTCCCGAACACTGTAAATGCTACAATAGATTGCCACAAAGAAACTGTCAGTGTTAGCTTTGGTGATGAGTCTCATGAGTTTAATTTCTCTAAGTATCATAGACAACCTCGTAATAAAGAATTACCTAGTACAGATGAAATAATTGGTCTTGCTTCTATTGTCATGGCTCCTAGTGATCCACTAGAACTATATTTGCTAGACCTTGAAAATGATATGCACTTGCATGAAAGAAAAGAGATAGATAAAATATTCTTTGAACATCAACCTCTCCTTAAACACAATTTGCCTATTGAAACTCTAGCAGGTCCTCATCCACCTAAAGGTGATGCTGTGTTTGAATTAAAGCATTTGCCTCACACTTTGAAATATACTTATCTTGATGATATATCTTGTTATTATTAGTGCTAACCTTCCAGAACATGAAGAAGAAAGATTATTAAAAATTCGGAAGAAGCACCGTGCCGCTATTGGTATACTCTTGATGATCTTAAGGGCATTAGTCCCATTCTTTGTCAGCACAAGATTAATATGGAACCTGATGCTAAACCCGTTGTTGATCACCAACGACGATTGAATAATAAGATGAAGAAGTGGTGAGAACTAAAATACTAAAACTTCTGGAAGCAGGTATAATCTATCCCATAGCTGATAGTAGATGGGTAAGTCATGTTCATTGTGTCCCTAAGAAGGGAGGTATTACTGTTGTTCCTAATGATAAAAATGAACTTATTCCACGAAGAATTGTTACTGGTTATACAATGGTAATTGATTTTATAAAATTAAATAGAGCTATTAGAAAAGATCATTACTGTCGGGGATATACCCCGCGGTATGACCCGACTGGAGTTGTAAACCGGCTGGGACTTGGTAAACCGGCGGAGAGTTAAGACAGAGAGTCAAGACAAGATGGCTAAGACAGACGGTAAACTGGTTGGTGTTAAACCGGCAGACAATGTTAAACCGGCAGACGTTAAGAAGCCCAGGAAGGGAAGTCAAAATAGTTTAAGTTAAAGTTCGAGTTGGACTCCACATGTAACCCGCCCCTTCAACATATATAAGGAGGGGCAGGGCTCCTCAAAGGGGGAGAAGCAAGAAGAAACAATTTTAGGGCTAGACACAAAGAGAAGAGTCGGTTTACGGCGCCCCCCTCGTGATGATAATGAGACCTAGCCTCAAACAGCATGTAGGGTTGTTACTGGATGATGTTTTCCGGGGCCCGAAGCTGTCTAAATCTCTGTCTTGTGTTGCGTCTCTTGATTCCGCTTAATCCCTCTCAAGCTACCACATAGATGCGTTGGCCTCGCGACTAAGTCCTTATGCTAGGACATCTG